>NC_135673.1:15316850-15616850 GCF_964188315.1 Podarcis muralis | reverse complement strand
CCTTGAGCATCACAGCAGACATGTTTTAGCCTAAGCCTGAGAAACAGATAACACAGAGACTCTTCAGGAGTTAATCCTTGTATCCAACCTGGAAACTCCACATTTTAGACAGCCCGCTCCTTTTCATTGAAATAAACTCACTAGGGGAAAGCAGTGGAGGCTGGTGCTCTTTGGGATTGGTGGGACGGAAGGCAAAGGAGCCCAACAGTAGGTGGCACCTGGGCCAATTAGGTCAATTAGTAGGTGGCACCTAGGCCAATTAGTAGGTGGCACCTGGGCAAAGCCAATTAAGTCTCATTTTGTCCCCATCCTGCCTCTGGCAGGGCAGCACTGAGACTAAGGAGGAAGAAGTTGACATTCAGTAGCAACCCTCAGACTGGGTCTAAGGAGGAGGGCAGGTGGGTGAGGGGCTGGATGAGGCCAGCCTGAGGTTGGTAGAGCTGTGCCCCAACAGGCACTCCTGGGGTGAGGCTTTCAGGATGCCAGAGGAAATGTTTTCACAAGCCAACGACAACCCAGTTTTGCTTTTTTTTTTTCTCCTGGCAAGAAAGCAGTTTCTCAAAGATCCAAAATGTGGGAGTGGGAATGGAGAGATCAAGATGACCGCTTAATCCCTTATCTCCTCCCCGATCCAACAGAATTTGAAAATGTTCCACCTAAAGCAAAACACAATGGACTGGTTGTCTAGCATCACAAAGGCAAACACCATAAAATCTATTTCCACATCACTTGGGTGAATTATATAAAAGCAGAATGTCCCGTTCATTTGTGGGAGACTTTGTCTTCACCGAATGTCCTCTGAGGTGGAGCACATGCACCAATATCTACGGAATCTTCTTCGAATTGAACAAATTGAACTATTAAAAAAATATATCAAACCAGTCCCAAATCTTGAAGCTTAGATACTGTAGATACAGGAGCAATAACAAACAAACAAACAAACAAAACAAACAAACAAACAAACAAACTCCTAACCTTCCAGTATCAACAAGAAGCAGATTCCTCCTGCCTTCACTTGATTGCAGGTATTGTTTGGGCTTGAGTGTAAATCAAATTACTTAATTAGGCTGGAAGAAACAGCAGGAGTGGGATTTGTCAATGGGCTTTAATTCCTCAACCGAAAATTTTCTCCAGGTGTAAGGTAAAGATAACAGCTGCTTCCCGCCCCCCGCCCCCCCTTGTTTTCAAACACACCCTTCTGAAAGCAGGACAAGTTTCTGTTCCTGGGATGGAAGCTGAGTGGGGTTGTCTTATATAGGGAAGGTCCTCCAGGACTGGTCCAGGTTCTTTGAGTTCCTGAATGAATATGAACATAAGAACATAAGACGAGCCCATCTAGTCTAGCATCCTGCCACCTAGATGCCCCAATGGGAAACCCACAAGCAGGTCCTGAGTATAATGGCAACACTCTCTCCACCTGCAATTCCCAGCAGCTGGTATTCAGAGGCACAATGCCTCCAAAAGTGGAAGGAGAATCTAAGAAGCACCTGCTGGATCAGGCCAAAGGCCCATCTTGTCAAGCGTCCTGTTCTCCCATTGGCCAACTAGATACCCCAATGGGAACCCTGAAAGCAGAACCCGAGCCCAAGAGCCCTCTCGCCTCCTGTGGTTTCCAGCAACTGGTATTCAGTAGCATAACTGTCTCTGACCATGGAGGCAGTGCAGAGCCAGCTCTACTATTAGGTAAACTGTGGCCCCCAAGGTAGCAGCCCTGAGGGCCCCCCCACCTGCTCTGCTGCCTGTTCAGAAGCAGTGCTGTTATTAGTGCCGAATTCAGCTGAAATGTCTGAAATTGTGCAAGATCTTGCGAGTGCACATGATTTCAGCAAGATCTTGCCTGAAATTAGTGGTGATGTTGGTGCTGCGTCTCTGCCAGTGGTGGTGGCAGGGCAGAGAGAGGTGTGGCATTGGTGGGAGCAGGTATGGTGGTGATGGGAGCAGGGCAAGGGGACACTCCCCCTTTTGCTTCAAGCGGTGAAATGGGATGCACCCCCCCCCCAAGGCAGTGCCCAGCTGTCATGGTTAATAGCCATTGATAGCCCTCTCCACCATGACTTGGTCCAGTGCTCTTTTCAAGCCTTCCATGTTGGTGGCCATCACCACTTCCTGTGGGAGGGAGTTCCACAGTTTAACTCTGTGCTGAATGCAGAACTTCTTTATCTGTCCTGAATCTTCCAATGTTCAACTTCACTGGATACCCACAAGTCCTAGTGTTAGGAGAGAACTTGTGGACATCTCATGAAGCTGAAAGCTGGCAGTGTCTCCCACCACCCCTGGGCACAGCAGGGTAGATAAGCCTGACAAGGAGAATTAAAAAAACAACAACACCTCCCAATATGAGGCACAACTAATGGTGTTTGGAATGCAGCTATATAAATGGTTAATGGCCAATTGTTACTCTGGTGCACCATTCCCTGTGTGTTTAGAGGAACATTTATTTTTCTGTCATACATTTTGTGTTTACTGTGGGGAATTAACATGGATGGACACTCACATGGGGGCGGTGGGCGGCTGGAACACCTGGAGGATAATCAGATCTAGCAACCTTCCCTGTGAATCAGAAAGGATGCATGCCCTCCCTTCACCATCGATGTGAATAAATCTTCATGTAATATTTTGTGCACTCTCCACAACAACCAGTATCAATCTTAAATGAATTCATGTTGAGGGAATTGGCCCTTGGGAGCAGTTAATTGATGTTGCGCCTACCTTGCAAATATAAGATGTGAGACACTTGGCTTGCCAGTAGTATATGTGAAAAGGATCTAGGGATCTTAGCAGACCACAAGCTTAACAATGAATCAACAGTGTGATGCAGCAGCAAAAAAAAGTGAATACTACTCCAGGCTGCATCAACAGAAGTCTAGTGTCCTGATCATGGGAAGCCATAGTACTGTTCTACTCTGCCTTAGTCAGACCACACCTGGAATAAATACTGTGTCCAGTTCTGGTGTCACAATTTAAGGAGGATACTGACAGGCTGGAACGTGTGCAGAGGAGGGTGACCAAGATAATCAAGGGTCTGGAAAGCAAGACTTATGAGGAATGCTTGTGGGAGTTGGAAAAGAGGGGACTGGGAAGAGATATGAAAGCCATCTTCAAATAACTCAAGGGCTGTCTCATGGAAGATGGAGCAAGCTTGTTTTCTGCTGCTCTAGAGCGTAAGATGCAAACCAATGAATTAAAATGATAAGAAAGGAGATTCTGGTTAAACATTAGGATGACCTTCTGACAGTAACAGCTGTTGAACATTGGAACAGACTCCCTTGGAAGGTGGTGGGGTCTCCTTCATCAGAGGTTTTCTAATGGAGCTTGGAGGGCCACCTGTCAGGGATTCTTCAGCTGTGCTTCCTGCATTGCAAGAGGTTGAGCTAGATGGTGCTTGGGGTACATCCCAACAATTATACGATTCTATGCTCAAACAGCATTTGCAGATTTTTTAAAGACTGCCAGAAGCAGTGAACGGAGAGTGTATAGCAGGTAAACAATGCTTTTTTCACACAACTTCCAATTCTCCAGTGCACAGAGATGATGGTCTCCACTTTCTATTTTTCAAGCCCCAGTTGGCTGTGATATTAACAGCCTTAATAACCTCTCCCTGCAAAAGTATACCACAGTAAATTTGAAGGCCTTAAGGATTTGGTGCCTGTTAACTGGACACAGGCTCCCCATACCCTGCTAAGATAAGATGAATTTTGTCACCAATTGTATTAGTTGTATTATTTATCAGTTTGTATCTCTACATACAAATTAACATGTGGACAGTTTATCTGGATCTCTGTCCTCTACCCTAGTCCCCGAAGTCTAATTGCCCACCAATAGGTTTTGACTGGCCTTGCTCTGTCAATCAGACAAAGCAGGACACTCTATCTGTGTGCTTTAAATGTCTGGTGTGGATCTGCCCCAAAGCTCCCTTTCTTTTAAGTTTGGTATTTTACATGGCATGGAAGTTGGTTCTTAATCTTGGCTCCTCTCATGCCAAGCTCAAGACACCAGCCAGGTAATGCTGGCAGAACAATTGTCTTCTCCAGGGATTCCTAGGGAACTTTGCCCATGCATGGATTGTTCCAATACCCTTCAAAATGTTTCCGTAGGCAAATTCAGGTGGCGGTTCAGAGCTGCGTGGAACTGCTTACCTACCTCACCTGAGAAATATTCTGTTATTGAAAGGAAATACTTCCTATGCAACTCCTTGAGTGTTTTCCCCTCCGCAAGAATCTCCAGATTCATTTCTCTTGAGAAGGAATTTCTCAGCAACTCATATCAAAATCCTTTCTCCCATTCCTGCAGGGCAGAGACAATGGGAGATCTCCTGAACCACTATATCTAACCAGGCTCCATCATAAGAAATTGCTGGCCCATTTAGTCAGCCTCCTGTTCTCAGTGGCCAGCTAGCTGCCCCAATGGGAAGCCTATAAGCCAGGCCTGAGCACAAGAGCACTCTCCCCTCCTGTGCCTCCAGTAACTGGTATTTAGAGGCATACAGCCTCCAACCGAGGGGGCTTGCTGGATGAGGACAAATGAGGTCCATCTTGTCCATCATCCTGTTCTTGCAGATGCCCCAATGGGAGATCCAAAAGCAGAAGCTGAACAATTCTCCCTACTTGTGATTCTCAGCAACTGGGAGAACACAAGAAGAGCTTGCCTGCTGGATCAAGCCAAAATCGGTGCATCTAATCCAACATTCTGTTCCCACAGTGGCCAACTAGATGCCCCAATGGGAAAACTGCAAGCAGGATTTGAGCACAAGAGCTCTTTCCCCTCCTGAGGTTTCTGGCAACTGGCATTCAGAAGCATTATTGCCTCCATCTGTGGAGGTGGAACATGACTAGTAGTTGTTGATAGCCTTCTCCTCCATGAATTTCTCCAACCCACTTTTAAAACCACCCTTTGCCTCCCTGTTAGTGCCAAGAACACACCCGCTTCCTCCGTCTCGCCTCTTCTCTCTACCAGTCCTCCAGCATCAAACTGCTAAAGAGTTTGCTGCAAAACCATTGCCAGATCTGTCCCATAAGCACTTGGAAGTGAGTGGAATTGGCCACAGCAAGCTAAGGCAGACACCCCATTTTTGAACATCTGGGCTTGATGGAGAACAGCTTGCTCCGCTAACTATCTCTCTTATGAGCCCCCCCCCCACTCCATTGCAGTCTCTTTACAAACTAAGCACCACAGTTGGGGTTGTGACATTTGCTTAAAGCTCCTTTGGCAGTCCTGTTTTCTGTTGTTTGCTATGAAAGCCTGAGATGACAAAGAAAAGAAAAGAAATACATATTAACCAAGCTTTTC
Organism: Podarcis muralis; assembly: GCF_964188315.1. Lineage (NCBI taxonomy): Eukaryota > Metazoa > Chordata > Lepidosauria > Squamata > Lacertidae > Podarcis > Podarcis muralis. The sequence continues at coordinate 15,611,564 of NC_135673.1, read as the reverse complement.
TACCTTGACATGATTTCTGCCATGCAACAGCAGATGAGGTATGGAGGGCTTGAGGACAGGTGGGAAGCAATTTCTGAAGTTATCAGTGACCCACAGATAATAAGCCCTCTCTGATTGCTTCTGCAAGACCTTAATGGGATTGGAAGAAATGAGAGGCTTGGGGGAATCTTGAAAGGTGCACAGCTTCTGTCTGATGCAAAAATGAGCCCATGGCCTTCTATCCTCCCTGGGCAATAGACACTGCTGGAGCAAGGGGAATGTGGCAACCACCACTACTGTTATAAGGTTGGGGGTTAGTTTAGATGATCTCCATGGGTACCTTTCAAACTTGTGACCCCGTGACTGTGAGGTTAAGATCTACAAGAGGAAACCTGGTGAACTGGTCAGACCAGTCCAAAGAGACTGCCATAGAAACATATGGATGGGCTTTCCACCACCTCACCTGGCTGGATGCCACATAATCCTAGGATGGGGAACAACAAGCTAAGGAGGTTTTTTGTGTAAGACAGAGTTTTGGCTAATGCTGGAAGCTGGAGACAGAGAGGCATGCCTGTTTTGTGCTAGACCCCAGGCTGTGACTCAGGGGTTTCCCTGGAAACCCAAAGGGGAAGCAATATCTGTCAGGGTGTTAAGGCTGTGAGACTCTTCATCCTAAACTCAGGTTGTATATATGTAGAAGTAAAACCATATATTCTAAAGACACCACAGTCTCCATTGACCTTCATTCCAAGGAAACTGAACACTGTGTAAGCACCCTGAAATCTCTCACCACTAAAGAGACTGGGGTGTGCACAACATTTTATTCTACCACAGATGGAAGGCGGAAGTCATACGCTCCTCAGCAAGCCAGGTGAGAAAAATCATAGGCTGGACATGTGGTTTGTACCCACTATTCAGCTGGGAGCAGGCTAGAACTTAGCTTTTTCAGTGCCACCCAAAATATGGGAGCTGTCTCATACACATACACACATTCTCCACCTTAGGAATATTTCCCAAGCTGATATATCAAGAGCAGGGGTGTCTGCTATAAACTTCCCATTCTGCCTACAATATAAACTCAACTCAACTCAACTCAATCCAATGCAACCCAAACTCAAATTGACTCTGGATTCCTCCCAGTTTTGGGAACTGACAATAGACAGGTTAACAGAAATGAAGGTGCTGAATGACAGGGAGAGGGGGCAGTGAGAAAGAATAATAGGGTGAGTTGTTTTCCCCCCTGATCCTGATAGTGTATTGAAAGTTCAATCCTCACCAAATGTGGGAGCTGTGAAGCCTATATTTTCCTGGTAAGGAGAAGGTAATAGACTGATAACCATCCTTGGGGCTGCTTCACACATAATGCATTTCCTACAGGACCATGGAAGTTGTGATTGTGAAGCTGAGTTAGATCATTGCTCCATATAACAAAGAATGGGCTATTCTGACTGGCAGCCAGTCTCTCCAAAGAACTTGGGGTATAGGCCATTCTTGCCTCTGCTGTCCATGATTCACTTTTAATGGGAGATGCTGGTAGTCGAACCTGGGACCTTCTGTATGCAAAGCAGGTCCAATCCCACTGAGTGACAGCCCATGTGCCTGTTTGGACATGTGGACAGTGGTCCTCCCCCCCACCCCCAATATTTATAGAAGCATGATGTGTGAAGCACTTGCAGGCATTAGTGCCAGTGGGAATCCCAGATTCTGAAATTGGGTGGCAGTGCCGTTATTGATTATCAAGAGCCAGTTTGATCAGTTGAATGGTCTTTGGGGAGGCTTTGGGGAACAGAGGAAGCTGCCTTCTATGAAGTCATTGGTCCACCTAGCTCAGTATTGTCTACACTGGCTGGCAGCAGCTCTCCAGGGGTTTCAGGTAAGAGTTCTCTTCAAGCCCTACTGAAGATGCCATTAAGGATTGAACCTGGGACCTTCTGCATGACACTCAGATGCTCTACTACTGAGCTAGAGCCCTACGTTTGTCAAGATCCTGGTCCTCATGGTTCTGAAAAAACCTCACGGTTTTTTTTTAACCTCATAGTTAAATAGGAGAATAGGAAGCTGCCCTGTATTTTGTCAGACCATTGGCCCACCTAGGTTGGTATTATCTACCCTGATTGAATGTGGTTCTCCAGGGGTTTCAGGTAGCAAGTCTCCCAGATCTACCTGGAAATGGCAGAGGCTGAAGCTGGGACCTTCTGCATCTCTAGAAGATGCTCTATGACTAGGCTGAGCTTTCCCCATTTAAAACTTTTTTCCCTAGATATATGGGCCACAGAGAATTTGATAGTCACCATGTGAAATATGAGCCTCATTTGCCTATGTGTGTGCGTGCAGGGAAGCACTGGGTGCTCAGGATTTGCTGGATTTGGGGCATGAATTAATTCTGCCTTTATTACATCACAGCTTGCTCCCTCATCTGAAGGCAATGTGATTCTTCAGAGGTGCCTGCCCTTTTTGCTTTCTGCAGAACTGAGACACAAGGGCAAATTCCTCCATAGGAACACAGGATGCTACCTTATACAAAGTCTGATGGTTGGTCCATCTAGCCTAGTACAGTCAAAACTAACTAGCAGAGGTTCTCCATGGTTTCAAATAAGGAGTCAACCCATCCCTGTCTGGGGATGCCAGATATTGAACCTCGGGCCTTCTCAGTGCTTCCCCCGTCCTACCCACTAGAAAAATAGGTGCTGGAACTCACCACAAAGTTGTTACAGTAAGTCGTCGGGCAACTCAGGGCAACCCTGAACAATTGCCAGTTTGACAACAAACCCACGGAGGTGCTAAAAGCTACTGCAAGCTGTCTCTCTAAACGGTTTGGAGGTCACCCCTGGTTCTGGTGCAGGTCAGATAAATGCACCCCTGCTTCCCTCGTTCTCTTAGATTCAGGCAGGTGGCTAGGGCATCTCAGAAAGGCCCTTGCAGAAACACACACATGTGCAACAGTAGAGGCCTGGCAGGAAAGCTTAAAGCCTGCCGCTGCTACACTGGAGACTGATTGAAGAAAATGGAATATGAATTGCACCCCCCCCCCCCCATAGCTTGACCAATCACGGCTAGGAGCTAGGTGGAGTCATAGTTCTGAAAAAACTGTAGACTCACACATGCTGACCAACTTCCATTTTGACTTCAAATGTTTGCTTTGGGCTTCTCAGAAGTACGTAAAAGGCAAGAAACAGGTGGGAGGATCACCAGCCCACAATGGCACCCACCTGAGAAGTGCCAGAACTGTGCTTCGACACACTCCGACTGGAAAAAAAAAGCACTGGACCTTCTGCATGCATAGCAGGTACTCTGGCAGAGAGCTGCGGATGCTCTTGATGAACACAGGAAGCTGCCTTATTATGGTGAGACAGACCATTAGTCCATCTAGTTCAGTATTGTTTGACGCGCTTTGTCACATGACATTGTTTACAGTTTTCCAGGGTTTCAGACAGTGGGTCTCTCCCTGCCCTACCTGGAGAGAGATGCTGGGGACTGAACCTAGGATCTTCTACATCTTCTGCTTTACCACTGAGCTCTTTCCCATTGAAAGTACAGCCCCCTCCTTGCTTGTGGCTCTTTCTCACAACCTCCAGTGTGTTTTCCTGCTCAGATTCTATTGGCTCAGGGCCTGTGGGTGCCTTGTTACCTCTGTCTCTCCCAGCTTCAAAAGGATTCACAAACAAATGTGGCTGATTCCTGTGGCTTTGAATTAGTTAGGCTGAGAGAAGATAGAGGAGTCCAGCTATGCCCGAAGGCTGGCCATTCTTGGTTTGCATGTCCTGGTGCAAATCATTACTCTTGAGGTGCTGACTCCATCCTTCACCCTGGTGCTTAGTTTGTCCTTTTGTCCATAAGAACAGTGGGGCACCCTCCAGTCTTCGTGCAGCAACACAAAGAAAGTGTTGTGACTAGAGATGTGAGAAGACATCCCTTTTGGTTCTGCCCTGTAGCTGTCACATGTAACACCGTTTCCATTCCGCTCCTTTTTGTCTTCCACGAAAACTACTCATCTCATCTGCTGTGATGAAATAATGTAACTTACACAATAAATTACGCAGGTGACATATGCTGTCATTACATTATCCCACCGCATTTATTTAATGCAAAGGAAATGCAGTGCAGATCGGTGTGTGTCTGTGTGTGTGTGTAGCATAATCGGTTACAGATCATCGGTAGACTGGAAGCAACAACAAAGGCAAATACTGAAAATAATCGCTGGAATGATTTCTGTTCCAGACAAGAAGGCGAAAAAGCAAACTGTTTCAGCAGTTCCTGCTCCTGTTTCCTTCAAAGTTCTCTTGATGCCCCTGGTTGTGACAGCGAGGCAAGCTCACACCAAATGAACAGAGGTTGGATATGTCAAGGATTCTTGAGTTGTGATTCCTGCTTCGCAGTGGACTAGAGTAGATTACTCTTTGAGTCCATCCAACTCTACGATTCTATGATCCAGGAGTCATTTTCAGTGCAATCCATGATGTGTGATTTCCTGACAGCACAGCAATATTTTCCTTTGGCTTTTCTTTGAAGCACTGTCAGTCATTCTCAGCACTGACACAAAGCCTTCCTTCCTTGCTGTGGGTCTATTTCATCTCCTTCAGCCTGGCCTTCTATGTGAGCTCACCTTGCCTAAAGATCAGGCTGTTGTTATAAATAACATGATTACATCTCTACTATGGGGTGGGATGCTGGATATGCTTGGACCACTAAGAGATTCACACATTCTAGGGGCCAGGTTCTTTGGCTATCAAAGCATCTCTCTTTTTTCATAATAAGAATAAGAATAATAAGTAGTCGTCGTCGGGGTGGGGGTGAGTAAGATGGCTTCCATTGTGCAGCTGGGGAATCCTTCTTGCTTGTGTTTATATGGGAGACTTGTGGACTTAAGACAACCCTTGCTTTGAAAGAGGTAGAGCTGGTGCCTTTGCTTCCATGAACCGGCTGTGCACATCAAGGGGAACTCTTGAAGTATTAAAACATTGGTTGGTGGGAAGGGGGCTCTTTCAGGTCCTGCTGCCCCAGACTCAGACAAAAAACAACACTGAGCTACGGGGGACTGGGGGTGTGGGTGTGGGTGGGGTGGGGATAGAGAACAAGTAGGGTGATGTGGGAAGGAGACTTAGCTAATTCTCATCTCTGGCAGGCCGGATCTTCATCTCAGTGAACTTGAGGGAGTACTGCCAGCCTGTCCATGAGGACCACTCGATGCCATCGGCGTAGGAGCTGTGGTGGCCCTTCAGGTACTGCCCGTTCAGGTTGGAGGTGTGGCAATTGCGGTACCACCAGGCCCCGTGGTAGAAGGAGGCACAGTTGTTCTCTGAGTGGTCGTTGTCCAAGTCTTTGGTGGTGAACTTCATGCCATTGTGCTTCAGGAACGAGTCGCCTGCAGGGGGAAGGAGTCATTTGTCAGGGTGGGGTGAGGTCTTTGGAAAGGGCCACTTGGTGGACAGGGACATCTGCCCTCCAACTCCACAGACAGCCTATTGAAATTTGCTCCAAAAGCTCTGAGCAGGTCTGTAAGAACATAATAAGAGTTTGCTGGAGGAGGCCAATGGCCCATCTAGTCCAGCATCCTGTCCTCACAGTGGCCAACCAGATGCCTGTAGGAAACTCACAGGCAGAATTCTGGCACAAGCACACTCTCCCTTCCTGAGGTTTCCAGCTACTGGTATTCAGAAGCATTACTGCCTCCAACCATGGAGACAAAGCATAGCCATTGTGGCTAGCAGGTGGCGCCAGATCTGCGCTAGGGGTCAACATTCTGGGACAAAGTAATGGAAGGCTGAAAAACTAAAGGTGCAGGTTTTGGTGAGGCTAAACAAATGAACAGAACTGTAGCTCTACATTTTAGAAAGGGTTTTGCAATTCAGTTGAAATAAAATTTTGTTTTGTTTTGTTTTACGTCAATAAAACTATAAATATTTGCTTTCTGAGTTAGTCCCTGACAGCTGAGAGCTAAATTCTTCCTTGCAAATTGGACGTTCCGACCTAAATGTTCTTTCTGTCAGGGTGAAATGTCAATTTCTGACCTGAAGTTTCAATTCTGAGCAGCTGTTTTGAAGTGGAAATTTGCCGTTCTGACAGGCCCGATTGCTCGAATGCTATTAGCACCGGTGCTGTTCTGGATATAATGCACGGTATTTTGAGCACAGAGCAAATGGCCTTCCTTCCTACCTTCCTTCTTTCCTGGTGATCCACGAAGAGGTATATACCCCAAACTTCCACAGCTATTCACAAACACACATCCTCAGTGCACAAATATCCACTGCACATGCGTATCTTTTCCCCCTCTCACACATATCCCCTCTGCCCTAGGCACCAGGCAAACTTACCTGCTGTCCCAGAATAGTCAGCAATAGTAACTGGATAGCCATCTTCCTCAGGGTCGACAGAGAACAAACCCACCGAAAATGTTCCATAATGTGCATAAGCTGTGCCATTATCAAAGTCCTCTAGGTCAATGCGCAGCTCGTAGCTGGCTTGCGTGGTCAAGGCATGGATCCTCTTCAGCCCTATTAAATGAGTTTCTAATCAGTTTATATGTGGGACATGGATGTGTCCTTAAATACATTACCGTTTGTCAGACACTGCATTTTATAAACGAGGAAATACAAACTTTGGAACTCCCTGCCTATTGACATCAGACAGGTGCCTTTGCTGCACTCATTTCAGCACCAGCTATAAACATTTTTTTGTTTAAGCAAGCCTATCCAGACATGTAGAATGCTGACATGTTTTAATCTCAGTTTAAACTTCCTGGTTTTAATTGTATTTTGAAAACTTTTAAATAGCTGTTTTGTACTTTTTTACTGGCAATTTCATTGTTTTATTTCTTTGTATACCATTTTGAGAATTTGATATATTTGGTTTTTGGGTTTTTTGCAATCAAGCAGTACTGTGGTACCTCTGGTTGCGGACGGGATCCTTTTCCGGAGCTCCGGTTGGATCCTGAGGTTTCCGCAACCGGAGGGACTGCTTCTGCGTATGCGCGCGTGGTGAAAGCCGGAAAAATACTTCCGGGTTTGCCGTGTTCACATCCTGAAGCAACTGGAGGTATGTATATCCAGGGGTACCACTGTATATGCATTTTATGAAATACATAATTTGCTACATTCATTTTAGAAGGTGCAGCCTTTTCAGAAAGCAGCTTTCTTAAGGCTACCAAAAATATTAAAAATCAGACCTGCCTAAATGTGTGACGCGGGTGGCGCTGTGGTCTAAACCACTGAGCCTAGGGCTTGCTGATCAAAAGGTCGGCGGTTCGAATCCCCGCAACGGTTTGAGCTTCCGTTGTTCAGTCCCAGCTCCTGCCTACCTAGCAGTTCGAAAGCACATCAAAGTGCAAGTAGATAAATAGGTACCACTCTGGCGGGAAGGTAAATGGCGTTTCCATGCGCTGCTCTGGTTTCGCCAGAAGCGGCTTAGTCATGCTGGCCACATGACCTGGAAAAACTGTCTGCGGACAAACGCCGGCTCCCTCAGCCAGTAAAGTGAGATGAGCGCTGCAACCCCAGAGTTGTTTGTGACTGGTCTTAACGGTCAGGGGTCCTTTACTTTACCTTTTAAAATGTGTGATGGGCAGATATTGGAGATTCAAGATTCTGCACTGGGTAGTTACCGTTAAGTTACAAGTAAGGAGATTCTGACACAATGTCAGAAAGAACTTTCTGGTGGTAAGAGCTGTTCAACTGTGGAACCGACTTCCTCAGAAAGTGGTGGACTCTACTTCATTGGAGGTTTTTAAGCAGAGGCTGAATGGTCACCTGCCATGGATGCTTTAGTGGAGATTCCTGCATTGCAGGAGATTGGACTAGATGATCCTCAGAGTTCCTTCCAACTCTACAATTCTATGATTCTAAGGATGTACAAAAGGGACACGGGTGGCGCTGTAGTCAGAAGGTCGGCGGTTCAAATCCCCGCGACGGGGTGAGCTCCCATTGCTCGGTCCCTGCTCCTGCCAACCTAGCAGTTCAAAAGCACATCAAAGTGCAAGTAGGTACCACTCCGGCAGGAAGGTAAACGGCGTTTCTGTGCGCTGCTCTGGTTTGCCAGAAGCGGCTTAGGCATGCTGGCCACATGACCCGGAAGCTGTACGTCGGCTCCCTTGGCCAGTAAAGCAAGATGAGCGCTGCAACCCCAGAGTCGTCCATGACTGGACCTAATGGTCAGGGGTCCCTTTACCTTTACGGATGTACGAACATAAGAAAAGCACTGCTGGATCTGGCCAATGGCCCATCTAGTTCCAGCATCCTGTTCTCACAGTAAACAACCAGGTGCCCCATTGGGAAACCCACAAGCAGGATTTGAGCATAAGAGCAGCACATTCCCCTCCTGTGGTCCCAAAGCAAGTGGTATTCAGAAACTGGTATTACTGTCTCTAACTGTGGAGGCAGAACATAGCCATTATGACTAGTAGCTATTGATAGACTTTTCCTCCATGAATTTGTCCACTCTGCTTTCAAATCCATACAAGCTGGTGGTCATCACTGCATCCAGTGGGAGGAAGTGAAGAAGTCCTTTCTTTGATCTGTCCTGAATCTTCCAACACTCAGCTTCATTGCATGTCCAGAAGTTCCAGTGTTATGAGAGAGGGAGAAAAACCATCCACTTTCTCCATGTCATGCACCAATTGGAGGTGGGGGTGGAAGAGGCCATGGGATATTAAGAGCCCAGCCAACACAACAAGGAAAGCTGCTGTTGACTGTTGTGTCATGTGCCTTATCCACAATTTAGTCCCACTTCCCAGACCAAACCTTCCCAGCCTCTGTTTCATGCAGCTTTTAGTGTGGGCCTTCAGAGGCTGAGAGATGGGATTTCACTGCCTATCAATTAGGACTTGCAAAAGCACCTCTCTAGAGGTGGGTAGTGAGAGGGGAGAAGGAGTCCTGCTGATCATTTCTCAATTAAGAGGTGATTTGGGGAAAGTTGTCATTCGCCATGAGTGATGACTCCTTCTCTCCCATTTTCAAACCTCTCCTCCATCACACCTGGTGTTCTCTTTAATTACCAGTATTTTAAGTTATACTTGCAGGCTGCAGGCTCCTTAGGTAGAAATCATCTCCACAACATGACACAACCGTCAACAGCAGCTTTCCTTGCAAACCCCAACAGTTTTGATTCAGAGGTTTCTGCTCGCTGGTGTGCAGCTTATCTAGGAACAGGTCAAGGCTGGCATAACAGGGAAATACCAAAGTGAACAGGTGCTTGGAGCGTTTGGGACATTTTGGTTTTGAGAAAAAAGCAGTAGGAGGCAACATAATAGAAGTTTGTAAAATTATGCATGACCTGGAGAGAGTGGGAATTTCTTCCTTTCTCATAACACTAGAACTCATGGGTATCAAGTGAAGCTGAATGATGGAAGGTTTGGGACAGATAAAGTCCTTCTCCATGCAGCACATAGTTAAACTATGGAACTCACTCCCACAGGAGGCAATGAGGACCACCATCTTGGGTGAGCCAGTCACTGCCTCTCAGCCTGTAACCTACCTCACAGGGTTGTTGTGAGGATAGGATGAAAAGGAGGAGGAGAATCATGTGCACCACATTGAGCAACTTGGTGCAAAAGGTGGGATAAAAATAAATAAAGCCACTTCTCTGCCTCTTCCCCAAAGCTGTGATAATAAAGGCCAAGATGCACATACCGAGCCAGTGTTCTCCAGTCAGTTTCCCAAATCCATCCCTGTAAGCTTCCCACCCGCGGAAGAAATTCACAGAGCCATCCTCACGCCGCTGGAAGACCTGTAGTGGGAGAAATCAGTGCAGGATTAGTAAGAACGAGAGAGAGAGAGAGAGAGAGAGAGAGAGAGAGAGAGAGAGAGAGAGAGTGTATGTGTTCACTGGGGGAGGAGGCGGGGGCGAGCCTCCGTCAGCTTTGTCTTTCCCTCCCCCATTCACAGTCCAGTTTGAAGAGCGATGGTGCCGCTTTATCAGATGAAAGAGCCGAGATGCAAACTAAAAACCCCGTTAAATTGGCTAATTATGTTGGAGTGGTTCAGCGAAAGGGACTCTGAAGAGGCTTCCTGTCAGGATTAATAGGGAGGTTGACACTGAAACCAGAAATGTTATGTTACAGATATGGCGGCTATTAATTTTCTCATTCTAGGCTATCACCCAGGGAGCTTTCTTCCAGCCCAAGGGCCGCATTCTCTCCTGGGCAACCTCCTGGGGGCTGCATGCCAGGCTGGGAGGGAGGCAAGGGGCATGAGCAGAGTTCAAGGGCACATTCCAGCCAGGCAAAAGCACTCAAGAAGGATACAAAGCCTAGGTAGTATGGAGTGTGGCCTATGGAAAGAAGGAATGGCTGAGGAGGAGGTAAAGCCCGAGGGGAGTCCCAAGGGTTGGATTGAGAGGTCTCCAGGGATCCACTTGGTCCCTGGGACTGAGGTTTCCCAACACTGTTGTAGGGTTGCTGTTCTTTTAAGTAATGTGCAAAGCAGACATAAGAATATAAGATGACATAAGAATGTGCAAAGCAGACATGAGAATATAAGATGACTCCTCCTGGATTAGTCCAGTGGCCCTTCTAGTCCAGCATCCTCTTCTCACAGAGGCCACTCAGATGCCTGTGGGAAACCAGCAAGCAGGATTTGAGCACAAGAGCCCTCTCCCCTCCTGGGGTCTCCTGCAACTAGTCTTCAGAAGCATGCCTGCAACCCGTGGAGATTAAGCATAGCCATTGCAGGTAGTAGCACAGCCCTCTCCTCAATGCATTTTTCTAATCCTCTTTTAAAGCCATCCAAGTTGGTGGCCACCACTGCATCCTATGGGAGTGAGTTCCATTTTTTAACTATCCTCTGCGTGAAGAACTACTGAATTGTATTCTGCCTTTTGGATTACCAGCAGATCTCCCCTTAGTCATGTGTTATCTCATGATTCAGTGTTTTATAACTTGCTAAACTTGCTGTGGGGCACATGACCTCCCTTCAGGTGCCCACGGTCTGGTATTTGTGAGTGGCGTGCCAAGTGATAGGGAAGCCCTGCTGTGTTGCATTTGAACCACGGCGTCTTATAGGCAAACCCTATGTAATGGTGAACGTGAACATTTCAAGCTGGCTTTCATTTCTGGGCAACAAGAGTTTTGATTAAAGATTAAGCAATAACGAACTGTGCATTTACTGGTTCGCCTTACCCCCTTCTGCTGTGGTTCTCAAATTAGCCAAGTGAAATGTCCTCCTTTTGGTACTTTTCTTGCTTAATTAAACTTTGATCTATTGGCGGGAGAATCAAGAAAATACCTCCTGTGTCTGCTACTCACCATTAATTAAGCGTCCATCCCCTGATTTAATGAAGCAGGGGCACATTTTGACTGGAAGGGCACCAAAAGGAAAGTTTACTTTCAGAACAGCTGAGTTCTCAGATCACTGGATTTTCAGCCGTGACCTAAAGGGCCTTTCAAAGTTGCCCATACAAGTACAATGGCCCATCCATTTACTTTAAAGCAGCACTCTGGTGATGGTAACCCTATTTCCACTGGTGATGCCAATATGCCACCATTACCCTCAGGCTAATAATGGTTGGAGGGTTGGAACTGGGGTATTATTTCTAACAGTGGCAGGGAACCCTTTTCCGCTGGAGGGCCGCATATTATGGGCAACCTTCCAGGTGCCAGATGTAAAAGCAGGCAGACATGAACTTTACCTCCATAAACTAAGCTAGTTTCATAGCACATTGAAAGCTGCTTATACCGAGAGTCAGGCCAATGGTCCATCTAGCTCAGAATTGTCTACACTGACTGGCAGCAGCTCTCCTTCTTCATATGTGTTACTTCAAGACTAGATTACTGCCATGTGTTCTATGTGGGGCTTCCCTTGCATTGATCCAAAAGATGGAGGTAGTGCAGAATGCTGCAGCCTGGTTGCTGACAGGACTGAGATATTGTCAGCATATCACACCTGAGTTCGGAGATCTGCACTGGCTGCTGTTTTGCTACCAGGCCAAGTTCAGTGTGTCATTATTATATAAAGCCCTTAACAACTTGGGACCAATTTACCTGCAAGGTGGCCTTATCCCATTTATGCCCACTTGACCATTTCATTCGGCAGAACTGGCACTCTTACAGGTGCCATATAATACCCACCCTTCATTTTTAAGTAGTGTGGCAGCAACTCCCTGCCTATTCATATCAGGCAGCTGGCTTCATTGTATTCTTTTTAAAAGGTAAAGGTAAAGGTACCCCTGCCCATACGGGCCAGTCTTGACAGACTCTAGGGTTGTGCGCCCATCTCACTCAAGAGGCCGAGGGCCAGCGCTGTCCGGAGACACTTCCGGGTCACGTGGCCAGCGTGACAAAGCTGCATCTGGCGACAAAGCACCGGCTAAAAACATTTTTGTTTAGACAAAGATGTCCAGATTCTTAGAAAGTTGATGTGGGTTTTAATCCGTTTTCAGTCTACTATTATTCTCATCCTTCAAAAGTATTATGGTTGTTACTTTTCCTTTCTGTAACCTGCTTTGAGATTTCCTCCCCTCCCCCCCACCATTTTATTTTGTTTACAATCAAGCAGTTATAAATTTTATGGAACAAATAAATACGTGGAAAGGCAGTATTCTGGGTATAGGGATCCCAAACAGTATGGGGCTTTCTAGTTTAAAACCAGCACTGGGGGAATCCAACGGGCATCAAGGGAAGTTGGGAGGTTCACACGTTCTCATTCCATCCATCACTGCGTTCTGTGCTGGACTCAGTTTCCAAACCAAGAAGCAAACAGCTTCTGACCAGCTTACTCTCTGTACATTTGTCCAAGCCTCTCTTTAAAAACAAAAACAAAAAACCCACCTAAGCCAGGGATCGCCACCATTTCTGTAGTTAATTTTGCAAGTGTGTGAAATATTTACAGTCAATTGCATTGGGTGATAGGGAGTTGTAGTGTTCTGTGGGAGTGTGTGTTGAGGGGGAGGGGAAGAATTATCTCTGACTGATGTCCTCCCTCTCCTGTTTTCTTCCCATGAGCTGCACAAACATCCCCCACACCAAACCCTTTTGCTATGGATGATTCTTCCTGAACAGATTCGGGCAATTTCATGCTGCATAAACTGCCCATGATTACATTATTGCAGTATCTGGAGGTTGAGCTCCACCGCGGCCAGCATATGCTTCAAAATCCTGATGTGTTTCTGTTGCATCACAATGGAACATTGTTAAGGGGCAGCCAGGAATTGGGCTCCCCACAGTCTTAGTCTGGGGCTGTGTGCTAACCTGGCAGACAGGAAAACATGGATAGATTTATTTATTTTTTTAAGGTGGAAAAAGAACAGGATTTTTCTTTTCTTTTGAAAGGGCTGTACTTCAGTGGGGGAGCACATGCTTCATACAAAAAGGTCTCTGGGTCCATCCTCTGCATCCTCAGATGGGGCTAGGAATGTCCCTTTCCTGAAATCCTAGAAAGCTGTTGCCAGTCAGTGTGGACTATACTGAGCTTGACGGTTGAATGGTCTGACTCAGTATCAGACAGCTTCAGATGTTCCTAATTAATTCAATCAATACTTAAGAACATAAGAAGACCCTTGCAGGATTAGGCCAATGGTCCATCTAGCCCAGCATCCTGTCCTCACAGTGGCCAACCAGATGCCTATGGGAAACTGACAATCAGAATCCGAGCACAAGAGCAACACCCTCCCCTCCTTAAGTTTCCAGCAACTTGTATTCAGAAAGCTTTGCTGTCTCCAACTATGGAGGCAGAACATATCCATCATATCTAACAGCTATCAGCAGCCCTCCCCTCCATGATCTTGTCTAACCCTCTTTTAAAAGCATCTAAGTTGATGGCCATCAGTGCCTCTTGTGGGAGCAAGCTCCATAGTTGAACTATGCGCTGCCTGATTCTTCAGAACAATGAGGACTAGAATCTTGTTTATTGTGGCTAGGGGAAGGAGATAGCTCAGTGGTAGAGTGCACCATTTGCATGTAGAGAACCCCAGAAGAGGGGCATGACGGGTTCAGTCGCACAGTGTGCATAGTGCATCAGGAGCACTGCAAGAAGTAAATTGACACTCGTTCCAGCAACTTTTGCTTGTTGGCCTGCACAGTCCTTTTCTGTGGCCCCCAGAAGGCTGTTTAGAAGGAAACATGGCCCTTGAGGCTGGGAAGAATTGCCGAGCCCTCCATTAGATGCCCTGCCACAGCTCCGACCAACTTTGCAAGCCCTAGTTTGGAGGCTGTGACATGATGCTCACTCGTCAGGCTCGCCTCTGATCCAAGCAGTACTTACCTTCTAGAATTAGAACCCTTAATTTTTATCCCTGCATTGAGCGTTTGAGAAGCTGCCTTCGCTAAGCCCCTTTGAAAGGGGCTTTGGGCCTGAACAGTTTGACGGCTGAAGGACACTTTTGCTGGAAAGGGGCCCAAAGCTGATTGCTAATGGAGAGCTTTTCTTGGCTCCCACATCAGTGGGGCATGGGGAAGGAGGGAAGGTTATGGGAGCAGGAGATAATGCAAGCTCCTTCATTAAGCTGCTTTGACCTCAGGCTGCAAAGTAGGCCAGTTGTCCACGGCACTGATGGAGGAGGGTTTGGAGGGGCTTGAGTTGCATTAGCGGAGAGCTCTCCCTCGCTCTCATTCTCCTCTCCGCAACCGTCCATGTAAAGGCCTGATTACACAAATGCCTTGAGAGATTAGTGGCCCGAACAGCTTTGGTGATAAATGCCTCTTTGCTGATTATCCCCCTTTGTGGAGGTGCAGAGACAGCCATGCATGGACCCCGAAGTGGCGCACAACGCCACAGCCACAGTTCCTTTGCCCCTCAATATGACTTGTTATTTTTCCTCGCCCAGAGCTGATTTCTCTGTAGCCATGTGGGCTAGAAACCTGAATCTGAAATCAGGGGAATTTGCCATCCCTTTTAATCTTGCCATCAGTACGTCATATAAGAAGGTCTAACAGGATCCAAATATGTCTGGTCGCAGCCAGGGAGTCCCAAGCAGATTAACACAGCCATCAGAAGGAAAAGGGGCTGTGACGTTTTGCTAATAGCTAAGGTGTTGCGGTTGGGTCTGTATCCCTGAGGACTTAGTTTTATTGCTGGATCACAAAGGGAAAGCATTCATAGCTTCAAAGACAAGGGTCAAGAACTCAATACTCAAGTGTTCTATTCCAGGGTCAGAAAAGAAATTGATGTTGTTTGGTAAGGCTGCCAAGCTATGATTGAAAAACCAATGGCTCCTTAGGCAGTTCAGAGACAGGCTGTGCTGGGTAAATCTGGGGAATGGTGGCTGAATACTACTAGGGTATCAGATTCCAATATCATTTTCTTCATAAAAGATGGCTTTACACACAGGTTCACGTCTGCCCACCCATGGCATGGCCACGAAGAGGAGATCGGAATTTTCTGTTTTAAATTGAACACACTTTAGCATGCCATCCCAAACTAACCATAACAGTGGTTAGTCTTAACTATGGTTTGTCAAAAAACAACAACCTTGTAAACCACAGTTTGAAGTCATCTTGTTCATGCAAACCATCATTAAGATCAACCACAGGTTATCCATGTTCAGGCATCACAGCAACCAGTCAGTGGTACAAAATGGACACAAAGCTTTTGAAATTCTTGCGAGCTGGGCCAGGCGGTGGGAGGATGCAAGCACCCAAGATCACTGCAACTTGTTTTTGTTTAGCGTTGCACCTGGTTGAAGCCACAAGGCGGTTGGCAATAGTACTGTACTTATCGAAGGCAGACTACAGGAATCCTGACTACAGGGCTTACTTATCTCCTGATTCAACCCCAAAATTTACATGTGTGGGTTTCCTGCCTGTCCCAGGAAGTGATCAGTTGTGACCTTCCTGGAGGTACTTGCAATGTATTTGTGCATTCAAGCAATTGGCCTCAGTGCTACCCACAAATCATCCAGAGAGTGACAGCAACAGTTTTAATAACCAGGGACCACTCAAGAGTGTATTGCTTTGATTCTGCATTAACTGCACTGGAATAAAGGACTGTCACTTACGCGTCACTGCAAAAGAGGTGCACATATATTCATAAACTGTGCATCTGCTCTTTTATATGCATAGGTCCAGATTTAGACATACCGTAATTGCTATAATTGAAATAGACTGCATTTCACCCTAATGGAGAAGGCTGTGACCAGGTGGCCTCTGCCTGCCAGGTGCTCACCATTGATGGACAACCACAAAGGCCCCTCCTGCTCTCCCCTCTTTGGATCTGTTAACTTTACAGCCCTTCAAAACAGAGCAGTGTCCTTCAGCCTTCAGCCCCCAGATGTTGCTGGACCAATTCAGCTCCCAGCATCCTCCCAGCAAGTAGCGAGAGAGAGAGAAACATTTTTCAGCCTCTCTCACAGCACTAGAATTTATGGACAGCTGATTCAGGAAGGATAAAAGAAAAGACTTTTTCCACACAGCACATTGGTACACTATGGAACTTGCTCCCATAGCAGGCAGCGATGGCCACCAACTTGGATGACTTTAAAAGAGGATTAGACATGGCTATCAAAGATTAATAGCCATGATGACTGTAGCTCCGCCTCTGTGGCTGGAGGTGGTAATGCTTCTGAATAAAAGTTGCTGGAAACCTAAGCAGGGGAGATTGCTCTTGTGCTCAGGTCCTGCTTGCAGGTTTAGAATTGGGGCACCTGTTTGGGATGACATACGGGCCTTTGTTCTGATGCCACAAGCAAGTTCTTCTGTTTTTAATTTTGGGGAAAGCTGATCTGGGTACTGTACATCCTCACCCCAGAAGCTAGTTATTTGTTTATTTCATAACATTTATACACTGTTTGTTTGTTTTTATAAAAAAGCCTCAGACTGCTCTACAAAAGATAAAACAGAAAAATCAATAAAAACATCACACCCATACAAAAGTTAAAATACTAAAACAGATGAAAATCACCTCAACATTCTAAGCATCTGGCTAGGCTTGTCTAAACAGGGATGTTTTTAGCTGGTGAGCACAGTGAAGGCACCTGCTTGATCTCAATAGGCAGGGAGTTCCAAAGTGCAGGTGCTGCCACACTAATTCACTGAGTTGTAACGGATGTGGAATGGGTATTATGTGGCACCCTCAGCAGTGTCAATTCTGCCAAAGCAATTGAGTGCGCACATGTTGGGGGCACTCCAGATTCAGGTGAGAGAAGATGGTTTTCTCATTGTTAGATTTTATGCAACAGGTATGCAGCGACTTTTCCGTGGAACATTTGATGGACAAAGCCTGTTCTTGCTTTTTCTTACTAGATTAATCGGGTTGTATCCAGTGCTATTATCCTAGAAAAAGAGGTGCTGGAACTCACAATGAACACCTCACTTGGAAGGGCGTATTTTAAAAGTTTAACAACCTATATTTCCATCCTTTACCACATATTCTGAGACTTTAAAACTCTCCTGGGGTTCTCTCAACAAAGAGTATGGGCCTCAAACTTGGATCTTGGCATCCAGGAATTCTCATTTTCTCTCTCTTTTGCACCAGTAAATATTAGCCAGTCAGTCCATATGCCAATGTTTGTCAAGTTCAATGTACTGATGGGCTTAACATACGAGGTAAATAGAACTAACTCTCTTCCCTGCTTTGCTGCCTGGGGGCAATTCTCACTCGCTGCAGGCGAGTAGCTATTTCAGAGCCTCAAAGAATCGTGAACGTTCTGTACATATTTTTTTGTTGTTACAAATCTCCCCTTCTCTTTTCACTTGGCTTTCAAGCTGCAGGTGAATTGTGTAAGTTTTTTGACCAGTAACTAGAGCTTTTAGAGTATAATTGAAACAAGAGTTGGGGTAAAAATACAAGTCAAAACCAAAACAGGAAACATAAATGGCCATGTCTGGGGGGATATTGCAACCCACTAGTTAAACACTAGTGTCACTTCTGAAAAAGGAAGGAAGGAAGGAAGGAAGGAAGGAAGGAAGGAAGGAAGGAAGGAAAGGTGTCATGACAGTGCAGTCAAACAGAATTGACTCAGAGGGTCAAAGGAGCAAAACCTAAGTTTGTCTTAACATGTTAGTGATGTGTAAGAGGTTCTGTCAGAAGCCTACCTTGATTTCTTGTACAAGAAGAAAATTCTCTCTCCTTCACTCATGAGGTTCTGGCTATCCTCAAAAGTCCATGTTGGGACTGAGAGAGCTGGATTGGAATTGATCATCTGAGGAGCATAATGTAGAATCATAGAATTGCAGAGTTGGAAGGAGGACCCAAGGGTCATCTAGTCCAGCCCACTGCAATGCAGGAATCACAGCTAAATAATCCCTGACAGACGACTACCCAACCTATGTTTAAAGACTTCAGATGAAGAAGCTAAAAAAATGAATTTCAAAAGGGACAAATGTAAGGTTCTGCACTTAGGCAGGAAGAAGCAGCTGCACAAATATAAGATGGGTGACACCTGGCTTACTAGCAGTACATGTGAAAAGGATTTAAGGGTCTTGGTAGACCACAAGCTGTATGATGCAGCAGCAAAAAGGTGCTGGTACTCACCATGAAGTTGTTACAGCAAGTGCCACACATTTAACCAGTGCTTTACATCTAGGAAAATGGTGCCGGTATTGCGGAGGATGTTGACAAGCTGGAATATATGCAATGGAGGGCAACCAAGATGATCAGGGGGCTGGGAACCAAGCCTTACGAGGAACAGCTGAAGGAGCTGGGTATGTTTAGCATAGAGAAAAGAAGATCTGAAGGGTTGTCACATGGAAAACTGAGCAAGCTTGTTTTCTGATGCTTCAGAGGGTAGGACCTGAACCAGAGGATTAAAATCCCATGAAAGGAGATTCTGATTAAACATTACAAAGGAGTTTCTGACGGTAAGTGCTGTTGGACATTGGTGGTTCTCCTTCATTGGAGGTATCCAAACAGAGATTGGATGGTCATCTGTCAATGATTCTTTAGCTGTGATCCCTGCATTGCAAAGGTTGGACTAGATTATCCTTTGGATCTCTTCCAACTCTACAATTCTATGATTCTATGGTCAAACACACTGGGACCCTGCCAGAGAAGGGCAGGAAATAAATTTGATGATGATGATGATGAAGAACAATGGGATAAGTGAAGGCTATTGTGGAATGCTCCAAAGGTGTGGACAAAGAGTTTCTGCAGGATATGGAAGAGGACAGCAAACCAATGCAGGGATTTGAAATAGGATATTTATGATTATAGGTGGCAACAATTTTGGCAATGAACTATTTGATATTGCCATGACCAAGGAAGACTAGGAAGCAACAATGCAGCAGAAGGCAAGCAGAGTTCTAAAAGATGGAGAGGAGATGGGTTTTTGCAAAAGTGTGTAATTTATGTAAGAAGTTCACACACAATGCTCACAACAGGACCAAATGAGGTGGAACAGACCTTGGCTTGAGTGCCATCGAGACCAAAATGGAGCATAATTTGCAGCTTGTCCTACCATAAGTCCGAAGCCCCGAAATGCATTTATCTGGGCCCTCTTTCGCATCTTTGCCCTGCGTGGTCCGTCTGATGCTCAAGGTCTGGATTTAGCCATGACATGTCTAGCATGCTGACAGACTTGTTGAGGCATTTTGCTGCCAGCGTGTTGCCTTGATGTTAAAACTATTTTCTCCTCAAAGCTGAGAGGATCCTGCTGACTGGGCTGGCTTTAAATAGGCACATAAGTATTGGAGTTATCATCTCCCACTGCCCTTTGAGAAGTCGCTGTTTCAGTCCTTGGAGCACTTTTGAAGCTGTGAGAAGGTACGGAGAAAGGTGGCCTTTTTAAACCTTTTCATGAGTGACTCCATCCTTTTCTCCTTCAACTCTTTTTCTCCAACCCAGATAGCAGTGAGGGGGAAACAGGGATGAGGTTGCCATTTAATTTTAATGATTTTATTAAGGTTATGTTATTACAATTCATTGTCAAAACTATTATATATGAAACATTCTTGTTTCCTAAGAAGAAAAAGAATGAAATATAAAGGGGAAAGAAAAAAGGAAGTGGATAAGGAGGGGAAGAGATCAGGGGTTTTTTTCCAGCCAGAACTCGCCAGAACTGTTCCAGCATCTCTCAAGTGGGCAATACTGCCATTATAAGAGAACAAGGGAGGTGTTCATAGTGAGTTCCCGCACCTCTTTTTCTTGAAAAATAGCACTGGAAGGGATAATAGAACAAACAACAAAAATTCTACAGTATAGTGTTGTGAATAAATTAAAGGGGGAAAATATATAATCATTTACACTGGCATTCCAGAAATGTAAGAATAAGGCCCAACACGGCTTAATAAATTTGCTTTCTTGATTATTATGTATTGCATTTTTATTATACAGTATTGTTACGAGGGGGTGCGGCAGACTCCCCATAGTCTCTACATTCAGTGGAGTGGCAGAATCTGAGCAAAATCATAAATTCCTGAATTTAGCAAGAGCTGGGAATAACATCAGCAAACTTCTTCATGAAGCCAGCTTGGTAATGCCTTGCTGGGGGTGGGTCATTGAAGAAACGATGGCGCTGATAGCCAGCTGTCAGCCCTCAATGGAAGTCATCAACCAGGCAGAAGGCTCTGCCAGTCACAGAAGGAAGTTGCCAGGGTAACAAGGGAGGTGATGTCACCACAGGAAGGGAGGGTGTCCTTTTACAACTGATGATCTGGGAGCAGGGGTTTCTGGGAAGAAGGAGCAGGAAGTGGGCAGAACTCTATGCAGGGACTGAAGGGCAGCAAACTAAAGGGCTGGGCTGGAGCAGGCCACTAACAGAGAGACGCGGGGATGGGGCTTAAGGTGCCTCTAAATCCAGTGCTGCGCTGCTTGGAAGGACAACCCCTCTTGGGATCTCTCTCTCTCTCTAACTCAGGTGTAAATATGTGTGAATAAACCATATTTCTAAGACACTGCAGTCTCCGTTGTACCTGATTTTTCCCAAGTAAATGCAAACCCTGGTTCATTTCCAAGAACCTTGAAATCTCTTGCTGCCACTCAGTAGAGGTTGGGGTGGCTGGTAAGTTTTATAATTAAGACAGGTTTGCCAGGTTTTCCTTAACTGATCAGATATGGCAAGAGGGTCTTTATGTTTCTACTTTGGGGCAATACATTGTTTTGCTGTTGTTAGCGGTGTAGTAGTCAGCTGGAAATAAGTACTAATTACTTTAGAGTGAAGCATCAACAGGAGAGTTATTTTAAGGTTTCTCGGGAGACATTGTCATTTAATTTGAAAAAGCATGTGGCAGGGGGGAAATGGCTGCCTTCGCTAATTACAAGTGCATCAGAAAACCAATTCCTCTTGAGCATCATATCTTTTGTCAGAAGGGGAAAGTCTAAAAACATCTGAAGTTGCTTTATACCGAGTGAGACCAATGAACTCAGTCCTGTATGGGTGGACTGGCAGCAACTCACCAGGAATGCAGACATGAATCTTTCCCCTGGCCTACCTGGAGATGCCACTGGGGATTAAGCTTGGGACCTTCTGCATGTAAAGCAGATGCTTTACTACTAAGCTACCACCTGTCCCCTAAAAATAAAGTGAGATTCTAGTCCTCATGGTTCTGAATAAAAGGCTGAATTAAATAAGAACACAGGTCCATCAGGAGTGCTGTTGTCTGCACTCACTGGCCACAGCTCTCCAGGGTTTAGGGCAGCCCTAGCTGGAAATGTTAATAATAATAATAATAATAATAAATTTATTTATACCCTGTCCACCTGGCTGGATTTCCCCAGCCACTCTGGGCGGCTCCCAACAGAATATTTAAAATACAATACAATGTTGGGGATTGAACCCAGGACCTGCTCTACTCTTGAGTTACTGTGGTCACACAGATTGAATCTCAGGTGCTCCTTTTTGCATGTGGCGCAATGTGGATTTATGTGGCTTGTTCCATTCTTTGAATCCATACAAAGCTTGCATCCAATTTGTGCTCAGTTTATTTGTCAGAGGAGGAAACCAGCAAGCCCTCAAGAAGCTGAGTGAATCTCCTTCCTCAGCATGGCATGGGCTTCGCTGGCAACCTGAGCTGTAGATGAAGAAATTATATGATCTCATCCAAAGGGATTTATAGAGCAGCATGAGCAATTTAACCTATGTCCTGGCTCCCAGTAGGCTTTCAGAAACTGTGGAGTGGGGAGCATGTTGACACAGTGTGAGAGACACAACCTGTTTATATCCTGATCTGGTTCAGACAAATTGATTTGACTGTCCTGGAGTAAGCATGGGTTAAAAAAGAGAAAATAGCAACACATTTATCAGAGCAGTTCCACAAGCAGGGCTACTGGAGTAATTGTATTTGGTTCAAATTTAAAGATCCGCCTACCTAATTTGCAATATGTGAGCCAGTGTGATGTAGTGGTTAAAGTGGCAGGTTTGAATCCTCACTTGGCCATGAAGCTCATTTGAGTGACCCCGGGCCAGTCTCTCAGCCTAACCTACCTCACAGGGTTGTTGTGGGGATTAAATAAGGAGGGGGGAGAACCATGTATGCCGCTTTGAGATCCTTGGAAAAGAATGTGGGATAGAAATACAACAAATAAACACAGTTATTGATCAGCATCCACAGTTAAAGTTTGCAACACACTTCTCTGGCCAAATATTGTGTACAAAAATGCATATAATAGGGTAAAGTGTGCATAAATGTGTGGAGAGTAGTTGTGGATATAGCACACCCAAGTGCATTTTATTGTAACGTGTGTGGATTCAAATGAAGGTACAAATAAATAAATGTACAAATATACATATAAATAAATGAATGTTAAATAAATAAATAAATAGCTATTTTTAATAGCTAGCTAGCTGTGTGTGTACATAAAAATGTATGTTTTGGGGAAAATCCAAACTTGGCAGCAGGGCGGTTGGGAAAATGAGAAAGCGAGAAAAACAAAAACTGACATCCTCATACGTAAGTTTCCTTCCTTTTTAGTTTTTCTTGAAGAGCTCCAGAGCCTTCAAAACCCACCTTTCAATTCCTCCCTCACACACTGATGTCTGCTCATTTGGGCTCACCTCATTTACCTCACAGAATTGCCTTAGTGAAACTCAGGTTTCCCGCCTTAAAAATATATATATTAAGAAAATAGCTTTAAAGCTTTTAAGAACTACATCGCCAAAGACTCTCCTCCCTGGAAGAGAGGGGAGTGGTTGTGGGCGGGAGACCGAGCTCCGCCCCTGGTAGGGGGCTTAGCCCCCTCCCCTCCTTACCTGGCTGGCGCCCACGCCCACCGGAGGCAGCCAACCAGGTGCCTCCGGGGGGGCGTGTGTAGCAGCTTAATGCTGTGGCGCCAGCTCCGCCTCCTCCTCATTCGTCGTCGTCCCTCAGCGAGTCACCCACCCTCCACTCCCATTTAGCTCAGGGTCTAGGTTTTTTGGCCTTGCTATGGACCTTAGGTTGGTCGCCCCGGTTGTCTGGGGGGCCTGGTAGGAATTTTTCCATTTGGCATTAGGCTTTTTGGTTTTTTCGCCTACCTCGTAGCAATCGTCACAACTTTTGTGGTATTGGTAGGTAGGTTAGGCATTGGATTCATGTGTTGTGCTGTGTCAAGGGCTAGGTGTGGCCATCGCCTATGCTATCTACCGTGGGTTATTCCGTTAAAGGAATCTGGCGGTCGTGTATTCTGTCCGATGCCTGCTTGGCGGGAGGCCATGGCACGACCCTCGGTGACATCAGGGGGTGAGCCTATAGTTGGATTGGCATCAACAGGCTCCACCTACTGTTGAATAAACCCACCTCCTATAGTCATCCAATGCCTAAGCCAATACCTTTTCACTGCTGTAATCAATAAAGTTGTGGCCTTTCCTTGCCCATTAACCTTATATCACGTGTCCTTGTGTATTTATTTCACATAGCGGGGGTCGGGCCCTCGATCCACAATCACTATCTGCTCATAGGATCCCATTTCGTTTCCCTCACAGAATTGCTCTTGCTACATGTTCCTGAGGATCTGGGTTCAGTTTCTCACCATTTTTTGTTTTTAAAAGAGCATCAGGGTGTTCAACAATTGCAGGCAAAATTTGAACATGCATAATTTCCCCCTCCAGTAGAGAGAGGAATTTCTGGTATTTAAGTAACTGTTAAACACAGAGAGAAGCTCTGACAGGCAAACAATACAGCTGGTCACCAACAGGGACTGTCCCTCTTTTGGACACAAAACTGCAGCCCTCTCCCCTCATCCATAAGGACCTAATTCTTGCTCTCAGCTGAAGCTGGAGTTCCCTAGGCCCCATCATCCATTCCTTCACACAGCTCTCTGATTCCTTAAGCTATGGACTTAAAGAGACACTGGGTAATTTGCTTTTCTGGAAAGGTGCCATTCACAGCCAAGCAACCGCCTTTTCTAACTCATGTCCTCATTTTCTAGGGTAACAAAGGGCCTACAGGTTATATAACTGCAACTATCAGGATTATCAAGTCAGCTTTGTATACTTGGATTTTTTTTATGTTGACTTTCTCCAGTTTCACCTTCTTAGAAACGGAGGTGAGGCCTGGCTTGGCCTGGCCTAGTCTGACCGATGAGGGATTCCCTTAGTCCTCTCACAAAGCACCAGCATGCTGACTCTGCACAAACAACTTGCTGCCTTATTTATTGGCACTTATGGACTACCTGTCTTCCTACAGATATAAAAGTGTAAGGCTGCCAACGTGCAGCCCCCATTGGAGGAGTTGTAGTGCCACACCACAATTCTGGATTTGCGTGAAGTTGGTGGGCAGGGGAGCAAAAGAGGAGGCAAGTTTTTAAATGGTGGTTTTAAACAACAGCATGGGTTTAAATAAAGCTGTTTAATGTGGTATCGTAGTGCTTTAAATGTATGGCGTGAATGTGATCTTAAGTCAGAGTCACTTTCAAGATGATCAATGGCCTGGAAACCAAACACTATGAGGAACAGTTGAGGGAGTTGGGTATGTTTAGAGGAGACGAAGCGGAGATAGGACAGTCATTTTCAAATATCTAAGCTAAAGGGCTTTCACATGGAAGATGGAACAAGCTTGTTTTCTCCTGCTCCAAAGGCCAGAACCCGAACCAATGGTTTCAAGTTACAAGAAAGGAGATTCTGAATAAACATCAGGAAGAACATCCTGGTAGTAGGAGCTGTTCAAGAGTGGAATGGTCTCCCTTGGGAGGTTGTGGACTCTCCTTCCTTGGAGATTTTTAAGCAGAGGTTGGGTGGCCACCTATCATGGAAGCTTTAATGGAGATTCCTGCATTGCAGGGGGTTGGACTAGATGACCCTGAGAGTGCCTTCCAACTCTACAATTCCATGATTCTATGAAATGCAAAGTGAACAAAATTTATCCCTATCCCTATCTGGCAGGAGGAAAGACAGCAAAACAAAAATGTTATGTTGTTTATTCAGATAAGCCAAACTATCCCAGGCTTTATTTTCTCACCTCGGGGTAACCTGGCTGTCCGTAATATCATGCCCATGTAATTTTACCACACACCAGGTGCAGAAGGTGTGATAAAATGGTTTGCCTCTCTGGCAGCTCTTAATTTTACAATCCACTCTCATTTTCAACCCAAACGCTTCCATCGCCACTAGCCACAGTGTTGATGGCAGAGATTGTGTCTGCAAGTCAAGAAAAATGGATGGGTCCCAAGTGACACCCTCTGCTTCTCCTCTTAACTAACGAGCTGCGATTGAGTCCCCAAACAATTTGTTCCGACAGGTCTTTTGCTCCTGACCAGTGTCTATAATAGATGTGTGCGAGATTGGCTTGAGCAGAGCAGGGAGAAGATATTATTCACATCCCTCATTTCCTCATGAAAAGGGTGCTGGGCAAATCGTACATGATGTTTTGTCAGGGATGTGGATTGGAGGAGCCGCCATGAATCAGGCCTCTGACCTGGCGATCGTAGTGTATGCTTGTAGACATCTGCCAAGCTGTCACCAGCATCACACTGTCTCCTGGCCCTGATTTCAGTAGAAAGACATATGCAGATGGCTCTGTCATGTCACCATGGCTACTGAAGTGTAGGTGGGTTCAGACGTAACCTAAAGACCAGATTTCAGCTCAAAGGGATTTATTGTAGCAACAGGAACAAGACTGACAGGGCCCAGTATATATATCTTAAGACGGCTCAGGCGAAACACAAACTCCACCTGTGATAGGTTGCCTTAATGCTGCAATTAGGGAATCACAACACTGGCCTATCTCAGCAGGGATTGGTTGCCTGCCAGCTATTAACAATGTTATTGGAGGGTTTTAGACTCCTCTCTGTCTTTTGTTATGCACAGTAGCGTAGCGTGGGTTGTCAGCACCCGGGGCAAGGCAAGTAATTTGCGCCCCCTAACCCGTGGATTTGCGCCCCCTAACCCGTGGACTTGCGCCCCCTAACCCTAACCCCCAGATGTTGCGCCCGGTGCGGCCGGCCCCCCCTGCACCCCCCATGCTACGCCACTGGTTATGCAGATGGTTCCTGAGCTCCTAGGCCTGTATTGCATGGATGCAGCCTAGCTTTGGTCTACAGTGCCTGGATACATAACAGCTTCTTAACTGCCCACCTTCCCTGTAGGCCCCAGTAAACAAAATATGATCCCTCATTCAGTTTTCATTATGCAATCATTTAATATGTAGAGTTGGAAAAGGTTCAGAAAAGGGCGAGCAAAATGATCAAGGAGATGGAGTGCCTCTCTGATGAGGAAAAGTTGCAGCGCTGGGGACTTTATTTAGAGGAAAGACGTTAGAGGTGGCATGATAGAACTTTATAGAATTATGCATGGCATGGAGAAAGTGCAGAGATAAAATTCTTCCTCTGGAAACTGGAAGATTCAGGACAGATAACAGGAAGAAATTCTACATGCAATGGAACACTCCCACAGGAGGCAGTGATGGCCACGAACTTGGATAGCTCTAGACAAATCCATGGAGAATAATTTTATCAGTCTTTATTAGCCAGAATGACTTGTACCTCCACTGTTGGAGGCAGCATGTCTCTGAATGCTGAGTGCTGGGAATCACAAGGGGGGAAGAATGCTGTTGTGTTCAGGTGCTGCATGGAGGCTACTCACGGGTCTCTGATATTGCTGACACACACAATGTCCCTTTATGGATATGCCACCACGATGCATGAAAATAAAAAGAGCCAGAGGCCCAGCTATCCCAGCATCTTGTTCTCACAATGGCCATCCTCTGGGAAACCTGCAAGACAACCTGAGTTGCAATAGCATCTCTCCCCTCTTATGCTTCCCAGTTATTGGTATTCAGAAGCAAAGGAGGGAGAAATCAAAATAGCTGTATTGGATTAGGTATGTGCCATTTAGTCCAGCATCCACTTCTCACAGGGGCCAACAAGGTGCCTCAATGGAAGAAAGTGTGCAAGCAGGACACAAGCACAACAGCACTCTCCCCTTCTGTAGCTTCCAGCAACTGGTATACAGAAACATTGCTGCCTCTAACATTTGAACATGCCCATTATGGGTAGTAGCAGCAATGCTCCTTCCATGGCTGTGTGTACAGTGGACACTCGGGTTGCGGACATGATCTGTGCAGGATGCACGTTCGCAACCCGCAGCTGTGCGTCTGCGCACGCGTGGGTTGCAATTCAGCGCTTCTGTGCATGTGCGACCGCTGAAACGCGGAAGTAACCTATTCTGGTACTTCCAGGTTTCGGCAGTCCATAACCCAAAAAAACGCAACCTGAAGCGTCTGTAGCCCGAGGTATGACTGTATTCCTTGTACACCGTTTTGAAATCTGAAGAGTGCCAACCTGACTGTTTGACAAGAGTGATTTTTCTACCACTTCTTAAAGCCAGTTCTCAGTAGCTGCCTGTCTGCAGGTATCTCCTACTTCAGCTAACTTTCTGACTTTTTGAGTTCTCGGATGAAGCTGCTCTTGTCATGATTTGTGATTTTTCTGCTCCTGTCTCGTTGCCTCACTGTTTTGGCATTTCTTCAGCCTTGTTCATTAATTTCTCCGGGCTGGCGTTGTTGACACAAACTAGCCCCCAATCTAGCATCTTTGCCATAGACATGAATTGCTGTGATGACCCCAGCGCTCTCTGGGAAGGTCACATCTATGACTCTCCTCCCAGAGGGGAAACTTGTTAAATTTCTGCCAATGACTTCATCTTGCCTTTAGAAAATGGCAGGTCAGGAGATGGAATTGCGTGTTAAGAGCCACTGATAAACCTTCAGTCACTCTGTTGTGTCTTAAGTTCAAACACCCTTAGGGCACATGCCCTGAAACCACTTCATGTGGATCAGTTACTTCTTAATATCACTTAGCCACCCTGTTATGTTCCTGGGTACTTCTGCCGATGAACTCTTTAGCCCAGCTGAAAGTTTTGCTTTCTTGCCATTTGCTGAAAGTGGAATGAAAACCCCACTACTTCATTATCCAGGACTGATGATCTAGTTCTGAACTTTTAAGAAATCAACCTTTTAGTTTGGCAGCACCCATGGTTTGGAACTCCCTGCCTATTAACATCAGGCATGCACCTTTGCTGTACATTTTTCTGTACCTGCTAAAAACGTATTTGTTCTAACAATCCTGTCCAGACATGTAGAAGCTGATGTGTTTAAATCTAGTTTTAACTTAAACTGTTGGTTTTAATAGTATTTTGATTTTTTTAACATTCATGTTTTCAATTTTTTATGATCGTTTTAATGTTTGTTTGCAAACCACATAGAAGTTCTACCTACAATCAAGTGGCACATATTTTGGAAGGGCTCAGAGGTTGAGCACACGCTTTGCATGGAGAATTCCCAATGCAATTTTCCAGGTAAGGTTGGGAGTGTCATCTGCCTGAAACCCTGGAGATGGTTTGGGGAGAGTCAGTGTAGACAATACTGGGGTAGATGGACCAACGTTTTGACTCGATATGAGGCATCACTTCCTATGTTTTTATTTCAATCAGCTCCTTATTCAGAACCATGGGGATTAGGACCTTAATTCTAGGGAAGGGCTGTACCTCAAGGACAGAACCATGTTCAATCTCCAGGTACAGCTGTTGGTAAAATAGAGCCAGATGAATCAGTTGTCTGAATCCAAGTCTCCAAGGCTGGGCTCTTCTTTCTGGGAAACCACATTTCTCCCCTGAGCTCAAAATGCAAGACAGAGCCATGGGCAAAATGAGGGTATGGTCTTGCTTATAAGAGTGTTGTGGGTTCCTAATGAACTGTGAGAGTCTTTCTCCATGCACAGCTCTGCCCCCACCTTCTCGGCTATCTGCTTGTCACACCAAGCCGCAATGAAATCTAGAAACTAATTTTATGCCTAGAGATAAACAAACAGAACATCTAACCATGCTGGCATACAGACCATCAAGTTTAGTACACAAACGCTGCTTTTTATGTGTGCTCCATTAATAATAAAGTCGGCATTATCGCAATATTTTGCATTTACTCTTGTATAGATTTATTTCCCATCTGCTCCTCTCCAGAAATGAGTTTATTTTACATCAGCGTGATAATGCCAGGGAAGGTTTGTTTTATGTATATTATTTCAGAACCCCAAAACATAGAACCAAGTACAGTGATAGCAAATGCCGTTTGTTCTTCGTTAAGTCCTACCTACTAAAAAAAATAAAAATCGAAATCTCATTCCATCTGTGTCTTCCCCAAAATGTTATTGTTGAATCCAACTAAGTTCTAGTTAGAGTAGACCCAGTGAAATTAATTACAGTGGAATCCAACTCCCTTCAGCCCCAGACAACATAGCCAACAATACAGGTTGATGGAAGTTGTTGGCAACATTCATTCACAGCACACATTTAAAGCATTATGATACCACTTGAGACAGCTGTGCCTTCTCCAAATAATTCTGGGAGCTATAGTTCATTAAGGGTGCTGAGAGTTGTTAGGAGACTCCCTTTTCCCCTCACAGAGCTAAAATTTCTAGGGTAGTTTAACAATCTGTGAGGGAGATAGGGGGTTTCCAAACAACTCAGCACTCTTAATGAACTACAGCTCCCAGAATTCCTTGGGGGAAGCCATGACAGTTTAAAGTGCCATCACTGCACTTTAAATGTATGGCATGAATGTGGCTGTCATCTAGCAACAACTGGAAAGGCACAGCATCCTGGTCCCAGCCACAGGGTGCTGAAAGTCTGGAAGCTGAGCTGCTATCCCATTTCCAGCTTAAACCAAAACTGTGCTGATCAGATGCTGTTAAATTGTCCATATCTGAAAGCACCCTCAGCATTTGCCCTGGCACTGACTGGCCCTGTGCTCTTGCTGCAGTGAGGCCCACGGTGCCTCCATGCCCAGAAGGCCCTGCCCATCAACCCACAAAGGATGCCAGCTTCTCTTGTCTCCTCCGTAAGCTCCTAGAATTTGTTCCCCATCATTGCCTCTCTGCTTCAACCTTGACGGAAGGTCACATGCTTTGACCAGCTAAGCCAAGGGGTCTATTACTCAAACCAATGCGTCAAAGAGACTTAAACAGGCAACAGACCCTTACCGTCCACCCGCCGCCATCCGTCGTCATGTCACAGTAAACCTGGAAGCCTTCAGGGTAGTGAGTGGGAAAGACAGAAAAAACACCGTCCTCTTGTTGTCCGCTTGCATAGATGTCAAAGCAGTCCCGAGGCCGAGAGCCTGCAGTGAAGTGTGGGGCAGAAGTGAGTTGGGGGGAAGAGAAACAAGAGAGGTCTAATTAATAGACTAAATTACAACATCACTGTTTGAGCCCTTGGCTCTGGACTCTCGCCTATTCCAACTGGTTGCTGTCACTAAAAGAGACTTTGTTCTGTTTTCCTTCTAAGCTCTGGGCAAGTGGAGTTCTGGCAGAACTCTTGTTTCATAGAATCATAAAATTATAGAGTTGGAAGGGACCCAAACAGCCATCTAGTTCAACCCCCTGCAATACAGTTTCTCTCTCTCTGATTTTTAGGGGGTTGATTCATGCAGAAACAAAGCAGTATGCTACATCTGGGACTGTGTGTTTTTTTGCTCAGAAGAATCATAGCTGAGTGGTAGAGCATCTGCCTTGCGTGCAATTGTTCCCAGATTCAACCCCTGATGTCTCCAGATAGGGCTGGGAAAGACCCCCTGCCTGAAACAGTAGAGAGCTGCTGCCAGTCAGTGTGTAGAGACAATACTGAGCCACATGGGTCAATGAGCTGACTCACTATAAGGCAGCTCCCTATGTTCCTACAAAAAATGCAAAATGCAGTTCTATCTTACCACTGAGCGCTCACTTGTGCATTTGGGGCTGAATACCCACAATTCCCTGTGAAGAGGGACTGATTGCTAAACCAGTCTGGGAATTTTAGCTCTGTGAAAGCAATTGGGGGTCACCTAACAACTCTCAGCACCTTAACAAGCTACAGTTCCCAGGATTCTTTGGGGGAAGATATGGCTGTTTAAAGCGGCATGAAACTGTTTTAAATGTGAAGTGCAGATGGGGCCCAGCATACATATTTTACATTCTCTAACTTCCTATTTGTGGTTGGTGGGGTGTGAATAAATTATATTCATAATAGCCCCAAGAAGGAGAAGAGAAGGAAGCAGATCTCCTACCGTTGGAGCATCCTTTTGGCCGGGCACTCCGAGCTGGAGCCTTCTGGAGGTCAGCTTTGAGCCGAGGTCGGAGCGCACTGCGGTCCTTCTGCAAGGTGTCCAGGATGTCGCTGACAGAACTCACTAGTCTCGCCATGTTGGTCTGGCTCTCTGAGAGCAGCTGTGTGAAAAAAGTCCAAATTCGTGATGACTCAGTTCAGGGGGTTTGCCAACACACCATCCGCAGGCACCAACCTGTCCACTACTAGCTTTAGGACAGCCTGCGAAAGGTCTCAACCAGGGCCAACCCCAAGACATTATATTTTATATTTTCTTTTATTTCATAAAATTTATGCACCACTTGATTGTAAAAAAAACACAAAACTTCTAAGTTTTGAACGATAGAACAGTAAAATCAATTAAAAAAACTACAACCCTATTTTAAAACATGAAAAAGTTAAACTACTAAAATAGATTCAAAATACTTCAAGTATCTGGGTAGGCTTGTCAAAACAGGAATGTTTTAAGCAGGTGATGAGAAGAGTACAGTGAAGGTGCCTTCTTGATCTCAATAGGCAGGGAGTTCCAAAGTGCAGGTGCTGCCACACTAAGTGATCAAGTTCTTACAAATGCAGAATAGGTATTATGTGGCACTTGCAGTAGTGCCAATTTTGCTGCATGAGGCAAGCCAGACAATGGTACCATCACCACCCTGTCCATGCATCCTGACTAGGTGATATCCCCTATGATCTTAGACACAACCTCTGAATAATGTCTTTTTTTGCTTGGTGCTTTTAAAAGCACTGCTACAGAGTTCAATGGGACTTATGAATGCTTTCCTAGCTGCAAGCCTTACTGAGTTCAAAGGGATTTGCAGCCTACTAAGCGAGGCTTTGCTCTGTTCTACAGCTCCCTCCTCTAAACTGTCCCTTCAACTTCCTGCCCCCATATTCAAGTACTTTCCTTCCCTTAGCGGCTGTTCCTTCCAGCCTCTACAATTCTATGATGCTCTGATTCTAATACTGATTTCCATTCTGCCCTGTATTTGTTCCACGCAGGACCATTTTGATTCTGCCACAGTTCATCTTCCACCCAAAACCACATTATTAATCTCAGTTGTCCACTGAGGCAAAATTATATAACTTACATAATTTATGTAAATGAGATTCCTCTTCCATTATGGCACCCCATTCATTTCAGTCATTTATGAACTGAAAACAATAACAACAGTGAATAGCGATTCTACTCAGTGGATTGATTTCTCTTCTGGACATGGTGGTGAATAAGCCAGCATCTGCAATTCCCAGCCCCATTTCCAGTTTTGCCAGAATCTTCCAACATCCCTAATGGCTCCTTCCTTCCTTCCTTCCTTCCTTCCTTCCTTCCTTCCTTCTCTCTTTCTCTCCCCCCCCCCAAACAGTCTGCCTTTATTAAATTTATATAAGAGAGTTTACATTCAAAAATTAAAGCACAAGATGCTTTTCATTTACGTTGAGAAGGGAAATGTGTCAAGGGAACTGCATTGCATCTTTGCTTTTTATGATATGGAAGAAATACAGATTTAATAACTAATGATTTCTCATCGCCCGTTGGTTTGTCTGGGAGCTAAAGTTGCTGAGCTAATAGGAAAGGTTGCAGATTTTTGCTCTGGCCATTTCTAAAATTAGACTAAGGCAGCCACAGTGACCGAAAACAATCTTGTCATTTCTGTCAAAGTATCAATTGGGTTTTATTTTATTCTAACTCTTCTTCTTCTTCTTCTTCTTCTTCTTCTTCTTCTTCTTCTTCTTCTTCTTCTTCTTCTTCTTCTTATTTTTCTTCTTCTTCTTCTTCTTCTTCTTCTTCTTCTTCTTCTTCTTCTTCTTCTTCTTCTTTTGTATACAGCACTTTTGGGTATTAATGGTGGTTCATTACATTAGTCCCAATGCTAAGATTTTTTTAATGTAGTGTTCATTTTAGAGTTCAAAACCGTAAGTGGTATATCCCTACAGACTCTCCTGGGTGTTAAGATCAGCAGAGGAAAGACATTTTCGTAGTTTCACCTTCCTTAGAAGTTTAGGGTAGTGGCAGGCCTGGAAGAGGACATTCCATTGTGGAAGTCCTTAAGTTGTGAAGTTTCCTCTCTACAGAAGTGGCTCTGGCTTCTTCACTATACAACTTCTGGCAAATGCTGAAGTCGCACCTCTTTACCCTGACCTATTCCTGAGACTGTAATCTGTTTTTAATCATTTTTAATTCTAAATTGTTGTAACTTGCCCTGAGACCCTGCTGGTAAAGGGTAATACATTTAATGCTAATGCTAATAATAGTGTGCTGGGGTGTGTGTGTGGAATTTTTATATATATACATATTGCATTGCTCATTATTGTTTTAGACAAGCCTACCCAGATACGTAGAATGTTTACATGTGTCTTAATACGTTTTTAGCTAAGTTCTGTTTTTAATTATTATTTGAATGTTTACATAGCAGTTTAAGCTGCTTTTATTGTTTTATTCTTTTGGTAAAGCATTCTGAAGGTGGGTTTTTTAAATAAAACAATGCCGTGGTAAATGAATCATATGGGGAAGAAAACATTATCATTATCATTATCATTATTGTTATTCCTATGTTAATATCCCAACTTTCCTTCAAGAAGCTCAAGGTAGCATATACAGTTCCTCCCTTTTCCTATTTTATCTTCACAACAACTCTGTGAGGTAGGTTAAGCTGAAATACAGTAATTGGCCCAAGATCATCCACTGAGCTTCTTGGCTGACTGGGGATTTGAACCCTGGTCTCCCAGGTCCTAGCCCAACACTACAGCATACTGGTTCTCAATATCAGGAGTATGCAACGTAATAGTATGAAATAATTTCGCCCTCCTTTCACAGTGGACCTAGTAATGTATATGGAAACATTTTAAACAAATGTTATCTGGGCCCCTATTGTGGAAGCTTTATCTTATTGAGCTGCAAATTGATTGCATTTCTCTGCCAAAACATCTAGAGTTTTATGTTGCATTCTGCTGTGTTTGTTGATGCTTTTAATGATCATGTATTTTATTCCCTTTGCCCTGTAGACTTGCCCAGGGAACATTGTTGATGGGCAGAAATGTAAATCTTGTCATTAAACAACAAAAACGTGATTGAAAATTGGGCTGCTATAGGTGATCAACTCTACAAAGCTGACTTCAGCTGCAGTGCATGGGGTAGCAGGCTGTGCACTGCGTAATGGCTTATTGCTTGTACATATGCATGTGTGTTTGCACATACACTAGAGGCAAGGAGCATTTGCCCATTACTCTTCCTTAAGGGTGGGGAGCTTTTTCTGACTGGTGATTCAGATCTCTATCACCCCCAACCCTGGAGAGCCCAGCTGCTATCAGGTGATACTGAGCTTTGATGCCCCAACTGCCAGGACTTCAAAACATGGTGAGGAACTGTTTGAAAGCCCTTTTGCAAACAGCCTCACACTGCTATTCAAACTTCTGAAAATCAGGGGTCTAAAGAGCTGTTTGCAAAATGGCTTTCAAACAGCCCTACACTGTGCTTTGACTATATGAGCCTTCTCCTAGCATGGGAACAGGTAAACTGAGCAGAATTGAAACTTCTGCTCACCAGGTTCAGTCCTTGTGGATGCAGGGGTCTCCTTTGCCAAGGGAATATATTAGTGAAGCAGACCCCAGCAGGATTGAACCTAATTCTCCCACCCATCAGTGATGTCAGAGGATTGACAGGTGGGCCATGGATTGGGAGAAATGACTTTGTGGGCCAACTTGAACTCCCAGGCAGGGAGGCTAGAGGCTTCCCACCCTAGCAGTACTTGAAGATATGACTTCTGGAGACCTAGGGGAGGCTGCTGAGTTCCACATAAGGACAACTGTAGCAACTCAAACTAAAAAATGTTAACAAGGCATACCTAAAACACCAAAGCCAGGCCCAGAAAATAAAAGTAATGGACATATCATGGCATGGACTAAGAACTTAGAAACTGAGATATCAGAGGAGTAATAAGACTTGCTTTGTTGTTCTTCCCATGTAGGACACTTTGCCTGGGATCCTGCGTTGTCTGAGGAAACTACTGCTGTCTTCAGACTCTGATGACTGGACCTTGTAGTGACCAGGGATTTCCCTCCAACCAGGTCATCACTATTCTGACCTTCACCCACTAGGAGCCAGAAACTGTGGCATGAGACTTATGTCCTTTAAGGTATGTGTGTGTGTGTGTGTGTGTGTGTAGTTTCCCAAAGGACTATATAACCCTGGTGTTTGCTCCAGGCTGCTACTGAGGTAATTTGTCTCTTACATTAGCTGCAGGTTTGCTTTCCATTGTGGTGAAATCATTCCACTGTGGTTTTGCATACTGGCAGAACTACCCAAGGTTCTGAACCTTCCCTACACCAGAACAGCACCAGCAAATCACCTTACCCCTGTGCCCTCCTGACCAAGTTGTTGCTTTCCTGGGATGACTAATCATTGGTAAACAAGAACAGCACATGGAAAATATTAAATAGCAATTAACACTTAGATGCACCCAGGGAACCTTTTCGTCTTGGGGGGTCAGAAGTTTATCTCCCACTGGCCCCCCATGGGCCAAGTTTAACAGACGGGCAGGGCAGCCTACCTGTCAGTCACCATCAAGGAATGAACCAGCAAAGCAGTACCCAGCAGGATCGTACACTTTATTCATAAGCTGATGAGCAGAAAGTTAGGTTCTGCTGGCTGTGGGGGTCAGCTGATGGGCAGTTGGATGTGCTTAGGGGGGAAATGGCCTTGCAGACCCCTTGCAGAGCCAAGATTGGCCCACTGGCCACAGATTCCCTACCCATGGACTAAGGTGGTGCCATTTCGTTGTTAGTGTGCTGCCAAAGCTTCCTGTGGCTGTAGGGGGGGGTATGTGTATTGCATGGGGGCTCACAATACTCACAACAGCATTAAAAACAACATTGCAATTGCTATACATAGTATCAAACACAGTAGCATATAATTAAAGCAAACAATAACTAATTCATCAAAGTAATTGAAACAATTTAGTGATGCTTGCTGAACTCTTGAGTTCAAAAAATAAGGATCCCTTGGCAGAAGTGATGGGTGGTTTTTAAAAGCAGATTTTCCAACATCACAATTTTCCATTAAACA
Organism: Podarcis muralis; assembly: GCF_964188315.1. Lineage (NCBI taxonomy): Eukaryota > Metazoa > Chordata > Lepidosauria > Squamata > Lacertidae > Podarcis > Podarcis muralis. Next base: position 15,575,185 of record NC_135673.1, on the reverse strand, counting down.
CCCTACACGGGGGTGGAGGGGGGGTGGGGGTGAAAATGCTAACAGCTTTTCTCCTTGCTCGCACCTTTTATCAGACTTCTCCATAAGAGTCAGCAGTTCTTATCTAATATACAGTGATGATTCATTGAGGAATTGCCTTACTTCAGCAAGAAACAGGTGCAAAACCAGGAGGGTTTATAAAGGTTTTTACAAGGATGTGATGATGATGTCTTATCTAACTGACGATGCAGGCGAAGAGGAGGATTTAGAACTACAGGAAACGGGTTCACACTGAATCAGGCCATTGGTCTATCATACTCAGTACTGTCCACGCTGACTAGCAGTGGCTCTCCAGGGCTTCTGGCAGAGAGTCTCTCCCTGACCTACCTGGCAATACCATTGGGGATTGAAACTGGGGTCTTCTGCATGCAAAGCTGGTGCTCTACCACTGCGCCTTCACTCCTAGGAATATAGGAAGCTGCCTACTTAGTCCATGTTGGGGCATTTAGCTCAATATTGTCCACACTGACTGCAGTGGCTCTCCAGGATTCCAGACAGGTGTCCTTCTGGACCTACCTGGAGATGTTGGGGACTGAAGGGACCTCTTGCGTGCAAAGCATGTGCTTTTCCTGAACATAAGAAGAGCCCTGCAGGATCAGGCCAACGACCCACCTAGTCCAGCATCCTGTTCTTCCTCAGTGGCCAACCAGATGCCAACTATAGGAAACCTAAACACAAAAGCACCCTTCCTTCCGGCAGTTTCCAGCAATTAGTATTCAGAAGCATTAATGGCTTCCAAATATGGAGGTAGATCACAGACACGTTCAGAGGCATCCCTGTTGCCCTAGCCCAGTCTCAAGGTTTATGGGACTGAACCCCTCCCCCCTGCCCAGACAATTAAACCTCATTGAATGCAGAGTTGAAATGGTCAGCCATTTTGTTTCCAGGTGATGCACTTTCCCTTTCACTACAGGGATGTAATGGCTGTTCTTTCCACCACCCCCTCTAACCTTGCCTTAGGCATCAGCACTGAATTTGCAGAAGCCTCCTTTGATGACTTCAATCAAAATGCAACAGAGTTCACTGAGGTAAGCCAACATCCTCAGGGCTCACCAGCATTTAGCTACCTGTCTGGCAAATGAGCTCTCAAACGCTACGTGCAAAACATGCACAGACTCCCCTCCCCTGCCTTCTGTAACCTTCCCAGTTTTCCTCCTATGAAAAGCTGTGGCTGCAACTCTCCCCCCACCCTAATTAATTAATTAATTAGATTTTTATACCACCCTCTATCCATAGATCTCAGGGCAGTTCTGTGGCATCCCAGACCAGTGTTGCGGTTGTAAATTTGGAAGTGCATAAACTCATTGTGAGAGCCCCTATACAGCCACATCACCAAGGAAAATCTATCAGGGGCAAAGGGCCACATTCCCTTTGGGGGCAACCTTCTGGGGGCCACATGCCTGTGGTGGGTGGGGTCAGAGCCAAAAGTGGGCTGAGCAATTTTAGCCGGTAGTCTAGTTTCTACCCTAACAATTATCTCTATATGTTTTTGGCTTTTTGTATTTAATCAGTGGTGTTTTAACTTGTATAAGCTGCCTTGAGTCTTGGTCTCGGAAAAAGGTGGGATATAAGTAAATATTGTTGCATGCCACCCCAATCTCTGAGCGGTGCGAGATTCCAGGGGTTCCAGGCACTTACCCAGGGTCCGGTGTCCTCGGAATGAGGGACAGCAGAGACGGTGGTGTCACAGAATCACAGAATCGTAGAGTTGGAAGGGACCACGAGGATCATCTAGTCCCACCACCTGTAATTCAGGAATCTTTTTGCCCAAACATGGGACTCGAACCCACAACCCTGAGATTAAGAGTCTAATGCTCTACCAACTGAGCCATCCCAGGTTGACAATGTGTCATATGGTTTATTTACATCTATATACTGTGCAACCTGAGCCTGTGATGGAGGGGCTCACAGCATTAACACCCCCAATAGGGTCTTGCTTCTCCCATGGCCTCAGCACTAGATTCAAGCAGAGACCAGGCATAGCTCTTTCTCTCATCTGCCCAGCCTGCCTCCAGCTTCTAGCTCACACAACTCTGGCCTTTGTCTTTCTAAGTGCCAGACAGTTTCTAACTACCCTGCCCATTTGTCTTCTGGCACAGAGCCACCAAGAGTCACCATAAAACTTGCCTGGCTACTCCAGCAATTGAAACCTTATTGTATCCAGGAATTAGAAGGGACTGTATACAGGTACACAGCCTACCTCCCCAATTCACAACACTATAATAAATGCAACCACCACCACCACAACAACACATCCTTGTCTATCCTCCATCCAGACAAGTAGGAGTCTTGAGCAAAGTTCACGGACACATCCCAGGCAGGCAGAAACCCTCAAGAAGGATGCAAAGCAGGGCTGGTAATGGCTGTGGTCCTGGGAAAAGTTCTGAGAGCTAGGCAGTTAGTTAGAGAGCTATAGGGCAGCATCCAGCCTCCAATCCTGAGGGTCCCCATCCTAGTCACAGCTCTGAGAAGAGTTCAGAAATGCAGACCACTGTGTGATCCATTATAGCCGGTGTGATACAGTGGCCAGAGTGTCCTACTAGGACCTGGGAAACCAGGGTTCAAATTTGCGCTCCCCCATGAAGCTTGCTGGGTGACTTTGGGCCAGTCCCCCGCCTCTCAGTTTAAAATACCCCATAGGGTTCTCATGAGGCTGAGAACTATGTAAGTCAACTTGAGCTCCTTGGAGAAAAAGGTGGGATACAATAAAGAGATTATAAGTAAATGCTTATACATGCATGTATCAAAAAGGAGCAGCACACAGAATGAACAAGTCCTTTGCATCGGGAGTAAGCGCCATTGAACTCAGCGGCTGGTTCCATGGGGACTGGTGGAGAAGAATGCAGGGAGCCCAACAGTAGGTGGTTCCTGTGCCAATGACAGGTAGAGCCACACCCTGATTGGTTGTATGCATGAAGATGGTCAGGTAGGGGGTGGCCAAGGGCAGACTAAGGTTGGTGGGGCAGCAACCTCTATATGGCCTAACCTCCAGCACTTGCAACCATAACTGTTTTTATAGAGGCTATGGAATGCTCCTTCCTGCCTTCTTCCGTTCTTTCTGTAAGAAAAACACACTTCCTGAAAACCCGTTAAGAGAGTTAGCGTCCTGGAAACCAGGCAGCCTGGGTAAGTAATGGTGTATATTCAGAAGGAGATAGAAAATGTTTTGACATCTGTTTCTAAAATAATAATTAAAAAACCAAAAGTTTGTACTGCACCTAACTGCAACAGAACTTAACATTTTCCATATAATTTGATTTTGGTTTTTTACACGGATGGAAGTGACTTAAATAAAATATTTTAAAACCCTCCAATCTAGAGGGCAGTCTGCAGTTCACAAAAATCTCTGGTCAGCTACTATTTTATTTATTTAAACTGAGATGATGTTTTTTTAAAAGAGACTCCACATTTTTAATTGATTGAGGGCCAAGGGGTCAGCAGCAATGGAACACAGGAAGCTGCCTTCTCCTGAGTCAGGCCATTGCTTCATCCAATTCAGTACTGTCAACACTGGCTGACAGTGATTCTCCAGGGTTTCAAGCAGGAGTTCTTCCAAAAACTAACCTTTCCCCTGAAATTAAAGATGCTAGACCTCTGACTATGACCCTTCAAATGGCTTTAACTTGCTCCTGGGACACAAGCCATAAGTTATTGGGGGTGAGGGGGGCACACTGCAGTTCTGCTAGCTGCCTGTCCATAACATATGAAAATCATCTCAATCTATATCGGTCCCTAACTTAAACTTTGCATGATTTGTGTGTTTACGGGGCAAGTGTTCACAGGAACTAGCCTCTTGCCCCTCCGCTCCCATCCATCACCTGTATGAGACGGCCTTGCTCATTCTGCAGAGCGTTCAGCTCCTGCCCCATGGTGCTGTGCCCTTTCTTCAGACCGTCACAGTCTGCCCTCAGCTGGGTGGCATGGCTGAGAACTTTGGACACCTCATCCGACAGGCCCACCAGCAATGCCCTCTCCTGCCCCTTTGATGACTTCGTCTCGGCATCAAGATCTGTCACAGCCCTCAGGACAGACGACTGGAGGCCCTCCAGGCGGGTGAAACCGGTGCCCTGGTCCGGGCAATTGGGGTCGATGAATATGTTGACACGAGAGCCATCAGCTTTCTCGATGGTGACCAAGGCGTTGGCTTCATCGGGATTGGTGCTGATGATGGGTGGGGATTCCGTGACGGGCGTGTGGTAGTGGTTCATGAAGAGGATGGCACCAGTGACAGTGACGGCGAGGAGAACTGCCACAGACAGGAGGACGGTGCAGAGGATATAACCGCAGCTCATTCTCTAGAAAATGGAAGCAGAGAGAAGGTTATGGCCACTTTTGTGGGCCAACATAGCAATGGCAAGGGATGGGTAGGGATGGGAAGCAAGGGGAGAGAAAGTCAGTTCATGTCAGGGACCAGAAGCTGGGTTCCTCTTCATTTTATTTATTTTTTCAACACTCTGTTGTGTTTTAATTATATGGCTACTAGCCACTGTGACTATGCTCTTCCTCCATGATTGGAGGCGGTTATGCTTCCGAATAATAGTTACTGGAAACCGCAGGAGGGGAGAGGGCTCTTGTGGTCAGGTCCTACCATTGGGCTTCCCATTCAAGCAACTGGTCAGCCACTGTTAGAAGAGGATGCTATACTAGGTGGGCCACTGGTCTGATCCCGTGGGACTTTCTAATATTCTTACTCATCCTTCATATCTTATTCACTCTCTCGCCATCCATTTACAAGCTGCAGGGACAGCCACCAACTTCAATAGCTTTTGAAATAGGCTAGACAAATTTATGGAGGTTATCAACAGCTACCATTCATGATGGCTATGTTATCTCTCCTCTGTCAGAGGCAGTATGCTGGGAATCACAAGTGCAGAGAGTTGCTGTTGCACTTAGGACTTGCTTATGGGCTTCCTCCCACAGTTGGCCTCTGTGAGAAGAGGATGTTGGGCTAGATGACCCATTGGCCTGATCCAGCAAGCTCTTCTTGTGTTCTTATATTACCATTTGATAGGGTTCTTTTTAATCTCAAATGGGTTCACAAAAAAGAATAAAACAATGCAATTTTGAGTTTGAAATAGTTAAAAACAACTGTTTAAAGCATTAAGAAAAATAAGATGATAAGCTGGCAACCACATTGAAACACATGTCAATGTTCTCTGTGCCTAAGCAGAAATGTTTTTAGGAGGCACAGTGAAGACACCTGCCAAATGTCAATTGGCAGGGAATTCCAAGGTGTAGGTGATGGAGGCAAGGACTGTGAACCTGAAGGAAAAGATGGTGCAAGGCCAACTCCAGAGGCATTGCTACCAGATGAATCTGTGGGGCCAATATCCCCCCCCCCAGCCAGAGGATCTGCCTTCCTCTGACTCTGACGACCCCACTGTGCAAAACCCTGGGAGATCTGAGCCTCCTTCAGATGACATCAGAGTCTCATCTCCCTCCCATGTAGGGTATGCTGCGGAAGTGTGGTAGTCTGTGGACACAGCAGGTCAAAAGCCCATTACTTTTTCTGCAGATGGGTCCCAGCAGGGTCCGTTGCCTCCAGCATCCTAGAACTGCCCCATCAGCATGAAAGGAAAGCCCCTTAGTCACTATGAAAAAGCCTCCTCTGATTGGAGACCAATCAGAGTGAAAGGAGGTAGGGCAGCCACTGAGGATGTTCTCCTAGGGTCCCTCTGGAGAAGATACACTGGAAGGACACCAAGGAGTTGCTGTTCTGTCTGCTCCAAAGCTAAGCCAGAGGCATAGTTGGGGGGGGGCAGAGGAGTGGGGCACATCATGGGGGTGGCACTTACCGTAGGCTGGGGCCTGCAGCGGGCCCAAGCCACACATCTCTCTTGGGAGTGACACAGTGGCTCAGGCGCCTGCAGGCTTGGTGTTGCCCAAAACGGCAGCGCGGGGCTTGCGTCTGCCCATCGCCTACCCCTCAGCCGCCCTACAGCTGAGGCAGAGGTGGTGGGTAGGCTCTTTGGAGGCTCTGGACAATGTGCCCTGCCCCGGCTCGCCCCACCGCTGGGCGCAGACTGCACACCGCCCTGGGTGCCTGAGCAGCTTGCTACACCACTGCTGACAGCACAGGGGGCTTCCGTTTCAATAGAATGGGGTACAAGTTCTGTTATATATGCTCAAGGAGAACACAACCTAAGTCACTCCAAAAAAGGATGCTGGGGCATTCCAAATCATTTGACCATGTATGTGAACAGACAATAGTATATCTAGCTGAAGGGCAACACAGATAGATTGGCATTGAGTGTTGCAGTGCACCCTTAATTAGAATTATTGCATGATTATAAGTTTATTGTGTAATCTTAAAAGGGGTGTATCTGTGAGGGGCCATGGCTGTGACCCCGTGAAAGGACCCTGTGCCTCTGAACTGGCCACTACACCACCGGTTAGCTGCAATGCTCCACGACCCCCAAGCCCACTGATATCCCCCAGGATATCTCAACTCACTGGGATTTCAGAAAGTTTCTTCTTCGTTTAAGCAATCCTTACTCCATTGCCCAAGGGTCGTGTTGAAGGGCACTTTCAAAATAAGAATATAAGCACTTGCTGAGTGCCTTTCAAGGGTACAAAAAGTACTCAAGATATATAGCCTCAATAAACCTTCATAACAGCCGATATGTCCCCGTACTGTAGTTGCCAATATGTGTGTGTGTGTGTGTGTGTGTGTGTGTGTGTGTGTGTGTTGAAGCCGGAGGAAAATAATAGGTTGTCTAAAGTAGGGTTGTCACCTTTGGATGGGCAAAAGGACAGGTCGGGGGTGGTGAAACGGGGGACGACGGCAAAAATTACTTTACCTGGTGCAGAAATGACTTCAAAGCAATCCATTACAATCCGCCGCCCCCCTACTCTCCACCAGAGCCTTGCAAAAACCCTCTCATGCTCTGTGACCCACCCTATTCACTCTGTCTGCAAAAAACTATTGCACTGGACCTGGCCCCTCTAAACCCATTCTCCGACCCACCCACCCACAGCCACCCCTGCTAGCACAAAACCTGAGACTCCACCATAGAAGGCCTGTGCACTGCAACTCCCCCCCCCCTCACTCTCTGCAACCCACTCTCTGCCCGTGCAAAAACTCTCTCTCAAATTCCTCCTCTCAGCTCCATCCCACCCTCTGCCCATGTCCCTCAGGCTCTCACTCTCGGCTGTCCTCCTCATGGACCCACCCTTTCCTGCACAAACTCTTTGCTCGGGCTCTCGTTCTCCTCCTCCCACTGGACCAACCTTCTACCACGCAGTTGGAGGAGGAGGAGTCCAGACTGCTTGAAGTCCAAACAGGACAGGGGCCACTTTTCTCCAAAAAAAGAAAAAAAGAATGATCATGCTTTTCTAGGGACAGGTGGCATTGCAACCCTAGAGTCATCTAGAGAGCTTGTGGCCAACAGCAGATTTCAAACAAGGGCCTTCTAGCTTGTGTTTGTAGCTGTTGTGATTGACCACCTCAGTTTGCATTGGAAAGAATATTTTGAACCAAGTACAGAAGCGGGAGGTAGGTTAGGCTGAGAGACAGGAACTGTGACCCTAGGTTGCCCAGTGAGCTTCATGACTGATTTAAACTACTGTCTGACATTCACAGACCAACATTCTAACCACTATACCACACTGCTCCAGTATAATTAACGTTATTAATTATTTAATATACTGTATTTTTCGTTCTATAAGACGCACCAGACCATAAGACGCACCTAGTTTTTGGAGGAGGAAAACAAGAAAAAATATATTCTGAATCTCAGAACCCAGAACAACAAGAGGGATAGCTGCGCAGCGAAAGCAGCAATCCCTCTTGCTGTTCTGGCTTCTGGGATAGCTGCGCAGCCTGCATTCACTCCATAAGACGCACACACATTTCCCCTTACTTTTTAGGAGGGAAAAAGTGAGTCATAGAGCAAAAAATACGGTACTTATTCCATAAATTTCTACACCACTTGATTGTGTTTTCTTTTGTTGTTTAAAAACACACGCACACTCAAATCAGTTATTCTTAGCATTAATGTGGTGCTGTATCCAATGTTTCTCCTACTCAGCGTAGTAATGGGCATGACTATCGTAAATCCATTAATGTCAATAGGTCTACTCTGATGAGAACTTAGTTGGATCCATCTGTATATTATTATTATTATTATTATTATTATTATTATTATTATTATTATATTTCCTGTTATTCACCTCCCCTATCCTCAGATACCTGGCTGATCATACAGAGCGGGGGTTGTTCTCTGAAGGTGAACAGATAAATGTTCACTCCTCGGAGACATCTTTCTACCAGGCAGTTAGTTAGACAGAAGGGCGCAGTTGATATACGGCTCGCTTGGGCGCCTGCTCTATGAAATAATAACGACGGAGGGGTCACGGAACAGATGCGCTTCTGCGGTTGGATTCGTTTTTATTTAGTGCGACAATAAGCAGTCCCCGCTTCCAGCAGGGCCAAATGGCGAGACCTGGTTCCGGTCAGGAATTCCTTCCACCGTGACTCTGGAGTCACCCCAGCGCCTCGCCTACCGAAGAGGTTGACGGACCTCATGACTCTTTAATGAGTCTGGCGGTTTGCAGTGAGAAAACATCTCATTGCTGCATGAATCATGAATCTCTTTCGTTAATAAAAAAGCAAGGAGATGGGACAGGGAGAGAGGGGAGGTGAAGGCAGGGGCAGTATTTTTAGAGCAGGGAGTCTTATTTGGAAATGGCCCAGGGCACCAATTCCTTTCCAGAGCCACACTCTCCGAGGTGTGCGGTTGATTCTGCAAAGTTTGCAGCAAAAGGATGCTAGCTGGGGATAGCTCTGACCTTTGGGACCTTGTAATGTCTCGTCACTAATAATAACCCCCCCCCCCCCCCAAAAAAAACACCCAGTCTGCCTGGAGCATTTTTGCACTTCTCCCCCTAAAGTTTCCATTTTCTTTTAATAATAAATGCTACAAATGAACAGACAGATCATGCTGAAAACTCACGCAAAATCCAAAAGATCAGAGTGGTTTCTGATGCCAGTCCCCCTCAAGAGTAGACCTGCTGAAATTTATGGATCTAAATTAGCCATTTCTGATAACTTCAGTGGGTCTACTCTGAGCAGGACTAGCACTGGATGCAACGCATTATTTCCAGTGCAGTTTTGCATGTGCTCGTTCACAAGTCCATCATGTTTCTACAAAGATTTTTGTGGAAGATGCAGTTCGTGCAGAATGCTGCAGCATGACTGCTGACAGGAGTGAAGCTGTGTGAGCAGATAACACTTGTGCTCAGAGATCTGCACTGGTTGCCTATCTGCTACTAGGCCAAGTTCAATGTGTTTGCCTGTGAGATCTCGCCTTACCCCATATCCGCCCACTAATAATAATAATAATAATTTATTTAGACCCCCCTCCATCTGGCTGGGCTTCCCCAGCCACTCCAAATATTAAAAACAATACAGCATCAAACATTAAAAACTTCCCTAAACAGGAAGTTGTCTTTTAAAAGTAAAATAGTTGCTTATTGCCTTGATATCTGCTGGGAAGGCGTTCCACAGGACAGGTGCCACTACTGAGAAGGCCCTCTGCCTGGTTCCCTGTAACCTCACTTCTTGCCGTGAGGGAACCGCCAGAAGGCCCTCAGTGCTGGACCTCAGTGTTCGGGCTGGATGATGGGGGTGGAGACGTTCCTTCAGGTATACAGGACCGAGGCCATTTAGGGCTTTAAAGGTAAGCACCAACACTTTTAATTGTGCTCGGAAACGTACTGGGAGCCAATGCAGATCTCTCAGGACCAGTGTTATGTGGTCCCGGCGGCCACTCCCAGTCACCAGTCTAGCTGCCGCATTCTGGATTAGTTGTAGTTTCCGTCACCTTCAAAGGTAGCCCCACGTAGAGCGCATTGTAGTAGTCCAAGGGAGATAACGCATCCATTCTTAAGGAAATCAGACCTGAGTGCTCACTGGAAGGACAGATCGTGAAGTTGAGGCTCCAATACTTTGGCCACCTCATGAGAAGAGAAGACTCCCTGGAAAAGACCCTGATGTTGGGAAAAATGGAGGTCACAAGGAGAAGGGGACGACAGAGGACGAGATGGTTGGATAGTGTTCTCGAAGCTACAAACATAAGCCTGACCAAACTGCGGGAGGCGGTGGAAGACAGGAGTGCCTGGCGTGCTCTGGTCCATGGGGTCACGAAGAGTCGGACACGACTAAATGACTAAACAACAACAAGGGAGATAACTAGAGCATGCACCACTCTGGCGAGATAGTCTGTGGGCAGATAGGGTCTCAGCCTGCGTACCAAATGGAGCCGGTAGACAGCTGCCCAGAATTAACCTGCACCTCCATGGACAGCTGTGAGTCCAAAATGACTTTGAGGCTTCAGGGGCACAGTTACCCCATTCAGGACCAGAGAGTCCCCACACAAGCCCGCCCCCTGTCCCCTCAAAACAGTACTTCTGTCTTGTCAGGATTCTACCTCAATCTGTTAACCGCCATCCATCCTCTAACTGCCTCCAGGCACTCACACAGGACCTTCATTGCCTTCACTGGTTCTGATTTAAAAGAGAGGTAGAGCTGGGTGTCATCTGCATACTGATAAACACCCAGTCCAAACCCCCTGATGATCTCTCCCAGTGGCTTCATATAGCTATTAAAAAGCATGGGGGAGAGGACGGAACCCTGAGGCACCCCACAAGTGAGAGCCCAGGGGTCTGAACACTTGTCCCCCCCCCACTTTCTGAACATAGCCCAGGAGGAAGGAGCGGAACCACTGTATAAGAGTGCCCCCATCTCCCAGCCCCTCAAGACGGTCCAGAAGGATGTTATGGTTGATGGTGTCAAAAGCCGCTGAGAGATCCAGCAGAACTAGGAAACAGCTCCCACCTTTGTCCCTAGCCCGCCGGAGATAATCGACCAGTGCGACCAAGGCAGTTTCAGTCCCATGGTGAGGCCTGAATCCCGACTGGAAGGGATCCAAATGGTCCGCTTCTTCCAGGCATGTCTGGAGTTGTTCAGCAACCACTCGCTCAATCAAGAATGCCCAAGAATGGAAGATTTGAGACTGGGCGATAGTTGGCCATTGTGGCCACATCTAAAGATGGTTTTTTAAGAAGCGGTTTAATAACCGCCTCTTTCAGCGAGTCCGGGAAGGCTCCTTCGCAGAGGGAAGCATTCACCACCCCACAGAGCCCATCACCTAGCCCTTCCCAGCTTGCTTTTATCAGCCAGAATGGACAAGGATCAACAAGACAGGTGGTTGGTTTCACTCGTCCAAGCAGCCTGTCCACATCCTCGGAGGTAACAGATTGAAACTGATCCCATATAACATGCCTAGACAGGACTCCGGCACTCTCCCGCCCCGGCCCTGCTCCCACGGTGGAGTCTACCTCCTTCCAAATCTGAGCGACTTTATCTGCAAAAAAAAAAACTTTGCAAAAGCATTGCAGGAGATCTTGGGGTCCCTACCAGGCCCCGATGACTGCTTTGTTTTGTACACCTGGCAATGTTACAGGTGCCACATAATACCAGTTCTGCATTTGTAAGAAACTGATCCTTCAGTTTGACAGCGCTTACACTTTGGAACTCCCTGCCTATTGACTTCAGGCAGGTGCCTTCGTTGTACTTTTTAAAGCACCTGCTAAACATGTTATTGCTTAGACATGCCTAACCAGACATGTAGAATGCTGGTCTATATTTTTATTTATTTTTAGTTTATTTCTAATTTTGTTTCTTGGAATGTGTTAAATAGTTGTTTTTAACTGTTTTTTACCAATAATTTTATTGTTTTATTCTCTTTGAAAACCTGTGTGTGTGTGTGTGTGTGTGTGTGTAAAAAACCAAGCAATGTATAAATTTATAGAATGGATAAATAAGTTAAACCAGTTTACAGTACTTGTGAGATTCTCTTAACCTATTTATACTCATTCCACGAGGGCTAATAACCATGATTTATCAAAGAGGTATCAAAGGCCATGATGGTTGTGTTCTGCCTGCACAGTTGGAGGCAGTGGTGCTTCTGAATGCCAGTGCTTCTGAATGAGAGGGCTCATGCACTCAAATCCTGCTTGCAGGTTTCCCACAGGCATTAGCCAGCAGGAGAACAGGATTCTGGACCAGATGGGCCCCCTTTGGCCTAATCCAGCAGGCTTTCTTCCATTCTTATGTTCTTATGACCGCTGTGATCTGCAGAACTGGATCATGATATAACCCAGATTGAGCACCTCAGAGGGAGCCGGACCAGAGGTTTGTATCTGCAATGAGCTGATGCTTGAACACCAGTGTGCAATTTTGTAGTGGTTACTTTGGATGCCGGAGAAACAGAAAGAAGCTTAGCAGAGCAGGCTAGTGTACTAAAGCTTGCTGGACTCTGGGGGCCTGTCCTGATTTTGCCTTTGCTGGATGCTGCATCTATTTCTTCCACTTATTTTCAACCACTTATTACAAAGGCCTCCTAAGTCTCCAGTGCTGTGCTCCATGAGCACAATCCTCTTAAATTACACTTCTTTGTTCACTTGCTTCTTATGGAGACTCCTGATGATGCCTTGTCAAACGGTTGTGCTCTGGTGTAGAAATTTGGTGGTAGTGGTGGTGGTGGGATGTTCTCTTGATGTTTTTCAGGGCTGATCCACTGTAATCTTCTTCTTTTTTGGGGGGGGGCATGTGCAATCCAATCCAATTGCATCACCAATCCGTCCAGTAAAGCCAGCCCAAGAGGTGGGGAATCTCTTTAGGCCCGAGGGCCACATTCCCTCCTGGGCAGCCTTCCAGGGGCCATATGCTAGCGGTGGGCAGGGCCAGAGGAAAAGGTGGGCAGAGAAAGAAATTAAAATTTACCTTTGTACAGTAGACTGGCTTCTACATTCACAAAGCCCTCTCTATCCTCCATCCAGCCAACCACGTGATGTTATCAGAGTTTAAGGTCATATTCCAACCAATCAAAAAACACTCAGGCAGATTGAAAAGGAAGGCCAGTGAGGGGGGTGGCCTGGGGAGAGTCCCAAGGGCCAGGCAGACTTGGGGAGGGAGCATCCAGCCCCCAGGTCTCAGGTTCTGCATCTCAGCCTGAGGCCAAGGTGGTGCCTCCAAGTATTCCATGCGCAAAAGCTAAACAAATTGGCAGTTGAGTCGCCCTTTGGGACTCTAGCATACGTGAGTTGAGGGAAACAGCAGGTTAGCTTAGAGGGTTACAGAGCAGGTCACACAGCACACTCTGCTGCCTGAGGCAGCCGCCTCAAACTGCAATGACAAGGCCGGCTCTTACATTCATTGCAGACTAGCCAAGTGCTGTTGAGGCTTTCTGGGGCCATGGCATCCATTTTTCTTTCTCTGTGTCGAACGTGGCTGAGGGATTGTCCTCTGAAGAGCCTTCCTTACTTGCCTCTAGGTCAGTTTCTGTTCACACAGCAATGGCCAGGGAGGGAGGTGTTAGCTTTTTTTCAACTACATTTTACTTTTCGACTTTGTTTTCCTAGCAAAATCACCTCCTTCTGCTATAAAAATGAAAATCAGAACAGTAATGCAAGGAAACCAGGAGGCCCGTAACTTGTCCACCCCTCCCTGCATAACAAATCGTTTCACAAATGCAACACCTTCTCTTTATTTCAGGGCTTACCCAAAACACCCTCCCTCAAATCAGGCAAACTCAGGAGAAAGGAGACCTGTGAGCTGTACTGCTTACGTTGGCTTAAGTGGATATTGATTGATTTTACTTTTTAATCTTATATGAAGCTCCTGAGAGAGTGTTTTTTGGGCTGAGTATGAAAGAAGCAGGTATGAGTAATATATAAATGAAAGGCAAACAAATATAAGGGGTTTTGGAGAGGGAGGTTTATAGAGGGTTGCATCCAACAATAGTCCTACTAAGCACAGACCCATTGAAATGAATGGGCATTATTTTTAACAGGTCAACTCTGAGTAGAACTTACTTGAATACAACCCATATCTTATCATGGTCTTCCTTTAGCACCATTATGCCTTATGCAAATATACTGAACTTATCCCATACAACTATTAGCCAATATAGTGCACTATAGATATTTTTGGACTACAATCGGGGATGATGGGAGCTGTAAGTCACATCCACACCATACATTTAAAGCACATGGATTCCCCCAAAGAATCCTGGGAATTGTAGTTTAAGGGGTCTGGGAACTGTAGAACTGTGAGGTGGTAAACTACAGTTCCTAGGTTCTTTGGAGGAAACCACAGAACTTCAATATGCGTTCAATATATGCCATCAATGTGACCATAGTCAACATATACCCCACTGGTAAGGGGTATCAGAGAATCCTGATGAAACAAAAAATGTGTCCAGGAACTGCCAATGCTCACTAATTCACCCTGTGTCCAGACCAGAATTCAGTCCAGTGGATTCACCATTGGCTATTGCTGCTTTCAGTCTCCAAATGATATGTAACTATGTTTTTCTGCAGGTGCATTGCATTTCCTTTGTATTGAGGGAATGGAACAGTGTAATGACATGTGTCCCTTACATGGTTAATTACATAAGTTATGTAAGTTGCAGTTTAGGCCCAGGCTTTCTGAAGGACACTGTCCTCCCATATGAACCTGCCCTGGCTCTGAGATATTTTGGGGAGGCCCTTCTCTCTGTCCTGCCACCCTCACAGGTAGGCTTGGTGGCCTTCTTGGTGGCTGCCCCAAGCTTTAGAACTCCCTCCTTGGAGAAGCTAGACTGGCTCTCTCCTTTATGCCCTTCTGCCAGCAGGTGAAGACTGTTTTATTCCAGCAAGTATTTTGGGGGCTGGCTGTTTTTTGTGCTTTTAATAGTGCTGTGCCGTTCTTATTATCTATATTTCTAGATTTGGTTGTTGGCTTTTTTAAGTGTTTTAATTCTATTAGAATATAAGCACTTTTTAGCAATTCACTTTTATGCATTTTGAGCTTTTTGTATTTTATCTGTGTTGTTTTAAATTGTATAAACTGCCTTGAGTCCCAGTCTGTGAAAAGGTGGGATATTGATGTTGATGATGATGATGATAATGTGAGCTCGCCACTGTGGACAATGGGACAAATAACATAGTTCTGGGCAGAGGGTGAACTGCTGTAGAACAGAAACAGCGCTGCCTGCACTGAAAAAGAAGGCAGAGCAGAAAACAGTGCCTTATCACACCCCTACCAGTGTCTATCCCTGCCATACACTGAGACCAGTGTGGTATAGTGCTTAAGAGTGTTGGACTAGTACCTGGGAGACCAGGGTTAAAAAACCCCTTGGCCATGAAGCTCACTGGGTGACCTTGGGCAAGTCATTGCCTCTCAGCCTAACCTACCTCACAGGGTTGTTGTTGGGGTTAAATGAGCAAGGGGACCATGTATGCCACTTTGAACTCATTGGAGGAAAAAGTAGTATAAAAATCAATCAATAACCATTGGCTTTCTTTGCTGCCTCGCCCCACAAGGAGGCTCAGCTCTCCCCCTGTGGTTGCATTCATTTCCTTACTCCATTCCTGCCGACTTTCCCCCTGCTTTCCATTACACCTGCAACACGGAGGCTATGATTTTCTCCTGACCTCAGATGCAGCTGTCAGAATGGATTGAGGCCTCACAGCGGGGGGCAGGGGGGGGAATGAGCTGCATATTCAAAGAGACAAAAGACAACTACTTTCCTCTTGGGAGGTGGAAAAAGAGACAGAGAAATTGCTGCATTGACAAAGTTCCCCTTCCCCTCCTCCAAGCCTTGTCCTTGCCTCTCCTGTGAGTTTCTGTCTGGAGTGACATCTTCCTTCCAGCATCCTTTGTCCTCCACCCCTGCAGCCATTTGCATTAAGGCAACTTCAGCAATGATCTGGATTAGGCACATGGGGAGATGACGGGTGTTATGTTACTGCACTGGAGTTCCTGTCTTCTCTGCTAGAAATGTAGGCCCTTCTTGCTGGGAATGGGCCACAGATATGGCACACATTCTGTCCGTGCTTACATAAGAAGAGCCTGCTGGATCAGGCCAATGGCCCATCCACTGGCGGAGGAAGAGGAGTGCAGGGGGAGCGCACCGCCCCCGGCAGCGCCATACCGGTGGGGTGGCTGCCATTGTGGCTGCCCCCCTGCCCACGCTGATCGTCACGCTCCCAGGACGCATGTTAAGCCCCTGCGGGCAGTGCGCCACACCCTGGGACGTGCGCCAGCCTCAACCCTGCCTGCTCTCCACCCCCGGTGCCAGAGCATGGAGCTCCACCACTGGACCCATCTAGTCCAGCATCTCCCCCCCCCCCCGCAAAGATGGCCAACCAGCAAGAAGGATCTGAACACAGGAGCATCATGGTTTCCAGCAACATATTCAGAAGCAAGGGCATAATCTAGGGGTTGGCAAGAAAGATCACACCTTTGCCTTGGAGTGGCTAAGAGCCCACATCTGTTCAGAAGCATTGCTGCCTCCAGTTGTGAAGACAGAGCATGGCCATTGTAGCTAGTAGCCACCGATGGCCCTCTTCTCCATGAATTTGTCCAGTCTTCTTTTAAAGCCATCCTGGTTGGTGGCCATCACTGCCTCTTGTGGGAGGAAGTTCCATAGACTTAACTGTGCATTGCATGAAGAACTTTCTTTTATGTGTCCAGCTGAAGAGCTGCAAATCACTTGGCCAAGGGGATCACTGGCAGAAACCAGGCAGCAGCTCTGGTGATTGCCTTAAAACAGCAACAGAGAGGCTACATTGTCATTTTGGGGGTTTGTGTGCCTTCAAACACAAGATGTCAAGAGTCAATAAGGGAAGCATCTTGAGAGTTAAACAACTTAGCATGGTGGTTTTTTAATAATAATAGTATTCAGATCTGCTGAACAACATGAAAAACAAAACAACAACAACAAAACCAGGCGATTTTGACTCCATGTGTGGACCTGAGGCCATGTTTCACTGGAAGCAAAGTTACAAAATGGATTTGGACAGGCTCCGTGATGGCACCCTCAGGCAAGCAGCAGGAGCTCAGGGCTTGGTGGGGCCCACTATTGCTGATAAGAATATCAGAAAAGCCCTGAGGAATCAAGCCAATTGCCCATCAAGTTCAGCCTCCTGATCTCACAGTGGCTGACCAGCTGTCTGTGGGAAAGCAACAAGCAGGATTTGAGCATAAAAGCAACTCTCCCCTCCTGTGGTTTCCAGCAACTGATATGCAGATGCATCACTGCCTCTGACCATGGAGTTGGAGAGCATAACCATCGTGGCTAGTAGCAATCAATAGCCCTTTGTCCAATCCTGTTTTAAAGCTATCCAAGCTGGTGGCCATCACTGCCTCCCGCTAGATTGAGTTACATAGTTCAAGTATGGGCTGCATGAGGAAATACTTTTGTTTATCTGTCCTGAATCTTCCATTTCTCTCCCTTGCTTACTGGGTTCTGGAATGATCTCACAAAGGCTCATGGAGGCTTTAGTGAGGTCTCATGGGGCAGTATGAGATCTTACATAGTATATCTTGATTTCAGTAAGGTTTTTGACAATGCCCCCCATGATATTATTGCGGATAAGCTGGTAAAATGTGGGTTGAACAAGGTAACTGTTAGGTGGATTTGTAGCTGGTTGACTGATCTAACTCAGAGTGCTCATTAATGGTTCCTCGTTATCCTGGAAGAAAGTGACAAGTAGGGTGCCCCAGGGTTCTGTCCTGCAGCCATTGTTGTTCAACATCTTTATAAATGACTTGGATGAAGGAATGGAGGGGATGCTCATCCAATTTGCAGATGACACCAAACTGGGAGGGGTAGCCAATGTCATGGAAGACAGAATCGGGATTCAATATGACCTTAACGGATTGAAGAACTGGGCACAAACTTACAGAATGAATTTCAATAGGGGCAAATGTAAGGTTCTAGAAGACCCTTGAGGTCCCTTTTAACTCTATTATTCTATTATTCATGAGTTCTCATGGGAGCCTCCCAGAGCCTACGTGAGACCTTCCCAGGGCACAGTAAGCAAGGCAGAGAGCTTAAAAGCTCTCTAGTTTGTATGGGCAGGGGGGCAAGGCCTGCTCAGTGAGCCAGCTCCAGGAAGGGAGAAATAGCTATGGGGGATGTTGTTCCTGGGTTGTTCTGGCTATGCACAGTTTCAGCTTTATGAGCAATCTCCCAGAACCTGACACCCATGCAATTTGCAAGACACCTGCATGAATATAATTGTGCCCCAAACTATGCCCAACTTCCTCTTCTGAAAAAGAATAAAATAAAACCTCTCTCTTGCGCTGAAGCAAAGAGGATTTTTATTCTGAAAAGCAATGGGTTTTTCCTCCTGCCTTCTCCTCGTCCTTTGTTGAAGGTCTTTGACATCTCCAGAGGGTCTTTAAGCAGTTACATAATAAGCAAAAAAATAAGCAACAGACGGAGCCAGAACGTGCTCCCCTCGCCGATGAGGAAAGGGAGCAGGGGCCAAGTTTTATACTATATCGGAAACTTGCATTTCTGCATTCCTCAGCCAAAGGGTCTGCAGTGTTGATGGAGTGTCGCATTATTCAGGACCAGTGGCGGGGGCTGGTGCTCATTGGGCCCACGGGCAGAAGTCAAGGGCTACAACAGTAGGTGGAGCCAGAGCCAGTTATTGGTGGGGCCAGAGCCAATGACAGGCAGAGGCAACTAATTCTACTTTTGCCCCTAACTTGCTCCCTGCTGAGTTCTACAAGGGCAACAACGAAACTGAGGAGGAGGAAGCGGGCAGGCAGCAACTGCCTGCCCCCCACAAGCTGTAAGAAGGCAGGCAGGCAGAGTAGACCCATTGAAATAAGCAGACATGACTCTGAGCAGACTATGTCTACATTTACACTATGATACAACAGTCATGGCTCCCCCCATCCCCAAATCCTGGGAGCTGTAGTTTGTGAAGGGTGCTGATAATTATAAGACCCTCATTCCCCTCACAGAGCTATGGAAGAGGGATTGACTGTTAAGCCATCTTGGGAACTGTAGCTCTGTGAGGGGAATGGGGGTCTCCTAGCAACTCTCAGCACCTTTCACAAACTACAGCTCCCAGGATTCTTTATAAGAGGGTTAGACAAATTAATGGAGGATGGCTATGCTCTGTTTCCATGGTCAGAGGCAATTAAGCTTCTGAATACCAGTTGCTGAAAGCCACAGGAGGTGAGAAGGCTCTTGTGCTCTGGTCCCAGTTGAGGTTTTCCCACAGGAATTTGGCTGACCACTGTGAGGAAAAGATGCTGGATTCGGTGGGCCATTGGTTTGATGCACCAGCCAGGCTCTTCTTCTGGTCTTACCTAATACCAGAATCGCAGCATTCCCCATAGTTGCCCTCCAGCCTGCCTGCTATCAAGCCACTTAGTTTGTCCACATTTCTGTAAGGCAGATGACACGGTGGATGCTTTCTGGAACACAAGTGAGACTGAGATGCTTATTAAGAGATTATGGGACCAGTTGCCAGGAACAACAGTTAAGTATAAATTGCATCAAGACTAAGTTGGTGGTGTTTGAAAGCCGCCCTCCGTCTCATAAATAGACTCTTGATGATCGAGAAATTGAACAAGTCAGATGCATTTAACTGCCTGTGGGTTTGTTTGTTTCTTTGTTTTGGCAATTGGAATACGCTAACCAAGATCCCTCCAGTTTCTGGAGCTCAGCTGCCCCGAGGAAAGGTTTCTCCTCAACTGATGTATGGGGCAGAACTATAGGGACTACTGGAGACAGATCAATTAGAAGCCCCACAGCAAAAATTTCTTTTAAAAAGGTATGCATTGCCTGTTCTACCCTGTTCTGTGTTGCAGCCTGTTTCAGAGCAGGGGGAAAGCTTATAGCTACAAGGCTTCGTGTTTTGTTTTATTGCAGTCAGCCCATATCTCAAAAAGGGTGTTGTAGATAAGGGAGGAAGGGATCTGTCAATTTCAGTTTGGCTCCAGTGCTGTTGGCACGCAGTGCCTGAGTTTCACATTATCAGGAGCCAGGGACAGGCAAATCCGTCAATTACAGTCCCCCCCCCCCCATTTCTTCTTGTTCCAACCCTAAATTCCATTCTCCACATTTCTGCAGCAATTTGCAATTGTAAGTCCCCATGAAAACTGGTCAGCAAATTTTTAGTGCACATTTCTCCTAATAAACACAATTTTAATGCAGTTTTGAGCAATGCACAGATGTTCGTAACACAATGATTGTTTGCCTGTTGTTCTCAATAATATAGCCGTCTTTATGCACACTCTTTCCCCCATATACGTCCATTTTTATTAATGTTTTTTATTGGATAGCTGCATTCCCCTCCCTCCCTCTTCAAACAGATCCAACCAACTCCGTCCCAACTTAAGCTGCACCATAGACCCCTGTGACAACGTTCAGCATTCTGTGTCTACTGACCACAAACTAACAACTCCCTCTTGTTTCTCACAGTCACCCTGTTTTGTTTCCAGTGCTCTTCACATGCAGCACCACCTGTGTTTGGTATTATCAGGAGCAGGGGCGGGTTTATCCATCCATTCTGGTTTCTCTCTGTTTTTCATTTTCCCAACCTTAGTTTCAGTTCTCCACATTTCCATAACAGTTTGAACAAGGGGTTTAATTCTTTAAAGAAGTCACGTCATGTAAATTCATCAGCATTTTAGTATGATCCCCCCCACCTAAAATGCAGAAGTCTGTACAGTTTTACCTAAAATACACATTTGCAAAGACATTTTTAAAATGTTCTTTTTGACAATATATGCATTTTATGCATGCTTTGCCCTCATATACACATTGTTTGGCTAGAGAACTACATTCCAAAATTCAGAGATGTGTGAATTTCAGCAGATGGCCATGTTTTGCTTCACATAATGTTGCAGAAAATGTGAATTGGGTTGGTTTGCCTTTAAACTAAATTGAAAATAAAATGGCCAGTATCATTATTCCATTATAAAAATCTTATGGCACAACCACATTTGGAATACCATGTGTGGTTTTGGTCACCTCGCCTCAAAAAGGATACTGCAGAGCTGGAAAAGGTTCAGATAAGGGCAACCCAAAAGATTAAGGAGTGACTCGCCTATGTGGAAAGCTTGCAGTGTTCAGCAGATAAAATGCGAGTAACAGGTTAAAATTTTGCACGGTGTGAGGAAAGAGGATAGAGAAAACTTTCTTTCATAACAGAAAGAAACTCATCAATATCCAATGAAGTTGAATGGCAGAAGATTGAGGACAGATAAAAGGAAGGACTTCTTCACACAGCACAGTTAAACTATGGAACTCACTTCAACAGGAGGCAGTGATGGCCACCAACTTGGATGGCTTTAACAGATGATTAAACATGGCTATGGTCTACGGTCAGAGGCAGTAATGCTTCTGAAATACCAATTGCTGGAAACTACAGGGGAGGAGAGGGACACAGGTGGCGCTGTGGGTTAAACCACAGAGCCTAGGACTTGCCGATCAGAAGGTCAGCGGTTTGAATCCCCGCGACGGGGTGAGCTCCGGTTGCTCGGTCCCTGCTCCTGCCAACCTAGCAGTTTGAAAGCACGTCCAAGTGCAAGTAGATGAATAGATACCGCTCCAGCAGGAAGGTAAACGGCGTTTCCGTGCGCTGCTCTGGTTTGCCAGAAGCAGCTTAGTCATGCTGGCCACATGACCTGGAAGCTGTACGCCGGCTCCCTCGGCCAATAAAGTGAGATGAGTGCCGCAACCCCAGAGTCAGCCACGACTGGACCTAATGGTCAGGGATCCCTTTACCTTTACCTTTACCTTTACCGGGGAGGAGACGGCTCTTAGGCAAATCCTACTTGTGGGATTCCCACAATAGGCATCTGGTTGGCCACTGTGAGAACAGGATGGTGGCTCTTTGACCTGTTCCAGCAGGCTCTTTTTCCATTCTTTCTCCAGTGTTGGAAGAAGAAGAAGAAGAAGAGGAGGAGAAGTTTGGATTTGATAGCCCGCTTTATCACTACCCTAAGGAGTCTCAAAGCGGCTAACAATCTCCTTTCCCTTCCTCCCCCACAACAAACACTCTGTGAGGTGAGTGGGGCTGAGAGACTTCAGAGAAGTGTGACTAGCCCAAGGTCACCCAGTAGCTGCATGTGGAGGAGCGGGGATGCGAACCTAGTTCACCAGATTACAAGTCTACCACTCATAACCACCACCCCGTGCTTGCTCTTGGAGGCATCAATGCTTCTGAATACCAGTTTCTGGAAGCTGCAGGAGGGAAGAGTGCTCTTCTGCTCAGGCCCTGCTTGTGGGCTTAATGTTGAGGCATCTGGGTGGGCACTGCTGGAAAAGGATGCTGGACTAGATGGGTCATTGGTCTGATCCGGTAGGTTTCTGCTAGGTGATGCCTTAGGTGAGTTTGAGCCCGGTGTGCAAAACCTCAGAATTACTTGGAAGGAAATGCTGCTAGGTGATTAAATACAGGGTGATTAAAATGAATTTTTTTTTTGGGGGGGGGGAGTTGAAGCTGTCACAATGGCTGTTAAACCTATTCTGAAAAAGCAAAGCACCTCTAACAGGCCCACAAAGCAGAATGCTTAAGAACTCCTGCTTGTTATGTGGTGAGATTGGGTGAGGTGAGACCCAGCTGGTGTGAAATGAGAGCTGTTATTTTTCACCTATTCCCCCCTTCTTCCATCTCCATCTCGTAGGGATCAGAGCTTTATGCTCTGACTGACAGATCACATTTCGGAGAATGAAAGGAGCCGGGAGAATAAAGCCGCTCTCCCGGCCCGGGGAACGAACACAGCAGAACGAAGGAGCTTGTCTCACCAAAGGGGAAAGCAGATGAGGGGTTGATACAACAGCCTCATCTCATCCTCCAAGCCCCTTGCAAGCTCGGAAAAGCACAGCGATGCACAGAACAAGCAGTCACTCGGGGCAAATGATCGGGTGCTTTTTGATCGGGAAGGCCGGTGGGGAGAGAGAGCATGTCTCATCCATGGAACTGCCCGGGAACCATCACCGAGATGGTGGCTGGAACATTCTTGGCTCATTTCAAGCTCTGCACCACCCTTGAGGGCACCCCGAGGAAATAGGAATGAGTGATTAGAAGAGGACAAGAGTCTGACGGCAGATTCCAAAGTTCTTTGCTACATATCCTTGAACCCAAATCACCCTCTAATGAAGCATCTCTGATGTAGCAAAGGGAAAAGAGATGCTATTAAGAACATAAAAACATAAGAAGAGGCTGCTGGATCAGACCAGTGGCCCATCTAGACCAGCCTCCTGTTCTCACAGTGGCCAACCAGATGCCCCAATGGGAAACTATCAAGAAGGACCCAAGCACATGAGGACTCTTCTCTCCTGCGGTTTCCAGCATTGGTGTGCAGAAGCAAAACTGTGGAGGCAGAGCAAAGCCATTGTAGCTATAAAGCAGATTCAGGGCAGCACGACTGGTCCCTCCACACTGGGAGCCAAGCCAAGGGGGGGGGGGCGCCACAACTATGACGGAGTACACACTCAGAATGGAAGGCAAGAGGTGGGCTGAATTTTGGTCTTGCACAGGGGCCACTGAATATTGAAAGACCCAAGTCCACCCCTGTTGTAGCTAGCAGTCATTGATAGCCTTGTGCTCCTCCATGTCTAATTCTCTTTTTAAAGCCATCTAAGTTGGTGGCCATCATTCCTCCTGCAGGAGTGAGTTCCATTGTTCAACTGTCTGCTGCATGAAGAAGTCCTTTCATTCGCTTATACTGCATCATCTATCAATGGCTACCAACCATGATGGCTTGGCTTTGCCTCCATGGTCAGAGTCAGTAATGCTTCTGATCACCAGTTGCTGGAAACTGCGAGAGGGGAGAGTGTCCTTGTGCTCAGATCCTGCTAGCAAATTTCCCTTTAAGGCATCTGGTTGGCCACTGTGTGAACAGGATGCTGGACTAGATGGGCCACTGGCCTGATCCAGCAGGGTAGTCCTTATGGCCTTACTCTGTTACCACAATGTGTGGGTGATGGCTGATTGTGAACCATAGCTTTAAAATGACATTTGACAAATCCACAGAGGATAAGGCTATCCATGGTTACTAGTTAGGATGGTCGCCTGCTACCTCCTAGATCATAAGAATATAACCTAAGAAGAGCCCTGCTGGACAGCCCTGTGATCAATCAAGCTTTGCCTGCTATCAGGTTCCAAGTCAACCCATCTCCACCACTTGAGGCAGCGACATCTCCAAGGCTCCACCTCCTGTCAGTAAAAAAACAAAACCCTCTAGGCTTGACTGCACACATAACAACATTTCTCAGGGTCCAACTCCTGACACAGCAAACCCCAGGGGCTCCATTCCATGGCACGGCTCCTGATGCAGCAAATGTTTCTAGGCTCTGCCGCTGTTGTGCTAGAAACTACCCCATTCTGCCTCCTGATCCATTAAGAACTCATCAAGCTCCATCTTTTGCCCAGTCAAAGCCCATCCTGGCTCCACCTAACTGCTCAAATGTTTTTCAAATCACTGGTGACAACCCTAAGCCACTATGGGTAGCGTTTGCCTTTGAACCACTTCATTTCCACTTTTGCTCAGCCACAGAGAGGACTTCAGGAGGGTGCACACTAGTTTAGACCTGTCTGCTCAAAAGAGACCATGATTAAAAGTCCTATCTGCTTAAAAGAGACACGATTAGCCAGTGGCGTAGCGTGGGTTGTCAGCACCCGGGGCAAGGCAAGTAATTTGCGCCCCCTAACCCGTGGATTTGCGCCCCCTAACCTGTGGATTTGCCCTAACCCCAGATGTTGCGCCCGGTGTGGCCGGCCCCCCCTGCACTCCCCACGCTACGCCACTGCGATTAGCTAGCCTCACCCTTTATGTTAGTCATTTCCAAGCTCTGTGCCAACAGCATTTAAACAATGGAAAGGCAGTGAGCTCAAAGGAGCCAGTCCCAGGGGTGCTTACCTGTTGTTCAAAAGCACCGGGGGAGGGGGAGAACCCCAAAAGACTCATTCAGCACAGTGGTAGAGATACCTTCATTTGCCTTTGTGATGTATAGAATGCCCCCCTCTTTTCTTGACATGTTCTGTTGTTATGCAGCAGACCAGTATTGTTTGTTAATGGTTTTGCTTTGTTCACTCCTGTATACGACGTCATAAAAACTCAATTTTTAAAAAACAGTGCACTAGAGTGGTAGAAATTCAAGTTCTGGGCAAATTGTTGCAGAATCTGTATGGATGCTGAAAACCTCAGCAAGGTTTCGCATTGAAGTCGCCCTCCCTCCTCACCCCAAGTGCTAGACAGCAGATGGCAGAAGTTCCCTGGGAGAGCTCTAAGATGCATGCAGCTGGAGGGAGGCAGAGAGAGGAAGGAGCAGCCAAAATCTGTCCCACGAGACGCCCAGCAGGGAGTCAGGGGCAGCTGCATAACTGATGCTTTTATCTCACCTGCAGCTGCAGGGAATTATGACAGAGAGGGAGGTGGAGGCAGAGCTGGCATCAGAGTTTTCATAGGCTCTGGACAACAGAATGCCAGCATAGCTCCTTAGTCCCATTTTGCTGCTAGACATGTGAAAAGAAGATAATGGCTTTGAGCATGTACAATAGGCTTCCTTCTTACATCACTGCATAATAACCACTGCCAACCTCCAAACATCGGAAATTTGTCATGGCCCTAAATCCTGAGCAGTATTCTTTGAGCATGGAATCACAGAATTGTGGAGTTGGAAGGGACCCTGGGGGTCATCTAGTCCAGCCCCTTGCACTACAGGATTCACAGCTAAAGAATCCCTGGCAGATGACCATCCAACTTCTGTTTGAAAACCTCCTCCAAAGGACTTTGTTCCACTGTTAAACAGCTTCTGCTGTCAGAAAGTTCTTCCTAATGTTTAGCTGGAATCTCCTTTCTTGTCTTTTGAGTCTTTTCAAACTGTGAACCAAAGACCATCAATGGTTCTTCTTCATCCTGGAGAAGAGTGACTAGTGGGGTGCCACAGGGTTCTGTCTTGGGCCCGGTCTTATTCAACATCTTTATCAACGACTTGGATGATAGACTCAAGGGCATCCTGATCAAATTTGCAGATGACACCAAACTGGGAGGGGTGGCTAACACCCCAGAGGACAGGATCACACTTCAAAACGACCTTGACAGATTAGAGAACTGGGCCAAAACAAACAAGATGAACTTTAACAGGGAGAAATGTAAAGTATTGCACTTGGGCAAAAAAAATGAGAGGCACAAATACAAGATGGGGGACACCTGGCTTGAGAGCAGTACATGTGAAAAGGATCTCGGAGTCTTGGTTGACCACAAACTTGACATGAGCTAACAGTGTGACGCGGCAGCTAAAAAAGCCAATGCAATTCTGGGCTGCATCAATAGGAGTATAGCATCTAGATCAAGGGAAGTAATAGTGCCACTGTATTCTGCTCTGGTCAGACCTCACCTGGAGTACTGTGTCCAGTTCTGGGCACCACAGTTCAAGAAGGACACTGACAAACTGGAACGTGTCCAGAGGAGGGCAACCAAAATGGTCAAAGGCCTGGAAACGATGCCTTATGAGGAACGGCTAAGAGAGCTGGGCATGTTTAGCCTGGAGAAGAGGAGGTTAAGGGGTGATATGATAGCCATGTTCAAATATATAAAAGGATGTCATATAGAGGAGAGAGAAAGGTTGTTTTCTGCTGCTCCAGAGAAGCGGACACGGAGCAATGGATCCAAACTACAAGAAAGAAGATTCCACCTAAACATTAGGAAGAACTTCCTGACAGTAAGAGCTGTTTGACAGTGGAATTTGCTGCCAAGGAGTGTGGTGGAGTCTCCTTCTTTGGAGGTCTTTAAGCAGAGGCTTGAGAACCATATGTCAGGAGTGCTCTGATGGTGTTTCCTGCTTGGCAGGGGGTTGGACTCGATGGCCCTTGTGGTCTATTCCAACTCTATGATTCTATGACCAAGCCCACACAAAGCTGCCTTAATCTGAGACAGACCGTTCATCCATCTACCTCAGTATCATCTACACTGACTGTCAGCAGTAGTCCAGGGTCCCAGACAAGAGTCTTTTCCATCCCTGCCCTCAGACACATGGGGTTGAACATGGGACCTTCTGAATGTGCAGCAAAACTTCTACCACTGAGAGGCTGCAAACCAGAACAGCTATGCTCTGCCCGAACAGCGGGAAGCAGTAATCCTTCTGAATACCAGTTGCTGTGAGAAGGCTCTCGTGCCCAGGCTCTGCTTGCAGGTTTTCCACAAGCATCCAAGTGGCCACAGTGGGAACATGAGACCGGACTAGATGGGGCACTGGCCTGATTCAGCAGGTTCTTCTTGTGATGAAGGAGAGGATAGAAATCTAATAGCTGTCACAGATTTATCCATAAGGTTGTCTTAAATATTTGAATATCCTTTTGTCATCTCCCCCCTGGACACACGGTAATCTTCTTTTCTGTAAGCTAAACACCCTCTGCTCTTTCAGCCCATCCTCTTGGATTTGTCTTCGCAAGTCCCTTTATCGTCTTCAATACACTAATCTGAAATCCCTTCCCAATTGATCAACATCTGAGGATCACCAGGACTGAACTTGCTTCTCTGAATCACAGGTGGTGCCGGGCGGAGGAATTGAGGGGGGAGGCCAGGACACCTTCTTCCCCCAGCAAGTACTTCACATGTGCACACACACCATTGCTGGACCCTCCTGGTTATTTGAAGGCCCTTTTTACATCATTAGAACACTTTTATTGCTGTTGGTCGATACATCCTAAGGACTCCTGAGCATGCTTATTTGAAAGTTAACTCCATCAAAAATCAATAGGGCTTAACTTCAGAGAGAAAATATATTTTGGGGTGGGAGCGTCCATGTGAAATATATATACCATTATTTCTCTTTTGGAAATCTAACATGAGTAGTGGAGGCTGGTTCATGAAAGCAAGTGTGGTACTGCCCAAACAATATCAGTCTGCCCCCCCCCCCCGCACAGCTGCCTGCCCTCCTATGACCTGGTAGGGAGTACTCCTGGATTCATCTGCTATTGGTCCTCCTGGCTTCCGCCCCACCAGTGCCAAAGAGTCCCAGCCACCATGGATTGGTTGGCTCTGCTTGTCATTGGCCCTTTCATTGGCTCAGGCGCCACCTATCGTTGGCTTCATGGCTATCTACCTTCAGTGGTGGAGCTTCAAGCTTCAGCGGGGGGTGGGGGTGGAGAGCAGTCAAGGGGGCATGGCAGGTGTGCGTCCTGGGGGTGTGGCGCGCCGCCTGCAGGGGCATGGCACGCGTCCTGGGGGCATGGTGTGCCTGCTGCGGGGGTGGGGGCAGCCACGATGGCACCCCACCGGGATCATGCCGCCGGGGGCAGTGTGCTCCCCCCACACCCCTGTTCCTCCGCCGGTGTCTACCATGCCAGTCCCAAAAGATGCCAGCCATCACTGCTACGAGCACATTCTCCCCAAAGCAATAGCCATTGACTGTTTCAGGTATGAGCTGTTGCTGTTGTTGTAGTTATTATAACGATTAATTTATTAATCACCTTCCTATACCACCATCTCCAGGCAATTTATGCCTAACAGTTTTTTGGGTTTTTTTAATACAGAAAATATATTTAAAACAAGATTGAAACCGTAACAAGTGGACACTCATGGTAAAGACTCATTTATCCAACTGGGGAAAGCTATCTCTGGTTGTTTTCAGATAGTGCAGAAAGCAGGCACCTCTGTCTCTCGAAGAGGAATGCTGTTCCACAGAACAGGGGCAGCCACATGGAAGGCCCTGCTGTGAATAACTTCAGAGTGGGTTACTGAGATCTTTGGAACTTCTCAGAGAAACTTTCCCACAATATGCACAGATCTACTGGGTGTATAAGGAATAAGATGGTCTCTCAAGTAACCTGGTCCTAAGCTGTACAGGGACTTACAGGTTAGTATCAAAACTTTGAACTTGGCCTGGTAGCAGATTGACAGCCAGTGCAAATCAAGTAGGGTATTATATGCTGGTGGTAACCAGTGGCGTAGCGTGGGGGGTGCAGGGGGGGCCGGCCACACCGGGCGCAACATCTGGGGTTAGGGCAAATCCATGGGTTAGGGGGCGCAAATCCACGGGTTAGGGGGCGCAAATTACTTGCCTTGCCCCGGGTGCTGACAACCCACGCTACGCCACTGATGGTAACTTACCCTCACAAGCAACCTAGGTGTCATGTTCTACACCATCTGTAAGCCTCTTGACCAACCCCAAGGTTAACCCTCCCAAGAGTACATTACAGTAATCCAACCATGAGGAAGAGTGCAGAGTCCAGTTGCAGAATTCAAGCTTTGTATATAGAAAGTCCCCAGGTTTGGTCTCTGGAATCTCCAGTTTTAAAACCAGAGTTGCAGTTAATGGGTGAGTAAGGGGAAAGTCTCCCTTTGCTTGAGCCCCCAGAGAACTGTTCACAGTCAGTCAATACTGAACTAGATGCTGAATAAAACAGAATTATGCAGCCAGGCTGCAGCTCAGTGGCAGAGCACATGCTTTGCATGCAGAATGCTCCGGATCTAATCCCTGGCATCTCAAACTACAAAAGGATATTGGGCAGAAATTGGGACTGGGATCCCTGGAGATCTACATCAGTCAAAGCAGCTAGCAAAGCTAGCCGGTGGTGTGACTCTGTAACAAAGCAGTTTTTATAGGCTGATCATCTCTTCTGACTTCCAAACAAAGCTGCCCACGTTCTCAGGTAGATAAGACAGTGCTCAGAACTTAAGGCTGGTTGCTCTTTTGCCTGGCTCTTTTAGGCATGAACTTAAGGGCACACATCTGGGGCCCTTGAGCATGAGGTAGCTATGTACTCTGCCCCTGAGTGCATGGGCATCCAATGAAGCTGAATTCTGGAAGACTCAGGACAGACAAAGCAAAGGACTTATTCACACAGCACACAGTTAAAACTATGGAACTTGCTCCCACAATGGAGGCAGCGATGGCCACCAACCTGGATGGCTTTAAAAGAAGATATATGGAGGATAAGGCTAATTAATGGAGGATGGTGCTGTGGGTTAAACCACAGAGCCTAGGACTTGCTGATCAGAAGGTCGGTAGTTCGAATCCCCACGACGGGGTGAGCTCCCTGCTCCTGCCAACCTAGCAGTTCAAAAGCACGTCCAAGTGCAAGTAGATAAATAGGTACCGTTCCGGCGGGAAGGTAAACGGCGTTTCAGTGCGCTGCTCCGGTTCGCCAGAAGCAGCTTAGTCATGCTGGCCACATGACCCGGCTCCCTCAGCCAATAAAGCGAGATGAGCGCCGCAACCCCAGAGTCACTCACAACTGGACCTAATGGTCAGAGGTCCCTTTACCTTTACCTTTACCTTTAAGGCTACTAGACAAAACGACTATGTTCTGCTTCCAAGGTCAGAGGCAGTAATAATTCTGAATCCCAGGTGTTGGAAACCACAGGAGGTGAGTGCTCTTGTGCTCAGGTCCTGCTTTTGGGTTTCCCACAGGTATATGGTTGGTTTCTGTGAGAACAGGATGCTGGACTAGATGAGCCAATGGCCTGATTCAGCAAGGCTCGTCCTATGTTCTCCCTCCACTGTCTGAAGCTGTGTGCCTCTGAATACCAGATGCTAGGGAACACAAGCTAGGAGAGTGCTGTTGCATGTGCCTTCCTTCCTGGATGGCCACTGTGGGAAGCAGAAAGCTGGACTAGATGGACCATAGGCCTGATCCTGCAGGCTCTTATAAGAAAGGGGGAACTCACGGGTTTCCATCTGCGCCCCCTCTATTCCAATAGCACACATGGTCCTTGAGCCCATGGCATTGACATGATCTATACCATACATTCCTTACCAATATGAAGCAATAACTATCCTGTTGCAGCCCTTCCAAGGCAAAACACTCCAGGGCTTAACCAGATCACTGAGAAACAAGCTGGTGTTGAACCATGACTTGCAACGTAATTCCTTCTGAATGTGCTGCATGATACTTTTCTGGTTTACAAACACACACACACAATCACACACACACACACACACACACACACACACAAAGTTTCATAACTTCCTTTTTTTTAAAAAAAATAAACGGTTGTGTTTCACCTCCTGCTGTGATAACAAGGATTGATCCCCTTCACGGTACTTCTTTCCTGTAATCTAGTCTGAGCCACCGCATCTGTTGCCTTCCTAGGGAGGATTTTACACCGCACAGCACTTTTAAGTGGGATTGTGGTCTGGGAGGATTAGATCTCATGCTCCCAAATCTCAGAGAACCTGGTTGTCTTCCTGACAAGGCACTCACTAACCTAGTCAGCTGTGAAAGACACTTTCAAACATTGGCAAAGGCAGGTTCTACGCCCGCCTTACAAAAGTGCCCTCATCAAATTCAGTACAAACATCTCATTTTGCATGTGTTGGAAAAGAAAAAGGATTACAGACGTTTCCAACAGCCTAAACGGGAGGGATGTTTATAGACTGGGACGAGCTATTGGCTGGTGCATGTGATATCAACAACCCAATTTTCCTCTGCCTGGACCTAAAGCACTTTAGCAACTTTTAAATGAGCACTTCCACAATTCTTTCTTTCATGCCAAAGAATGAGCCCATAAGAAAGCATCATTTGTATGTCAAAGGATAGTAACAAAAATACTAGGGGCTGCCCCCCTGCTCATATTGCTCACCAACCCTGCCTGTGTCCCAACATCCCTGCTTTATTCAAAACTATGCTGTTGTTTAAAATTGCCATTTTAAAACCTGCCTTCTCTTTTGCCTTCTGCCCCAACTTCATGCAAATACAGGATTCGGATGAGACACTACAAATTCTTCAGTGGGGATTTTGTGATGACACCCTTACATTTTAATGTATATAGGAAGAAATAACCATTTTTTAAAAAAATAAAAAGTAAGTGTGGTCTGGAAAATGTTTTTGAAATGCTTTAGATAGCAGCTGGGGAAGGTGGTAGTGATCTGATCAGGACTAGAACTCTGGTGTGTAGGAAGGTGGGGAGAATTGCAGCAATGGGCAAGATTAACACTTCCCACCTTAATCTATCTGATTTCCCCAATTCCAGATTGGGATCCCCCAAACAAAGCTGCTTATTCCCCCCTAAAGGAAAAAATGTGATTCCTGCATTGCAAGTTGGACTAGATGCGTCCCTTTCAACTCCACAGTTCGGTGATTCTGTGATTCTGTGTGGCCAATTCTAAGTAGAGAAGTTAAAAACACTTTTAGAGAAATGTGTTTCTCTAAAAGACTAATTTTGAATATGCTTTTTTATTCTTTTTTAAATGCAAAATGGCCTAAGATTCTGTGACAACCACCTTCATCAGATGGTGCATTGAGACAACTGAGGAAGCTGGTTGTCATCTCTGAACATTCATTCCATTTTCTACTAGAAAGAACCTTATTCAGAGCTAGTCTCAAGGGGCGCTCAAACACATTTCTCTTTATTCCTGAAGACAAACATGGCTTTTGTATTGATATCAGTTAACGTGACATGTCATTTGGCTCTGAAAATTAGGCCAAACTCAGTAGGTCAAACTATACACTCTGGGATGTATTCAAACAAGTTTGTTTTTTCCCCAGAACAAACCCATTGAAATTGAAAAATATTAAGTTAGGTCCATTCATTTCAATAGGTTTACTCTGAGTAAACCTTAATTTTAAAAACTCTATTTTAGTAATAGTATGGCTGGTTTTGTTTTGTTTTGCCAATTCATCATACAAAGGGAAAGTAATCACATAGGGAGGGCCCTGATCCAGAAAACAGCACCCTTGGAGGCAACAATGACCCAATGTAGTACAATGGTTAGAGTGCAGGACAAGGGCTTGGGAGACACCTAAACATTAGGAAGAACTTCCTGACAGTAAGAGCTGTTCGACAGTGGAATTTGCTGCCAAGGAGTGTGGTGGAGTCTCCGTCTTTGGAGGTCTTTAAGCAGAGGCTTGACAACCATATGTCAGGAGTGCTCTGATGGTGTTTCCTGCTTGGCAGGAGGTTGGACTCGATGGCCCTTGTGGTCTATTCCAACTCTATGATTCTATGAGACCAGGGCAGGGGCGCCGACTTATAAAAAATATTGGGGGGGCCCATACCAGGGTCCTGCCCCGGGAAGTTTTCTAAGTTCCAATGTCAGCGGCGCCCAGCAGAGCAGCCCTCTCGGGCATGGCAGCCCAGCTCTCCCAGCCCCCGGGGGCCGCCCTCCTCCCTCGCGCACCCGCAGCGTTCCCGCCCGGGGAGGCGGCACCCCCAGGAGAGGCGGCGGCGGCAGCCGCCGCCGCACGCAGCCCGGGCTCCCCTCGCCGGCCGCGGGAGCCAAGGCGCGCGACGAGGGCAGCCGAGGAAAGGAGCGCGCGGCCCCGTCCCGCCCTCACCACTCACCCTTCTGCAGCGGCCCCGCCGCGGCGGCGGCGACTCCCGCAGCGCCTTTTCCGCAAGGCCCGGGTGACATCACCGGCGGAGGACATTTCCGCTGCGCGCGCCCAATAATTTTCTTAAATTATTGGGGGGGGTGGAGCCCCCCCAATAAATTTATTGAGGGGGCTCGGGCCCCCTCAGGCCCCATGGAGTCGGCGCCTATGGACCAGGGTTCAAATCCACCACTCAGTCATGAAGCTCACTAGGTGAGCTTTGGCCAGACACTTGCTCATAGCCCAACATTCCTCACAGGGTTGTTGTGATGATTACATGGGGAGATGGAGAAGTATGTAATTGAGCTTCTTGAAGGAAAGGTGGGATAAAATGTAATAAATGAAGCAAGAGGAGGTGGAGGAGGAGGATAGAAAGCCCCCAATCTTTCTTGGGAGAGGGGAGAGTACATGGCTGCTTTTCCTTCAAAATAAAAGTGTAGTGATAATGTGTACTTAAGTCCCTTGCAAACCATAATGTATTGAAGGGTTAAGTGGCTAGACAAGAGTCCCATTATGAGAAGCCTACAAGCAGTACCTGAGTGCAACAACCATTCTTCTCACTTGTGCTTCCCAGCAACTGATACTCAGAAGCAGATTGCCTCTGACAGCGGAGGCAGAACACAGGGCAGTAAACTTTAGTTGGTAAGTGAATACTGTAAACTGAAGCATTAGTTGGTTCATTAGGAAAGGTACATTTCAATATTTGAGACTTGAGAGCCTGTAAATATGCCGGTATATTTTTTGGAAGCTACTTTGAGTTTAGTATGTTAACTGCAACAGCAGACCTTACTGTTTACAATTTGACATGCACACACCGCAAGCAGGCTCTGTATCCTTGTCCTACACAAAGGTCCCAACCAGTTAGGGATCACCTACTGAATGCACTCACAGAGGTGTGAAGCCAGAAAAGAGAGCCCACGACCTTCCAGATGCTGTTGGACTCTAACTCCCATCAGCCCCAGTCAACAACTGCCAATAGTCAGGGACAATGAGAGTTGGAGTCCAACAATTCATGGAGAGTCACAAGTTCTCTTCCCAACTCTCAACACACGTTATGTGTAGGGCCTGCTATCCACAGCTGCAGTCTTTTGCACACTAAAACTGGAAGTAAATTCTACTGAAATCAGCAGATGAGCCGGCGGGTGGGGGGGACACATACACAAAAGGAAGGACAGCGAATCTGATGTCTCCGCTAAACAT
Source organism: Podarcis muralis (assembly GCF_964188315.1). Classification (NCBI taxonomy): domain Eukaryota; kingdom Metazoa; phylum Chordata; class Lepidosauria; order Squamata; family Lacertidae; genus Podarcis; species Podarcis muralis. The sequence goes on along the minus strand of NC_135673.1, from coordinate 15,540,823 downwards.
TAGAATGGAAGTCATATTATCAAAATCCTTGGCAGGGAGGAAGCAGTACAAGGAAAATCCTTTTGCAAAGAAATTATCCAATTTTGGCTGTTACAAGGTCTGCTGATTTGAGAGATTTGGGAAGGGAGAGAACAGGCAGAGAAACATATTCTAGATGAAAAAGGGTGGTTTATCAAGTCTTCTTTGTTTCGATAGGGGGACAGGGGTCTGATGCCCCAAAATGGTCCTACAGATCTAGCACCCAGTGAGTAGCACGTGTAGCATAACATGTGGTGTGTTTCCCCCCTTCTCACAGGAGGATGGAAGGTTCAGAGAGAACTAGGCTGAGGCAGCAAAGGGTTGTTGGCAGGAACAAACAGGGAGTTGCATCTCAGTGGCAAAGCTCTGCATGGAGGATGGAGAGAGGTGTGTGCATGTAAACATAGAAACAAGTCTAAAGTAACATTTGCATCCATTGCTTGTCCTTCTTTCCCCTCTGGCTCCCCACATGTTGCTGGAATGTGGCCCCCCCAAAGGAATGCGGCCCTTGGGTTTAAAAAGTTTCCCCACCCCGACATAGATTATTTAACATTACTGTTGCACACTTCTCCAGGCTATTTTACTTCTACTACTGCAAACTCCTCCTTAAAAGGCGGCTAGTCTTCATTGCGCCAGGCTTCCTGCACATTCCCAGCAGCACAGGCAGTGCTTCCTGTGTATGAGTTTGTTCTTTAACGATCCTAAACAGCACTTCATCCAAATTGACCCCAGGGTGCTGTGTAATACTAATAACAATAATCAATTTACAACAGTGGAATATAAATCTTGTTTAAAACAAGTAAGAAGCTTACAATATCCCTGCTGGTGCAGGCCAAAGGGGGCCCATGTGGTCAGAGGCAGTAATACTTCTGATCAACTGCAGGGGAGACTTGCTCTTCTGCTCAGGTCCTGCTTGCAGTTTTCCTACTGAAGCATCTGGTTAGTCACTGGGAGGACAGGATGCCAGACTAGATGGGCCATTGGCCTGATCCAGCAGGCATTTCTTATGTTCTTGTGGCCAGTCATGACACCCAGAAGCTGGACTTGAAGGCAGCAGTTCTCGCTAGTTGTTTGTCTCTGGCATCTAAAGTAGTAAACTGCTTCTAAGCCTGGAGGTTATGTTACAATTGTGTATTGAAGGTGCTGGAGGCTTGCCCATTTGGGTGAAAAGGGCACTGCCCCACCAACCTTTCCCCCCAGGCAAAACCCATTTGCCTGTCTTCTTACTCGCAAGGAGTCCAGCGGGTGCCCCTGGGTGTCAGCTTCTTCCTCCTTAGTCTCAGTGTCGCCCCTTGTAGAAGGGGTGGGAGACAAAACTAGAATTAGTTGGCTCCACTTCTAATTGGCTCTGGCTCTGCCTACAGCTTGTCTTCTGCCTACTATCATCAAGAGCCACTGTGGTGTAGTGGTTAGAGCACCAGACTAATCCCCACCCAGCCATGAAGTTCACTGGGAGACACTGAGCCACTTACTACCTCTCTTAGCCTAACCTACCTCACAGGGTTGTTGTGGGGATTAAAATGAAGAGTTGGAGAGAACCATGTACATGCAAATGCAGTCAATCAATCAATCAATCAATCAATACCATTTCTTGCAACAACAGAGTGCCTCTGGGCTCATAAAGGAACATGTGAGTTTTCTATAGGCGCTTTGGAGAGGGGGGGTGCAAGGTGGGGAGTGTCATTCCCCCTCTCCCCCAGCCTGTTTATCCATTTGCCTGCCTTGTGGCTCAGCCTCTGAGTCAGAGAGAAAGAGAGTGACATTCTGTCTGTAAATAAATAAACTAAATAATTCAAGGAGGATTTTGCCAACAGCCAGCAACACAGGTTCCAAGAGGGTCCCTGGGGAAGGTTGCGTGTGTGTGCAGGAGGGTGAAGCTGGGAGTGAATGTACAGAGCCTGCCATCCTGAAACTCCAGCGAGAGACCTGTGCACGCCTGCTAATCTCGCACAAACAGAGGTGAGGGTTGCCAGGGCGGATGATGGGCTCCCAGCCACCCAACTCCACAGTGTTTCAGAGAGAGCACCTGTTCCAAAGACCGCTGCTAGCCATGCACCTGCGTCCTCCACCCCTATCCTGGCAGCAGTGGATGACCGGATGCCACTCAACTTGGCAGCATAGGGAAGGGGGTGATGGTTTGAAGAGGACAGCCCAGAGCTCAGCAGCAGAACATCTGTTTTGCATGCAGAAGGTCCCAGGTTCAATCCCCAAGAGCACCTCCAGGTGGGGCTGGGAAAGACTCCCTGCCTGAAAGCTCTGGAGAGCAGCTGCCGTCAGTGCAGACAATCTTGGGCTAGATGGACCCATGTCTGAGTTATGCTAAGTTCTTTTTAAAAAACCAGTCTTTTCTTCAGAGCCACAAGGTCTGTGATCTTAGAATTGTAGAGTTGGGAGGGACGCTGAGGATCATCTAGTCCAACCTCCCTGCAATGCAATATTGCTTTATTTTTCGGGAAAGAGCCGTAGCTCAGTGGCTGGGCATCTTGCCTTGCATGCGGAAGGTCCCAGGCTCAGTCTCCAGGCAGGAGTTGGAGACACAACCATTGCCTGAAACCCTGTAGGGCTACTGCCAGTCAGTGTAGGCAATCCTGAACTAGATGGTCCAATGGTCTGGCTCTGAACAAGACAGCTTCTTTTGTTCACAGAGAGCATCCATAGCTCAGTTTTAGAGCATCTGTCTGGGAAGCAAAAAGTCCCAGTTTAATCCCTGGCATGGGCTGGGAAACTCTTCCTGCTTGAACCCCCTGGAGAGCTGCCACTGGTCAGTATAGACAGTACTGAGCTTGATGGGGCCAATGGCTTGGCCCAATAAAAACCACTTTCCTATGTTTCTGTTGAAATCAGCCTTTAATTCAGCAACCTAAAGCCTAGAACATGATTTCATTTGATGGGATGGGCTGCTGTATAGTGGTAGGACACCTGCTTCTGCATGCAGAAGGCTCCAAGTTCAATTCCCAGCACCTCCAGGTATGTCTGGAAATGCCCACTGCCCTGAAATCCTGGGGAGCTGCTGCCGTTCCGTGTAGACAGTACTGGTGGTAGATGGAACCAATGGTCTGACAGTTACCTATGATCCTGTACAATTGTATTTAAAACTATGAGGACTAGAATCTTTACTTTTAGGGGAAGGGGCTTAGCTCAGTTGTAGACTACCTGCTCTGCAGGTGAAAGATCTCAGGTTCAGTCCCTGGCATCTCTAGGTAGGGCTGGGGGGAAACTCTGTGGGAGCAGCTACCCATCAGTATACCAGATGAACTCACTATAAGGCAGTTTATTGTGTTTTTGTTACTGGCAAGGGCTGTAGCTCAATAGCACAGCATGTCCTCCATGCAGAAGGTACCACGTTCAACCCACAGCATCTTCAGGTAGGGTTGGTATGAGACTCCCTGTCTGAGACCCCTAGAGAGCAGCTGATCCTGAGCTAACTGGACCAGTGGTCTGTCTCAGTATAAAACACCTTCCTATATCTCTATTTAATTCAGCTCTTGATTCAAAATTATGAGGACTAGCATCTTGCTTTGCTTTTCATGGAAAGCTCACAGCTCAGTGGTAAAGCAACTGCTTTGCATGCAGAAGGTCCCAGTTTCCGTCCCTGGCATCTCCAGGTTGAATTGGGAAAGACCCCCTGCCTGAAGTCCTGGAGAGCTGCTGCCAGTCAGTGTGGACAGTACTGAGCTAATTGGACCAATGATCTGACATAAGGCATCCCCTTATGTCCATACTGAATCCCAGAGACTAGGATCCTATTTGTATTTTTAATGGAAGGGCCTTGCTTGGCGACAGAACATCTGCTTTGCATGCAGAAAGTCCCAGGTTTGATCCCTGGCATCTCCAGGTAGGGCTGGGAGAGGCTCCCCATCTAAAACTCATGGAGAGCTGGTCCTGAGCTAGATCAGCCAGTGGGTTGACTGGCAGCTAAGAGGGAAACCACCTCACATGGCTGAATGGGCAAAAGTGTACCATCCGCGTGTCCCCAAATACTTCTACATCTTTTTAATTTTGTGCAAAGATACTGCAGTCACATTGCAGGACTGGGCACAGGAAGGGGAGAGGAGCATCAACAGGAGGATAAAAAAGTTTTTGGGTGGCTGGTTTTCTAAGAAACAGAGAGAAAGCAGTGCATCCTGTATCCTGTCCAATCCAAAGCCTCCATCCTTTTAATCTAGAGTGACTCTGGATGGAGATGGTTACATCCTCAAGTGCAGAGGAATATTAATATAGCTTGTGTACTGTTAGGAAGGGATCAGATCCTCTTATTTAGCCCCATATTAATCACCTGATTGTAAGTATAAATGAGGGTAACTAATCCAAATTAAACATCCAATTGTGCCCCCTCCAATTTCCTTTTGTACATCTCTCTTTCTCCATCGATACCAGTTCCTCTCTCCTTCACTCAGGGTTTATCCTCCTACCCCCGTTCTTCTATTCCTTGCCTCTCTTAGACCACCATCCTCACTTAATTTTTTTTTAAAAAAATGCTTACCTGGGATTTCTCCTGCGGACCGTCTTCCAGCTGAGAGGCTCCCCCCACGTTTTTCCACCGATCGTTGACCATCTTCTGGATAGGGTGGTGAAAAGACTGGTGGAGATAAAACACAGATCCCACAAACGCAACTGAGGGTCGCCCCGGCGATGCCGCAACTCCAAAGTGGTACCCAAGGGGGTGTGATGGAGAGAGTCTCTCTCCCACCACCACCACCCCGCCCACCAAAAAGAGTTCCAAACGAGAAGCAGGAAGAAGACAGGCAAAGGATTGCTTCCCAAGCGCTGGGAAGAGAAAAGGGCTGGATAGGAAAACGCACAGAGCAATTTTGCCTCCTGGTGGGGTCTTGAGGTTCCTTCCTCTAGCTTAGCAGATCCTTTTACCTGCGCTCGCTCGCTCGCTCGCTCTCCCTCCCTCCCTCCTCCCTCGCTCTCTTTCTGCCAGGATCTCAGGAAGATTTGGAGCGGGGACGGGGAGGGACCTGCCGCATCTGCAAGAAACTGAGGGGGAATCTCTCTCTCTGCGTTTCCAGGCAATCCCCTCTTCTTTCTCTTTTTGGCTAGACAAAACAAGCCCACTTTTGCAGGAAGGATGTGCGTGCGTGGCGGGGTGGTGGTGGTGGTGGTGGTGGTAATGAAGGGCTGCTTGAGGGAGGAAAGAAGGAAGGAAGGAAGGAAGGAAGGGGAGGCGATGGTGATGACCCACCTAGAGAAAACTTCCCCTCTTGGGAATGCTGATGGTGGGGCGCGCGCGCGCGCGTATGTTGAGGGGTGGGAGCGGGTACTGAAGCTGTCTGGCCGAAGCTCGCGGCACTTCTGCCGCTTAGGGAAAGCCGAAGCAGGCAGCGCGGCGGGATGAGGTGTGGGGGTGCCGAGACGCGAGGTTCCTCCGCGCGCGCGCGCGTCAGGCTGGCAGGAGTTTCTTGCGCGTGTGAACTTGGAGACGCGTAGCGAGGCGATCGCCTTCCGCACCTCCGCGCGTTATACTAACTGTTAAGCTACGATACTACTACTAGTAGCATAGTATTGTATAGCTTAGTGAAACTATACTACTATTACTAGTATACATACTAGTATTGCTGTTACTAATACTATCGATATCACAGATGCTACTATTACTACGAATACTGCTGAAAGTAATGTTATTACTAATAATGATAATAATGCAGCAGGCTCTATTCCTTCTCTCCCGAGGGGAACCAACACTCCCAGAAGATGGAAACACACATACACTCGTTTACATACAGGAAGGGAGGCGTTCACACACACATAAGTACACACCAGAAAGTTGTTAATGAAAACGTGCCCTATCTTCTAACCGCTCCTCAGTCGCAACTCTCTTTTTCTCCCCTTTACCCACCGCTCTGCAACCTGCTTGGCTTCGGGCTGCGTTCACACGTGCAGCTTCCTTCCTTCCGCACCTGAACAGGGCGCCCTCAAGCGACGCCTGCTGTGTGTGAATGGGCGGGGTGGGGTAGGCACGAACCTTTCCCTCCGCCCCACCACACCACACGGTTACTGAGGTGCCAACTTGAATAAAATATTGTGGGGGCCCAGGTAAGCCCCGCCCTGCATAATCGATCACATGATGCAGTGCACACACACACACACACACACACACACTCTATTTGAATGGAAATGTCCATCAACTTTGTTGCCTCAAATATTTTATTGCGGGGGCCGAAGCCCCCCAAGGCCTCTAGGAGTTGGCTCCTGTGCACGGTTACATTTTTCCTGGCCCTTCTAGCCGCCAGGCTTCACGAGGGAGCTGCTTCAGTCGCGCGCTCCTTGAGGGCAGAAAACAGCCAGCAAGGTGAAGCGTTTCACATGCCGGCTCCGCGGCGCTACAAGGCTTTGGACAGCCAGTTGTGGCCAGGCAGAGAGCCTGCCTGCACGGAATCTCCAGGCAGAGTCAGAGGAATCTCATTTTGTAACCCTGGGGAGCCGCTGCCAGTCAGTGTAAACAATTCTGAGCTAGGTGGGTAAGCGGGCTGACAGTATGAGGCAGATTCCTATGTTCCATTGAGAAACAATGTACATTAGCATCTAAAGAGGATGGGTAGGCTGGAGGACCATTAAATCCAGGGTCTAAAATTACCTAACTGCACCACTGATTTAAGTTATAACTAATCTACACTATGTGAGTGAATTGGCCATTTGAGAGGAAAAAGAATTAAGCTTGCCTGGGTATTCTCTCTCTCTCTCTCTCTCTCTCTCTCTCTCTCTCTCTCTCTCACACACACACACACACACACTACAAAAATTTGTTTAATTTTCTTCCTTTTCTTCCTTCAAAGAACTCAGGGCAGTGTCTATGGTTCTCCTCATCTCACTCACCCATTTCATTCTCACAAGAACCCTTCAAGGTAGAGCAGGTTAAAAATGAGTGGCTGTCCACTGCAGTAGTTAGAGGTTTGGACTGGGACCTGGGAAACTAGGGTTCAAATTCCCCACTCAGACATGAAGCTCGCTGTGTGATCTTGGGCCAGGCACTGGCTCTCAGACTAACCTACCTCACAGGGTTGTTGTGGGGATTAACTGAGGAAAGGTGGACAGACAACATACACCTCCTTGAACTCCTTGAAGAAAAAGGTGGGATAGAATTGCAATAAATGAAATGAATGCAAATGAAAATGAAACAAATGAAACAAATGCTATTCAGAGGTGGATTGCTCCTGCACATGGAGGTTTCACTACCCCCGATGTGGCCCATAAGAACCTAAGAGCCTCATTCAATCCACCTTGGGCCAGGACACTTGTTTTTCACAGTGGCCAATCAGATGTGTTTTGGGAAGTTTGCAAGCAAGGCATGGAGGCAACACAAGCTTCCCTGGGTTTTTCCCCAAGTACCTGGTAGACTGCCCCTGGATCTACAGTAGAGTTTCATTTTACTGTAACCATTGCAGAGCTGCATGCGCATTGCACAGGATAGGGCGAGATTTAAATTATTTCAGATAATAATAGTGGAAAGGTTGGTTGTTGAGGGACAAGCTGTCTCTGAGGGGCATTTTCTGCCATTAATTATTGTCTCATTGAGGAAAACTCAAATAAATTTCCGCAGGACCATCTTGAAAACTGCTGCCCTAGAAAGACGAAAAGAAAGATTTATGTGTGTAGCTTCTGGGTGTGATTTCCATTAGAAAAATGCATGTTCCTGGACTGCCAGAACATGTCAAGAAATTGCCACTTAATCAACTTGCATTAGCCACTTAATCAACTTGAATTACTTCCATTAATCAGAGGGTCTCCTCCAGCAATACTAAAGTAAGGAAGGCATTCCTCATGTAAAATATTTTTATAACACTTCTCATTCAAATAATACAGCCCAAAAAAACTCAGTATAAAAAGAACAACAAGTATAATCCTGCAACCTGTATAAATCATGCAAACATGCCTGTTCTCTCTTGTTTTGGATGATCTTTTTAAAAAACACACATACCATATTTTGCATAATCTAGCACAGGCTTCCTCAACCTCTGCCCTCCAGAAGTTTGAGACTACAATTCCCATCACCCCTGACCATTGGTCCTTCCAGCTAGGGATCATGGGAATTGTAGTCTCAAAACATCTGGAGGGCTGAGGTTGAGGAAGCCTGATCTAGCATGGTTTCGCTGGCCATAGGGCAAAGTAATACGTTTAGTGTGGAGAACCTATGGACTTACAGATGTTGCTGGATGATAACTCCCATCATCTCTGGTCATTGGCCATACTTGCTGGGGCTGATGGGAACTGCAGTCCAGCAACAACAGGAGGGCCAATGGCTCTCCATTCCTGCTACATTTGACTAGGAGGTCTCTCCCCCCCCCCAACCACTGAGAAAAACTTGCCTCAGCCACCCAGACTGCTTTTGTGATGACTCTAAGCTTTGCCTTTGCCTTTCTTGCACCCACAAGGACTAGAAACTTGGTGCTGGTTTTGTTCAAAAAGCCAGTAAGCTGGATTCTGAGGCCAATGCAACATTTTATGCTTTCACAGTACTTCTGCAGAGCTGCACCATGTCCTGACTATTCACGGCAGGTATGTTTTGGCTATTGCATCACTTACTCACGGGCTCACTTGTTCGTTTTTCTTCCTAATGCAATGGGGTGAGGATAAAAGAATGCGTTCCAATCTCAGCCTTGGCAGGCAGGTATGAGTTTCTTAATTGGCAGCAGATTTCAGCACTGTCAATCAAGTTAAGCTTCCTGCTCCATCTGACCAAAACCTGTTTTCTTTCCCACCTGCATTCCCTGACCCCTCCCCCAAAGAAAAAAAATAGCAATCTGATTCTGCCAGGATTTGACACTGCATAGATGGCTGCAGATTGGGGGGGGGGGTCTCCATGCAGAGCTCAGCAAACTCCAGAAAACAAGTGTCTGTGGCAAAGGACACCCCCCCCCCCAGCTAAACTGAAGTAGGAGAAGGGAGCTCCTTCTCTGAGGAAAGGAGCCTTGGCAGCAGTGCTGGCCCAACCATGAAACATGATGAAGCAGTCTCCTCATGTGGAGATCTAGCCTCTAAGGCATATCCTCATTGCTGCTGTCTGTCTCTCCCCAGCCTCCTTTTATCCCCACACTGCCTTCAGTGTGTTTGTGGGGGGGGGGGGAGGTTGGAAGGGGAGCAGAGAAGGAGGCAGTGGAGGGTGGCATTTTCTGTTTTACCCCAATCTATAAAATGTCTGGGCAGCCTGCCTCTGAGCTGAGCTGTGGAAGCTTTGCCCAGGAGGGTGGATGGAACACTGCCCCACCAACCTCAGTTTGCCCTCAGCCAGCTACAACTTCCGTTCCTCCTACAACTAGTCAAGGAGGGTGGTCCTGCCTAACAACTGGCTCCTCCTTGGTCTTAGCATTGGCGCTTGCAGAACTCAGCAAGGAGGAGGAGGAGGAGGGCAAAAAGAGAATTAGCTGGCTCTACTTGTCACTGGCTTTTGACATTGGATCTGGAGCCACTTACCAGCCTGCCTTGCTGTGCTCAGCTTGGCAGTTTCTCTGGCTCCAGGTCCCCATGCTGCCTGGATAGCTAGACAGACACACCCAGGAGGGATGGGCCAGAATCTCCCATAGCACTGGCTACAGAAACAATAGGGGCACAGGGACCAACTTATTAGGTAAAGGTAAAGGGACCCCTGACCGTTAGGTTCAGTCGTGGCCGACTCCGGGGTTGCTGCGCTCATCTCGCTTTATTGGCTGAGGGAGCCGGCGTACAGCTTCCAGGTCATGTGGCCAGCATGACTAAGCTGCTTCTGGCGAACCAGAGCAGAGCATGGAAACGCCATTTACCTTCCTGCCGGAGCAGTACTTATTTATCTACTTGCACTTGGACGTGCTTTCGAACTGCCAGGTTGGCAGGAACAGGGACAGAGCAATGGGAGCTCACCCCGTCGCGAGGATTCAAACCGCCAACCTTCTGATCGGCAAGCCCTAGGCTCAGTGGGTTAGACCACAGTGCCACCCGCGTCCTACCAAAAGATTTGCCTAAATGAACATCCTGTTTCTGACAGTGTGCAGCCAGAAGAGCACGATGGTGCAAGCCTGAGGGCCACATTCTCTTCTAGAATTCCAGCCTGAGGGCCACATTCTTTTCTAGGCAATCTCCCAAAGGCCACATGTCAGTGATGGATAGGGCCAGGAGCAAAAACGGGAGGTGGAAACACGTGCAAATATTATCTTTGTACTGTTGCAGGTTGTGGGGTGGGGCAGCCTGGATGATACCCTGAGTACCTTCTGATTATTGGGGTCCTGTACTGTGTGACGTTAGAATCTGACAAAGGAGTTTGCTGAACCAGTCAGGCAGGTTCCTTTGCGTGGCTATTCCCTCCCCCCCACAGGTGGAATAAATGAAGACAATGGACACAGAATTTTAGGTTAATGGGCGAAAATGGCCACAACTTTATTGATTACAGGAAAGAAAGGGTATTGGCTTTAGGCATTGGCCCCTAACCGACTATCCGGTCTAACCGGGAAGGGTTAAACGCCACAGGGGGAGCCACCCGAGATGCGTATCCCTAGGCGCTCCCCTAGGGGTTACCGCTCGGGGGCGCGCTTTAGGCCCTAGCCTCCATAGGTTTCGGACGAGGCGTCGCCCCTCGGAGTCCTTTAACGAACTACCCTTCAAGCATTGGGGGAGGTGATGGCGTTCCTCCCCCCCGACCTCATCTACATGACAATACCCCGGCCAATGCCTACCACCAAAACCAAGGGAGTTGTGACGATTTGCTACGAGGTAGGCGAAAAAACCAAGTGGCTCACAAAACCAGCCAATTAGCCAAATGGAAAAACTCCTACCAGGCCCCTTGCGGCGACCAGCCGAAGCCCATAGCAAAGTCAGTGGGTCAGTGGCAAAACCTAGAGGGCGGGTGGGTGGGAAACCGCGACGTCTCCCAGGGTGAAAGGGGCGAGCCCAGGGCTGCCCCGACCTTAAGTGGCCTTACTAAGGCCCGCCCCTGCCACCAGCCGATTGGCTGGCGCCACAGGGGATGCTAATTGGGGGAATCCCTGTGCCTCCTGCGAGGCTGGCGCCAGCCTCGCGGGAGCGAGTGTGGGCGGGGTCGTGATCCCGCAACCCCCCCTCCTCCTGAAGATCGGAAGGGGCATTGTGATACACATGGCCACTTAGGTGCCCACTAAGTGTCCTCATCTGCATCCCAAAAGAAGGAGCTCAGTTGCAAGAGCTACAGCTAAGTGATGGTGCCCTTTAGGTTGGATGGGTCTTTCCTCCACCTGCCTCACCTAGGAGAACAAGAGCCAGTGTGGTGTGTGAGAGCTGAGCTGGAAGCAGGATGGAAGCTGCATACACAGAGCCATGCTTGCTCTGTGCTGGATTCAAAGCTGTGACTAATGGAGAAGCAAGATCTGTTGAGGGTGAACGCTGTGAGTCCTTCCACTTTATGCTCAGGTTGTATATATGTGCATAAAGGTAAAGGGTAAAGGGACCCCTGACCTTAGGTCCAGATGCGAACGACTCTAGGGTTGCGGCGCTCATCTCACTTTATTGGCCGAGGGAGCCGGCGTACAGCTTCCGGGTCATGTGGCCAGCATGACTAAGCCGCTTCTGGCGAACCAGAGCAGTGCACGGAAACACCGTTTACCTTCCCGCCAGAACGGTACCTATTTATCTACTTGCACTCTGACGTGCTTTCAAACTGCTAGGTTGGCAGGAGCAGGGACCGAGCAATGGGAGCTCACCCCATTACGGGGATTCGAACTGCCAACCTTCTGATCAGCAAGCCCTAGGCTCTGTGGTTTAACCCACAGCGCCACCCGCATCCCATATATATGTGCATATTTGACCATATATCCTAAGGATACCACAATCTCCACTCACGTTCATTCCAAGGAAACTAAACCCTGGGTAAGTGCCTGGAACTTGGAGATTAGGGTGGTACGTAACAGTACAGTAGAATGGTTTCTATAACTACTCACATGCTCCCCTTCCCCTCCTCCCCTCTAAATTCTGCACTGTCCAAGTTGCAGTGACATTTTGCCTTGGGCAGAGTCCTCTGACCTGGATAACAATAATAATCACAGGTGAGATCGGACACACAGCAGTGGGAAGGACCAGGGGATTGTAAGTGAGATGGAGCCGTTGAAGGGTGTGCAGACTTAGGGAGAGAAGATCCTCTGTGTTTCATTAGCCCCTCACTTAATCTCACAGCTGGCTGATTCCGGGTGGCTTTTCCAAGAGAGCTAAAAGAGGCCTCCCAGCTCCCAGAATCATTGCAAGCTGTCCTTCTGCACGCCCCACGCTAATTAATTGTACAGCATTGCAGATTTAGACAGTTAGTTGCAACTGCGTGTCATTTTTTACTCCTTCCTTAGATGCTGGCAGCCAATAAGAGATGGAGGGAGAGGGAGGGAGAGAGACAAAAGAAAGAAAGAAAGAAAGAAAGAAAGAAAGAAAGAAAGAAAGAAAGAAAGAAAGAAAGAAAGAGTCTGTGCACATCACTGCTTGCTGTGAATCTCTGCAATTGCTTCCTTATTGTAGATGGCTCAAGATGGTCTCCTGGGACACATGATTGTGCATTTCTGGCCCCAAAACCCTGCAAAACATGTCAGGGTCTCACACACAAGGCAGGCAAACAGCTCAGTGTGCTTCCAGGCTGCCACTGTTTCCAGGTAGGATTCAGTCGTGTGCTGACAAATTCACATTGCACAATTAGAGTCTGTCAGGAGATTTTGCGTGACAAACCAGCTTCCCAAAAAGATCTGACTTATTGTGATATGGAACGAGACAGGAGAACACCCTGGAAAGTGTGCAGTAACATTTGCTTTATGCAAGGGAGTGTTCACCTTACTGTGCTGAAGCACAGCAAAGTGCCTTGAAGCGCACTGAGCACAGGGAAACTGTTCACATCAGCATGGCTTCATTAGTGTCAGATTTGATTCCATTTGCCTACACACCAGGGGGCATTGACAGGGTGGGAATGTCTTCGCCCTATGCAGAGGTGTTCACACCTTGGCTAGGGATGAATTAGAAAAAGCTACAATTGGTGTGAGGCTGGGTTGAGAAATGATGACTCAGACAGTAATATTTTACAGAAAAGTACAGGATACATATGCATTTTGGATAGTATGTGAACACAGGTTAAAAACCCATTGGTCCATCTAATTCTGGCATCAGCTCTCCGGTATTTCAGAGAGCAGTCTCTCCCAGCACAATCTGGAGATGCCACTGGGGGACTGAACCTGGGACCTTCTGCCTACAAAGCAGGTGTTCTATTACTGAGCCACAGCCCTCTTTGCACCTGCTACATATGTGACCATTCCACTACCACAAACATCCACGTTGTTGCCTCTTTCCTCCACGTCTCTCCATTTCTCTGCTCATCATTAATGGTGCATATAGAGAGAAGTAATGCTGGATCCAACCCAGAGACATTTGAAGGCCTTCTGAGTATTGTGTGGCCCCAGAATGCCACTGGTTTTCTGTTTTCTTCATGGCTTGAAGGACCTTTAATGAAGCTCAAAGAACAGGAGAGCTGGCCTCCTCGTGGTACATTAACCCTCCCCATTTCCCAGTGTGTTTGGGCCCCAGAGAAAAAGAACCAGATGGTCAGGATGCAGTAAGGGCATGGAAAAAGACATTACAGTGGTTTGTTTTTTTTTAGGAGGGGGGACATCCTGGAGCCACCCACCCACAGCACAATAGCTAAATTATAGTCAGGCATGTTTCTAGCATGTTTCTTAGCCTGGTGGGACATTTGGGGGAAGGAATTAGGGAAGGGGTGCTTGTTTCCCCAATTTGGGAAGGCCACCACCCTCCCGTCCCCAAACACAACAACGGTGACTCTTACCGGAGAGGGTTAGGAAGAGATCTTCAGTCAGGCAAATGACAAGATAGGCTCAGCAGTGAACACAAGGTTCAGAAGTCACAATTCCAATGTAGACATAATGACATGAGAAGAGTCTGCTCAATGGCCCATCTAGGCCAGCATCCTGGTCCCACAGTGGCCAACCAGATGCCCATTATGGGAAGCCCTCAAGCAAGATTTGGGCACAAGAGCATTCTCTCCTCGTCTCCAGCAACTGGAATTCAGAAGCATTTTTGCCTCCAACTGTGCTTTGTCCTCCATAAGTTTGCCTAATCCTCTTTTAAAGTCCTCTAGGTTGGTAGTCATCGCTACTGTGGGAATGAGTTCTGTAGGTTAGCCATGCACTGTGTGAAGAAGGGCTTTCTTTAATCTGTCTTGAGTCTTCCAACATTCAGCTTTATTGGATGTCCACAAATTCTAGTGTTAAGCGAGATGCGGACTTTTCTTTATCCACTTTCTAGACTGAGAGGCAGGGCTGAATGAAAGTGATGAAGATGCCCCAAAGATTTTCATCCCCCTCCTGCTGAACGTCTAAAGCTCCTTTATGGGATTCTCTTGCCTTACGAGACTGCTACGTGGGCAAACACACACTCTGCTGGTGCATCTGATCCCATCTGTGGAAGTCAAGAATGGTTCCTGGTGACAAAATCAAGTCCTGCCCCTCTGACTCCAGCTCTGCTATCACCTCTTCCTGTTCAGCCTCTCCTATTGGCTGGCAAAAGTCCTCACCACAAGGGGCTTTGCACCCTGCAGGAAGGGCGATAGGGAGAGCTGGCTGGATTCTTCCTTTAAAAAAATCATCAGCATTTTAGTCCAAGCCTCTCCTAATATATACATTTCCTTAATATAATGCAATTTAGTAAATTCTGTTTCCTGTTGTATGCATTTTCATGCACCTTTGTTCTTTTTTCATGCATTAACCTGGCTGCTGTCGGGCCTCTGAGCATGCATGAAGTGTTATGCTTTTTCGTGCAGAATACACCCAAACAGATATTTAAAATCCACTGGCTATCCATCTTGGCCTGAAGACTATGAGAATATTGAAAGGCGTTATACAGAGAAAGCGGGCTTTGTCCTCTTCCCTGTTGAGTTCTACCAGGGGAAACACAGAGGCTGAGGAGGAAGGAGATGACACAACCTCCTGGATTAGTTGTAAATATGAAAGGAGATTGGGTGGGAGCTGGCTGAAGGGAGACTGAGGTTGGTGGGGCACTGCCCCATTTGCCCTCATGGACCAGCCTCCTCTGGTAGGGCAGAAGGCAGGAAGATCAGCAGCAGGTGTTGCCAGAGCCAATGACAGGCAGAGCCACACTCCAATCAGTTGTAAGTAAGAGGGCGGGCAGGTGGGATCTTGCTGACCACAGACTGGAGAGGGGGGGCGGGGAGCAGCCCCCTGTTCACCCAAATGGAACAGCCTCTCTCTGTGGTGCTTTATTTCCACAGTTCACTTTCGTTATCCACAATAAGATTAAATGCATAAACAAGGTGTGGGGAGGGTTGTCTTGCAGGTGGTGGATCATACATTCAGAGCAGGCTATATCGGTGGTCACCATCTTCCATGGAGTTTGGTCCAGCTCATTTCATCCCTGGCAGACTCCCGGCCCCTGACAAGAGCCTCACCCCACCGTCTTTCAAAACAGCTGGGGGGCTTGCTTCTCTCGAAGCTGTTTCGACTTAACTCTGACAATAAAATTTACCATTAAAAATAAATTTGTCTTGGCTTCACGCAGCCCTGGAAATCTGCAGGGGGAGTGATTCAGTGGGCCTGTCACGCCGCGGCATTCAGCCTGCTGAGCCGAGCACACTGGATCTTTTCCAAGTCCGGCAACTCATTTTCTCCTGCCAGAGCCCAAGAACGTACAGTTGGGTTGACGTTTAATTTAGCACCTAACATACCTTGACATAAACCCATAATACAATAGCAGTGGGGGAGGGAGATGGTGATGGTGAGAGGAGGAGGAGGAAGAGAGGAGAGCAGGGCCAACTGATGGAATTGATTTTGTTTTGTTTTGTTTTGTTGTTGTTTTTTTTGGGTCTTCTACTTTTGCTCTGTCAACAATCAGCAGGTATGACAGGATGAAAGCTGCAATAAAGGGAGGATTGAGCAGCGAAAATTGGAAAGGGGAGCGCTCTTGGTTTCTGCTCCCACGGCGGTTGAACAAATGCGCCACCTAAACATGGAAAGAGTTGTGGCAGCATTGTGGCTTCCCGTTCCAGGATGGGGTTTGAGACCAAACTGGAACCTGAGATTCAGATGTGGCTGAAACACATTTGCCATTAGTATTTTGAGTGTGAAATTTTCACTTTGAGTCTGAAACTTGAATTTCAAGGTGAAATTTGTGTGTGATATCATCATCATCATCATCATCATCATCATCATCATCATCATCATTCATATCCTTTCTTCCCAAGCTTGGATTCAAGTAGACTCCCAACATTTAAAAATGCCATTATGAAGTAATATGAAGTAATAAAAGCTGAGTAGTTAAGACCAGTAATTAAAATACATGCGGACATATTTAGAGCCAGCCATTCAAATCCACTTTGTCCCCTACAGAAGCTCAGTGATCAGCATCGCCTGCACCTTAGTTTCCAAAGGCCTGTCTGAACAGGAAGGTCTTTGCCTGCCAGCAAAAGGAAAGCAAAGAGGCAGCCAGTCTTACCTGTCTTGGGAGGGGTCCCACAATAAGGGAGAAGCCGCAGAAGAGTCTGTCTGTCTGTCTGTCTGTCTGCCTGTCTGTCTGTCTGTCTGTCCGTCTCTCTCTCTCTCTCCCCTCCCTCTCTCTCTCTTGTGTCTCTGATGTTGATGGGACTGAGAGCAAGTACCCACCTGAGGACCACAGCACCCAGACAGGCTCACAAAGTGAGATACAGTCTTTCATATGACCAACCACATAATGGACTGTCCCTAGACACAGGGACCATCCCACATATCTGTTCACCCAATTCTACCCAATGCTATTGTTTATCTGTTTTTTGCATTTATATTTCACCTTTTTCTCCAAAGAGCTGAAAGTAGCTTGCGTGCTACAGATAGGTGTGAACAGTAGTATATACTGGTATCCATTTGTGCATTGATCACTTGTTTTCCTAGAATCAAGAGCATCAGGCTGAGTCAAATGTCTTTCAGGCTCACCATTCTTCACATTTCCGGAGCAATTTCCAATTAAAAAAATCTTCCTGAAAACTCTTCAGCATTTTGTACGGAGGTTCTTTCGATAAACACATTTTTGTATGTACTTTTGACCCACGTGCATATTTCTGTA
Organism: Podarcis muralis; assembly: GCF_964188315.1. NCBI lineage: Eukaryota > Metazoa > Chordata > Lepidosauria > Squamata > Lacertidae > Podarcis > Podarcis muralis. Next base: position 15,523,768 of record NC_135673.1, on the reverse strand, counting down.
AGCAAATTCTCTTAATATAATGCATTTTTGTATGTTATTTTCACTAATGCAGCCATTTCGGGGCACATTTCCTCATAATATATGTATTGTCAGCTGGAAAACTACATCACAAAATTTGGGTAAGTGTGAATTTTCAGAATGGCTGGGTTCAACTCTCTTGGAAACTGTTAATTTGGTAGGATCGGCTGTAAATCCAACCTAAATCAAATTTCTTCACTATCCCTGCTTATGACCATCTCTCTTGATAGCTTTGCAATGCATGGATCTACTTTCCATGGAGTCGTCTCATATGTCCATCTGGGCCAGTGATGTCTACTTTGTCTGGGAGCAGATCCACAGAGTGAAACCATTCTATGCAGAGATGCTGAGGATTGAAACCCGGGACCTTCTGCATGCATCCTACCTCACAGGGTTGTTGTGGGGATTAAATGAGGAGAAAGGAAGAACCATGTATTCCACCTTCAGGTCCTTGGAAGAAAAAAAATGAATCCCTGTAAATAAAACTTCAAAGGGGTTCATAAAGAATATGAAATGTACATGCAAAGTGCCACTACAAATAAATGCTAAAAACAAGGACACACACACAGGCAAAATGAATAAAACCAAGTTAAAATTATGCATGATAAGTTAAAATTATAGGTTAAAAGGTATGTGAACTGGACCTGTCTAGGTAGGCTAGCCTAAACAGAAAAGCTTTTAGCAGCTGCTGGGGGGGAGGGAACAGGGAAGGCACCTATCAATCGGCAAGGAGTTCCAGGGTGCCACACTAAAAGGTTGGTGCCTTGCAAGCACTGAACAAATACTATTTTGCACTCGGAAAAGTGCCAGTTCTGCAGATCAAAGTGGTTGAGTGACAATATGTGGGGTAAAAATATATAGTCAGGTCTTAAATACGACTGGACATCTGCCAACAATTACAGTCAAAAACTAAATGCCATTGTGCATCACCTGTGAAGTCAATGGAAAGAAACCCCATACATCCAGTTCTGAGGTTGGTGTAAAGCAAAGCATGACAATGGGATTTGGTGTAAGTGTATTCTTTTTTCCTGTCACCCCATCCCATCCACGTTTTCATGTTTCCTTGTGGTGAGGCTGCTCCACCAACACACTATCCCACCAATATATTCGAGCACATATCTATCATGCCGGCATCCCACTACCCTTCACATCCCACTACCCTTCAGCCAGAAAGGGCTTCTTCGCACAGTGCATAAATGATGGAACTCGCTCCCACATGAGGCAGTGATGTCAGCCAACCTAGTAAAGGTAAAGGGACCCCTGACCATTAAGTCCAGTCGCAGAAGACTCTGGGGTTGTGGCGCTCATCTCACTTTATTAGCCAAGGGAGCCGGCGTACAGCTTCCGGGTCATGTGGTCAGCATTACTAAGCCGCTTCTGGCAAACCAGAGCAGTGCACGGAAATGCCGTTTACCTTCCTGCCAGAGCGGTACCTATTTATCTTCTTGCACTTCGTGCTTTTGAACTGCTAGGTTGGCAGGAGCTGGGACCGAGCAACTGAAGCTCACCCCGTCACGGGGATTCAAACCGTCGACCTTCTGATCAGCAAGCCCTAGGCTCAGTGGTTTAGACCACAGCGCCACCAGCATCCCGTCAGCCAACCTAGATGGCTTGAAAAGAAGATTGGACAAATTCATGGAGGAGAGTGCTGTCAGTGGCTAGTAGCCACAATGGCTGTGCTCTGCCATGTTGGAGGCAGCAATTCTTCCAAATACCAGCTTCTGGAAACCTCAGGAGAGGATAGTGCTGCTCTTGTGCTCAGATCCTGCTTGCAGGTTTCCCACGGGCAGCTGGGTTGCCACTGTGAGAACAGGATGCTGGACTAGACAAGCATTGGCCTGATCTAGCAGGCTATTCTTATATTCTTACGTCAGGCAATGAGTCTTTTAAGTACAGGATTGCACCCTACATGCAACAATGTAAGAGAGAGCATGCCAGTTCTGCTCCCCTGGTGGTGGAATTTTGAAGTTCCTTCAAGGGAGTTTAGTTTTTGACAAATACAGATGAGTTTAATTGTCCTTACTCTTCTCTGGTGGGCATTTAAAAGAGTTTCAGGCCTAGCGTGTGGAAATGATGCCCATCAGGATTGATCCCACCATCCTTTCTTTTAAAAGAGATATCTTTGGAGGCAGTTGGCTGAGGTGTCCGTTGTACATCTTAGATGCTGCTGTCATGCAGAATATACCCCAACCAGCGTTCCTGGATGATTTCTTTAACTCTGCTTGCTGCTGCTACTGGAACAACATGGGGGAGGGGAGGTGCAGACTGATCCCAGCAGTAATTGTCCAGACTTCCTGGACCCAGCTAATAAAATACTCTCTCTGCCTTTCCCTCTTGGCAGAGTTTTGTCAACTGGGAGCACACAGACAGTCGTTCTCTCTCCTGCATAAGTGTGTTTCGATTCACATTGCTGGGGTTCCCTGGAGAAAGCAGCAGCTGGCGGAAAGGGAAAGATTTTGGCAACATATGACAGACACACATACACAAAGGCATTGTTGTTGTTGTTGTTGTTGCTGCTGCTGCGTTTTGAACAAATGGTGCCCAAGCACAGTGCAGGAACTATTTATTTATCTCACTAAATTTATACCTTGCTTAATCGGGGCATAAGAGTGGACCCAACAACCTCAGAGCAGTTTGCAAAGAGAATAAAACAATAAGATTATCAGTGGGGAAAACACTCCATAAAACATTCGAAAGATAAAATCAGCAATAAACTAAACACAGATTAAAACATAAATCAGTGTTCTACATGTCTGGGTAGGCTTGTCTAAACAAAAATGTTTTTAGTTTTTTGTTGGCAAAAAAAGAACATTGAAGGCACCTGTCTGGTGTCAATATGGTGCTACCATGCATAAAGATTGATTTCTTACAAATGCAGTACAGCTGTTATGGGGCACCTGTAACAGTACCAGTTCCACAGGTTGAAGGAGCCCCACAAAGGATCACTATCCAGCCTCTGCAGCAACCATTTCTTCTGCTACAATCCTGTTTTAGAAGTGAAGCAGAAGCTGGAACATCTGTGTGAGGCAGTGAGGACCTGTATCTGTCTTTGTCCCTCTATATTGACTCCTGTCTATCTTCTTGTAGATTGTAAACCACCTTGAGAATTTCTGTCATTTGGCAGAGACTAAATATACACTCCAACAGAGAAATAAATATGCAGAGGCTCTGTCTTCATTATGAACCCTGGACGTCACCCAAACACTCTTCTGAATATCCAGCAGAGAAATGAATCGTTCATTAACATCTGGGATTGCGTTGAGGTTTTTTTGGAAGCGGCTGTAGAACTCTCCTAATAGCACCCTGATCCTCTGCATCTTCAGAGTTAGCTAGGATTCATACAGCTTCTCTGTTCCTTAATTGTTCACAAGGGACCTCAGCACTGAGGCTTGGAAGATTGCTGGCTTGGTTTTATTTATTTTTAATATATTCTTTAAAACACACACAAAAATGCTGGGGGGGGGGGGGACGGGACCTTTTTATTTGTTTTACTTTATTTCATCCTTTGTCTCCCAGACAGACTGGTCAGGTTTTCCCCCGCTCCCCACCCAACTCTCAAAAGAAAATTACTCTAAAGCCAATTGGAAAGGTTATTCAGATGGACAGTAAAACCCAAAGCATTTGACACATCTGTGGCAGGGAGGGACAGGTGGGATATGAAGTAGGGAACTTGCAATACTGGAGACAGGTAGGGAAGGCTCAGTGGTCTGCTTGGCATGCAGAAGGTCTGTGGATCAGTCCCAAAGCAGCATATTTTGATTTAAACAAATTATTGAGGAAGGACCTTAGCTCAGTGGTAAAACATTTGATTGGAATGTGGAAGGTCCCAGATTTAACCCCCACTGGCATGTCCGGGTGGGGCTTGGAGACCCAAGATGGCTAGAGGGCCATATTTGACCTGCACACCTGAGGAGACATAGGCTTTGTTTATGCTGGTGATTTCAAAGTGATTCTGGAATGACAGGCAGGTGTCCACTGGTTGATTGCAAAGATGTTGTCTGCATCAGCATCAACTTTTGTTTGGGAAACTTGGGCAGGGTGGCGAATAAGGAGGGATCGGCTGGCATTTGATTTAACTTGAGCATCTTGGTAACAGATTAATGTTGGCATTTACTTTCCCCGCAATGCGCCTTTACACTTCTTCGAAGTTGGGAGCGCTGCAAAAAAAAAAACACACACACACACACACACACCACACACACACACACACACACACACTTTTCTTGGCTTCTTCTCTTTTGTTGGCATTTTATTCTTCCAAGACAAAAAGAAAATGGCCTTTTATTATTATTATTAATCATTTCTATAGCGCTTTTCATATGCAGTGCTCTTTCACATCCTGATGGCATCCATCCTCACAATAGCCCAGTGCAATAAGCACTCCGTTTGTGGGGCTCACTGTTTGTCTATGAGTGTAAGAATATAAGAATATAAGAAAAGTCTGCTGCAGGCCAATGGCCCTTGTGGCCCAGCATCCTGTTCTCACAGGGGTCAAGCAGATGCTTTAATGGAAAGCCTGAAAAGGGGACCTGGGTGCCACAGTGCTCACCCCTCCTGTGGCTTCCAGAAACTGGTATTCAGAAGCATTTCTGCCTCCGATTGTGAAGTGAGAGCATGGCCATCTGGGCTAATAGCCATAGATAGCCTTCTCCTCCATGAATTTGTCTAATCTTCTTTTAAATGAGGATTGTTCTTGTTCTTGTTTTTATTACCTAGTTTGGGTTTATGTTTTGTATTTTTATGCTGTGAACCACCCTGAGCTCTTCAGATGAAAGATGGTGTACAGATATAATAAATAAATAATAATAGATTGCCAGCCATCACTGCCTCCTGTGGGAGCAAGTCTGAACAAATATTAACTGTTGTGCATCGAACTTAATGCAAATTGGAGTTGATTTCACAATGGCACAAGTGGGTGACAAGGAATGGATCGACACAAGCTCAAAGCATGATGGAACAACCCTTTAATAGTAATTAAAGGGTTGTTCCATCATGCTTTGAGCTTGTGTCGATCCATACCTTGCCACCCACTCCACGTATATGCCACACTGCAGATTCAAGAACAAGGGTGAGAGGACTCAACCTTTGGTGTGCCCTGCCTTGTTTTGTATGCCTCTCAAATTTCAGTTTGGGTTGCCTTCACTGGAGGCAGCAATGGTCACCAGCGTGGAAGGCGGTCAGATGTGCTTGGACAACTTCATGGAGGACAGGGCTATCCATGGCTATTAGCCATGATGGCTGTAATCTACTTCCACAGCTGGAGGCAGCAGAAGGGGAGAGTGCCCTTGTGCTCAGGTTCTGCTTTTGGGCTTCCCATTGGGAGATCTGGTTGGTCACTGTGAGAAGAGGATGCTGGACTAGATGGGCCTTTGGTCCAATCCCTCAGGACTCTTCCTATGTCCTTATGAAATTAATGAGAATGACTAAGTTAAGTCCATCAGTTACAAAGTTCAGTTGACACCATTTCACATTCCAGCCACAGCGACCCAAAAGTGGGTAGGGTTCCAAACAGCGTGGTGTGGGCCTCTTTCAGGACCTGGGAGAGCTCCTGCAGAAAGCAACTGTTGTTATTTGCCTACTTTCATCTTCATTTTTTTAAGGGAACACAATAAATTAAACATCTCGCAGTCTCCTTGATCCATAAAATCGGTAGTGGCATTGTTTCTATTGGCCAGGGAGCATGTGGGGACCAGGAATTTAAATGAGTGACATCAATGAAGGATTTCTAAATAACAGCTGTGCTCAAAGGGCTTCGCAGAACTCTCCACTCTTTCTGGCAGAGAAATTGGCAATGGGGAACCGTTATGCAACATTTCTCTGGGATGGGGGAGAAATCTATAGTGCAACCACATTTAGGATGTTGTGTACAGTTCTGGTTGCCTCACCTCAAAATGGAAATTGTAGAGTCTGAAAAGGCCCAGGAAGGGCCAACCAAATGATCAAGTGGATGGAGCAACCCCCCCTATGAGGAACGTTTGCAGCACTTGGGCCTTTTTAGTTTAGAGAAAAGGTAAGAGGTGACATGATAGAAGTTTATAAAATATTCATGGCAAGGAGAAGGTGGGCAGAGAAAAAAATTCTCCTTCTCTCATTAATCTAGAACGCATGGACATCCAATTAAGCTGAATGTTGGAGGATTCAGAACAGATCAGATAGCTTATGTTGAAAACCCACAAGCAAGACCTGAGCACAAGAGCCCTCTCCCCTCCTGTGGTTTCCAGCAATTGGTATTCAGAAGCATTTCTGTGTCTAGCTGTGGAGGCAGAGCAAAGCCATCACATCCAGTAGCCATTAATAGCCTTGTCCTCTTTGAATTTGTCTAATCTTCTTTTAAAGCCATCTAGGTTGATAGCCATCACGGCTTCCTGAGGAAGTGAGTTCCATAGTTTAACTGTGTACTGGGTGGGGGGGTGGGGAATCATTTATTTTATGCTAGTACTTCTGGGAGTAGGCCCACTGAAAATAATGGGTGTTACTAACTTAATTCATTAATTTTGGTGGTTCATATTTTTCTGGATACAGCCCAGAGGCAATAATCTGCCCTAAACCAAATGTACTCGTCCTTCCCAATATTCCTGCTGTGCATATATGAGACTGGAAGAAAGGAGAGATGCAAAAACAACAGTGCCTACTGCTTTGAGATCCGCACCGGCCCCCACCCCCACCCAGGGTTGGGGAACACGCTTCTCTTGGAAACATGCCATTACAGCCACCAAACAGCCACCGCACACACACACCTCATCAGACATCATAATAATATTAATAATGAAAGGGCAGCTCTTTCTAAGATCTTAGACCCTAGTGTAGAGCAGCTGACAGAAGCCTTGCATGCAAAACAGCCTCGTGAGCTTCATTCGAAGCAGAAGAGAATGGAAAACATGGGGGTGGGAGGGGGAAAGCCCTCCCAAACAAAAACACTGATCCAGTCCCTTCATTACTGAGGATCAAAAATCAAGACGAATGCTTTTTACTTCACAACATCTGGGCTTGTGTGTTGGAATTCTGCAGGTCTTTTCCTTCCTCCTGTGAATTGATCGTGATAGGAACTTAAGGCCAGGGAAAGCCATCTGAGGTTCCAGGTGGCCACCACTCCACCAGTTCCTTTGCTGTGTCCACTCAGCACCATAGAGTTAGAAGGGGCTTTTCATAATGGGCCAATCCAGCAGAACCTCCATGCCCAGGGGCAGTCTACCACCAAATACCAGTTGCTGGGAATCACAAGTGGTGAGAGTTGCTGTCATGCTCAGGTCCTGCTTGTGGGCTTCCCATTGGGGCATCTGGCCGGCAACTGCGAGGACAGGACGCTGAAAGACAGGATCTTTCTTACATATTATGAGACCCTGAGCAAAAGCGTAGCACAAGGAGCATCCTTCTGAAGAGCCCATGTATCTGAACTATTACAAGGACATCTTGCTGGGGACTTCTGATGATGTGTTATGACGCCCAATTCCTAAATTCCACCTAGGCCTCCTGTTGGTCCTGCTCCATTTGAACGCCTTCCCAATATTTCTGGGCCTCTTAACCTGTTGACCCAGTGCCAAAATAAGATTCATCGCTGGCCTGGATGTATGCATCAACCCTCCTCAAAGGTCCCTTTTTGTACTCACACCTGTAACCACTGCCCCCTGTTGTTCAAGGGGTTCCTTTCCTCATCCTCGAGTCTTCATTAGCCCACCCAGAAGAGGTGCTCAGATTGAACACAAAGGGAAAAGAGGGGGGAAGGTTAAGCGAACACCTAGGAAAAGAACACAATTCTCACTGCTCTGGGGTTGTGTGCCATACGGCTCTCTCTTGCTCTCATTCCAGTTTTATGTGTGTTCTGTTGAATTCCAATTAATGGCAAGTGGAGCGGGGTGGGGCAGTATTCTGCTGGATTCCTTGAGGTGGGAAGCAAGAGACCCATCTGTAGGCAATGGAGGGGCCTATGGAGGGGACAGAATTCACCAAGTTCCTTGGGGAACCTGTCCCCCAGCACTTAATTTGGTGAGAGAACACACATCACTGTTATAACAACAGGAAAACAAAACCCATTTTTTTCAGTGATCAACAACCCTACATCTTTATTCTCTTGCTCCCTCCTGGTTCTCATCACACGCACACACAAACACAAATGTTATTTTTTTCTTGTCTCCAAGCCTCCAGCTCTCCCTCATTCTTTCTCTCTCTTTCGTTCTACCACAGAAGAATATTGATTGAAACGCTGGGTAATCCATTGTTTTTGCAAAAAAAAAAATTGGCTTTGAACAGTCCCAGGTGGAAGCCGGGGGAATCTGCATGTGTTAGCTGCTTACAAGTGCATCTGCCTTCATCCTCAGGAAAGAGGGGGGTAGGTTGGAGGAATTAAGAGAGGAGGATGCAGTAGCAGCTGGGCTGCTGCAGGAATGAAAACTGGTTCTTGTTAGTTTAGGGGAAACCAGGTGTGTCTTGTTCTTCAGGATCCCATTCTACATCAAGTGTCTCTGTTTATCAAAATATTTCTTTGTTTTATTTATGTCTTGCTCCAAGTGATGTCTTGGTTCTTCTTCCCCTCCTTATTTAATTCCCCACAACAGCCCTGTGAGGTAGGTTAGGCTGAGAGGCAGTGACTGGCCCCAAGGCCATACACACTGAGCTTCATGGCCAAGTGAGGATTTGAATCTCGGTCTCCCAGTTCCTAGTCTGACACTCTACAGAACACTGAAAGAAGACTGAGCAAGTGACTGTGCTCTGTCTCCACAACTAGGGGAAGAAATGCTTCCTTATAAAAGTTGCTGGAAACCACAGAAGAGGAGAATGATCTTGTGTTCTGGTCCTGCTTGTGGGTTTTCCAGAAGAGGCATCTGGTTGGCCACGGTGAGAACAGGGTGCTGGACTAGATGGGCCATTTATCCATCAGGGTCTTAGGTTCTTATGGCAGATACTTATGGTCACTGGTAACATACTGTCCCTATTTGGCCTTTAGGAAAGATTTTAATAATGCCTTCAAAACTATATTACTACTAGATCTGGGGGCAAAGGTAGAGCACCAGGTTTGATTCCTGACACACACACACCCAGCATCTTCAGATAGAGTTGGGGGAGATTCCTTGTCTAAAATCCAGGAAAATGACTGCCAGCCAGTGGAGACAATACTGAACAACATAGACCAATTGTCTAACTTGACATAAGCCAGCTCCCTATATCATTCTACCCTTTATTTTAAAAACTGAGGACTAGAAGCTTATTTTGTTTTGAGGGGAAGGACCTTAGCTGAGGGGCAGAGGATCTGTTTTGCATGCAGAAGATCCCAAATGCAATGGCATCTCCAGGCAGGGTTGGGAAAGATCTCCACCTGGAAACCCTGGAGAGGCTTGGCCAGTCATTGCAGTCAATACGGAGCTCAGATGGACCTGTGGTCTGACTCATTAGACAGCCGCATCTTTTGTTCCCTTGATGTACTGCACCAACTGCCTAAATGTTTGTCTAAAAGATTGGAGGGTTTAAAAATAAGCCTCCTGCAGAGGTGCTTCCTATAAGGGAGGCAAAATGGAACGGAGCTGCTTAAGGGATTTTGACATCCTCTCGGCTAGATTCAAGGAGACACTGCAAGCGTTCTGGAGAAGGACACAGGAAAACTGTTGTACCGTCAGCTCAGTAATGAAGTGGGGCAGTGACAAGTGGACAGCGTTCCCTTTATGAGGACTGAAGGCCCATCATTGATTTATATGATATATGGTGCGCACAACAATACTGGTGGACCCTTTTAAGGTGCTATTTATTGCAACTGGCTAGTGGAGGTCAGTTTCTCTCCGGTTGATTTGCAGGGTGGTTTTTTCTCCATCCCCCCCCCCCATTCTATCCCCAAGCGCTGCGCAACAGAGACTTCAGGCCTTCTTTAAAAACATGCAGAGGCATTTTAGGTAAGGGTCTTACATGTTATGGAGAAAGTAGATAGAGATATGTTTTCTCTCTCTGTTGCAAGATCCTGGATGAATAAAAGACAGCTTAGAGAAAAGACAAGCAAACGACGACATGATAGAAGTTTGTAAAATTATGCACGGCATGGAGAAAATGGATAGAGGAAAGTTTTTTCTCCCTCTCTCATAACACTAATGGACATCCCACATAACACATGGACATCCTGTGAAGCTGAATGCTGGAAGATTCCGGACAGATAAAAGTGTGTACAGCTTACAGTGCATAGTTAAACTGCGTGGAACTCACTCCTGCAGGAGGCAGTGACAGCTACCAACTTAGATAGTTTTAAAAGAGGATTAGAAAAAATCATGGATGAGAGGGCTATTAATGTCTACTAGCCATGGTGGCTTTGTTCTGCCACCACCGTTAGAGGCAGCAATACTAGATGCTGGAAGCCACAGGATCCAGCAGCCAGGCTTTTCTCACAATCTTATGTTCCCCACTAGGCGGGTGTTCAGAAAACTCAGGTGTGTGCATTGGAGGGTGGGGCAGGTATTCCCTGCCTGCCCCCTCAATACCCAGTTTGGGGTTTCCTAGTGTTTCCATTTGCCCCACCTTCTTTGCTCAATTAATTGTAACCACTTACGGCACAGAAGTCACACCCTCAACAAAAAGGCTTAGGAGCAACACAGCAGGCATAAGCAATCAAGCAACACGGTCACCAGACGCAACATTGACAGTAAATGGTTACCTGCTTTAACTGAGGGATATAGTCTTGGTTGACTTAGCTGTGGCTGCAGAAACCCTTTTAGGAATCAAGAAAGATGAATGAAGTTTAGGAAGAAGCTGGTCCTTCACACTCAGAGATATTTCATTTCCCCTCCTTCCCCCCTCCCCACCCTGTTTTGCTCTTGCACTTTCAATTAAGCCACGGAATTAATCTCTTGCAACAGACATTGGCTGTTCTCATTGCTTTTTAAAAAATAAAGAAAGAAAACAAATCTAATTTGCATTGGGACTCCTAATTACTTTTACTGCATATGCCAACAATTGCAATGGAGGAAACATGGGAGGGAGGATGAACACCGGACTCTCTCGCAAGGTTTTCACAGACAGTTGTGATAATTGTAGGGACTTGGGTGGTAGTCCCCATACCAGGAATCGTCAGAGGCAGAGTTCTCTGACAACAACAGCCCTGAGGAGCAGATGGATCCGCTGCCTGGCCCATCCCATTTAGAACTGCAGGCCCCAGAACTTGCATCTCCTTCCCTGATCTCCAATGAGACCTCTCTACTTCCAGACATCAATGATTGGCTCATGGACTCCTCAGAGTTAATAGGCAGGGAGTTTCAAAGTTGTGGGTTCTACCACATTAAAAGATCAATTCCTTACAATGCTGAATGAGAATTACAGACCGTCCAAGTGTCCCTATTTTCCAGGGACATCCCTGATTTAGAGAAGCCATCCCAGTTTCTGATTTGATACCGGAATGTCCCACTTTTCCTTAGGATGTCCCTATTTTCATTGGAGAAATGTTAGACGGTATGGAGTTATCCGACTCCTGAGCCGTCTAAAGGCAATCCTTTATATGGAAGGGTTTTTTTTAAAAAATGTTTAACGTTTCATTATGTTTTTATATTTGTTGGAAGCCTGCCCGGAGTGGCTGGGGCAACCCAGTAAGATGTATGGGGTATAAATAGTAAAATTATCATTATGAAATGGGAAGTCCCTATTTTCATCAGAGAAATGCTGAAGGGTATGGGATTACGTTGTGTCTGTAGCAGCACTGATTACTGTGAAGGACTTGGGAATGTGGTCTAGAGAGAATAATAAGAGTGTCAAAGAGAGATCCAGAGGGCCACGTTCGATGTACCCTGTCCCTGTTTTACAGTAATCCTCCATGTGGCTGCCCTTACTCAAGGCAATATCCCCTTACAACAGGGTATCAGCAAACTTTTTCAGCAGGGGGCCAGTCCACTGTCCCTCAGACCTTGTGGGGGGCCGGACTATATTTTTTTTTTGGGGGGGGGGGGAATGAACGAATTCCTATGCCCCAAAAATAACCCAGAGATGCATTTTAAATAAAAGCACACATTCTACTCATGTAAAAACACGCTGATTCCCGGACTGCCCACGGGCCAGATTTAGAAGGCGATTGGGCCAGATAGGGCCCCCGGGCCTTAGTTTGCCTACCCATGCCTTACAAGAGGGGCATCTTCCAAACTGCCCAGATCCAAGCTTTCTCTCCCCCCCCCCCAACACCCACAGGTAGGGTTGCCAGGTCAACAGCTTCCCAGACGCCACGATTCCAGGGTCCAAACCTGAGACCTAGGAACAATCTCTGAGACTGTCATATGGGAGGACCCAAGTGATGTCATGGGGGAGGTCCCTGGAGATAGAGGTTAACTGCGAGCAGGCATGGCAAGTAGGGATTGGGGGGCCAGGGCTCCCCAAATATTTTCAATAAAGGGGCTGGAACCCCCCCCCCCCAAGTTCTGTGTCAGCTGTGTGCACATGCCGCAGGGCATGCTAACATCACGTGTGCAAGCCAGAGGGCGTACACACGACATGTCAGCATGCTCCGTGGCATGCGCAAGTGACGTCAACGTGCCATGGGGTGTGCTGATGTTGCATAGCCCTGGCCCCCTCAATCATAGGGGAAAGGCAGTGCATATGATTGGGAGAGGGGGCAACCCCGTCCCCTCCCAAAGGTCTGTTCTATAATCTGAAGCCAAGTGAAGCTTGCAAGCTGCATGCACAGTCCTCTTAATAATTTTTTTAATCGTTAAGGGCCCTCTCACCCACCTGTATTTTCAAGCCCCCTAGCAGGAGAATTCAGGTAGGACCTGAAAGTCTTATAAACAATACTGGCAAGTTGAATGGTAATGGGAAACAGCCCAAAATCTTGGCACCACTCACCCTGGAATGTGGTTATAATGGAGAAAATTATGCATCCTTTGAGATTTTGACAGGGACTAGAACCTCCAGGCATTTATTATTATTATTATTATATGATTTGGCACTCCTTTGTTACATGTACAGTGAAACCATCATTTTCAAGATGACCCTCATCACAATCCTGGCAAATACAGAACACTATCCTTGATAATCAGAATAATGCTGATATTCTTTACTTGGGCTTTTGTTATTTTCCGCCTCCATGCAACTGGACTCATTCTACAATTTTATGGTTTTTGTATTCCATCTTTTAATTTTCATCTGTTGCTGCAGCTGTTCTCTCTGCTTTTTATATACGTTATCGAATGAAATAAAAATTATTCACAAGAAGAAAAAAAGAAAAAAGACCTGGAGCTCTGGCTAACCTACCCGCAGGCAGGCAGATCTTTGCTCTTCAATTCCTCCTCCACTTTTCTTTCTTTCTGCCATGCACAAGCAAGAGAGGTTGGTTGCATTAAGAAAAAAAAAAATCATTCCCATTTCTTATTCTTCTTTTTCTTCTTGGAACGGCAACCTATTTGCTATCATTAACTATAGATGGGACACTTTCATGGCCAGGGCAGAGGCTTGGAAGGGTAGGAGGTGGCCCGCTAGTAATGATTGCAGCTGGCAAGAAGCAGGCGAAAGGTCCTAGTTTGCTCAGGCAGGGGAGCCTGTCCCTTTCTGTTCTCTCTCCCTGCTATTCTCTCCCCCTTTTCTTAAAAAAAGATTTTTTAAAAAAAATAAAAATAAAGAATAGAGCCCATTGTCCCTGTGCAAGCTTCTAGATAGCCTGATAATGAGGCCTTTTCAGCAGCTGGTCAGTCAGTCCTTTCTTCTCAGTGGCACAAAGGCTAAAGTGTCCTTACCTGCTTCTGAACAGGCCTCTACTGCAAAGCACCCCGTTCACCTCCATTACACCTTCCAGCCTCTGATCCACTGTCTCCTGGGATGGAGTGGCTCCTCTGGGTGGCTCCCGGCAAAGTGCCAGGGATCCGAATAATAGAGCTTGTAGAGTTGGAAGGGACCTATAAGGGTCATCTAGTCCAACCCCCTGCAAAGCATGAACCACAGCTAAAGAATCCCTGGCAGATGGCTATCTCACCTCCCTTTAAAAACCTCCAGTGAAGGAGAGGCCACTGCTTTCCAAGGTCATAGAATCACAGAATTTTATTCTATGTAGGGATTGCAGCCAAAGAATCCCCAGCTGGTGGCCATCCAACATCTACTTAAAAAACTCCGATGAAGGAGGGCCCACAGCGTCCCGAGGGAGTCAGTGCCACTGCTGAATAGCATCTAAATGTGAATTAAAGTGCTCATCCCTGGATAAATTCTGTGAAACTGTTTGTGTCCTCCGTTCACCTATTTTATCCTCCATCCAAAAAATGGGAGTGGGGGAGAAATTCAACCAGCAGTTTTGCACAGCACACTAATATTTTTGTCAAGGTTCCCTTTCAGTGTCTCAAGTTACCAGCATTTTTCCCCTGGGAGTTTCCCATAGGAGACTGCTCTGCCAGCTAATAGATTTAACTCTCGTGGCTTCCCCCCTCCCCCACCCCCTCGCCATCCACCCAGCAACTGACATGCCAAGCATAACACTTCGTTTTTGCTTAATTTCATTTTGCCGCTTGTCCTTTTGGCCCTGCCGTTCCGCCCCTCAAGAACTCCTTCCCTCCTTCCCTCTTCACTTGCCTCTACTCCAAGCAAGCCTTTTGCATAATCTGATTTAGGCAGAGTCTCTCCCCCACCCCTCACTGCCAGCCCCCTCTACCCTTCAGCTTCATCCTCATCTCGCCAAGTTGTTAAGCATTTGATCCACCTGCAGTGTTTATTTGGCAGAATCCCAAAGCTACTTCCACCTTCTTTTCATAAAAAAAAAGATACTTGTCTACATATCGGATTTGCACTAGTCTGACTGTCACGGCTCCCAAAGGCTCCTGGGATTTGTAGTCATTATCGCGGCAGGATGGGCAAGTCTAGTGTTTCTGCTCTGTGACGCTTCTGTGTTTGTTCACTCGTCAGTTCATTCATCCATTAAGTGAGGTGTGTTTTAAATCCCCTGTGAGGGGGAGGAAGGTTAAACCCCCGCCCTGCAAGCCCAAGGCTCTGTGTGTGTGTGTGTGTGTGAGAGAGAGAGAGAGAGAGAGAGAGAGAGAGACAGATATAGAGGTACAGTGGTACCTCGGGTTAAGAACTTATTTCGTTCTGGAGGTCTGTTCGTAACCTGAAACTGTTCTTAACCTGAAGCGCCACTTTAGCTAATGGGGCCTCCTGCTGCCGCTGCGCTGCCGGAGCACGATTTCTGTTCTCATCCTGAAGCAAAGTTCTTAACCCAAGGTACTATTTCTGAGTTAGCGGAGTCTGTAACCTGAAGCGTATGTAACCTGAGGTACCAGTGTATATAGATATTTCTATAAATGAATAGATAAGTTGCTTTGTAGCTATTGTTTTGGTAAGGTTCACAACAACCCTGCAAGGTAGGTCAGTGAGTGTGATGATTATCCCTCCATGTTGTAAGCTGGGAGCTCAGGGGGAAATACTGCCTATTCTTTTATTGGGGGAAGCTAAAGTTTGAACCAGGGATCTTGAGACTCTCTTCTCAAATAAATAGTGGCTATTCTACCCTAACTCTCAACCAGAAAGTATTATTATTATTATTATTATTATTATTATTATTATTATTATTATTATTATTATTTTGCTGAATTTATATCCCACTTTTTCTCCAAGGAGCTGGAGATGCTGTACGTTGTTCCCACCCCCACCCCGTTTAATCCCCACAACAACCCTGTGAGGTAGGGTAAGCTAAGAGGCAGTGGCTGGCCCACAGTCACCCAGTGGGCTTCATGGCTAAGTGGGGATTTTATCCCTAGGCTTCCAGGTTCTTGCCCAACACTCTTAACAACTACACCACCCTGGTTCTCATGATGTAGAGGTGTCCATGGCAGAAGTGAGGGGATGGGTGCATAAACACAGAGGCCCTGAAGCCCCAGGAAGCCAATGGAAGGAGTTTGCAAGAGGAGAAAAAGGGATCAGACCAAATAAATCTCATTTATTTTGTGGCCCTTGGTAACCTCGCTAGGTCACGCCCCCTTTTCCACCAGCCACACTCCTCACTAGCCCTGCTCCACATCCTCCTTGAGTGTTATTGCCTGGCTGTAAATGTGTCCTTGAACTCAGATCATGCTGCTTGACTCACTGGATGGAGCATAGAGAAGGGTGGGCGAGTATGTGTAAAAACAAACCAAATGTGCAAAGGTAACATTTGTATTCAGTGCTCTGTCCATTTTTGCCCCTCGCCCCAGTGCTAGGGTTGCATATTTCAATCCATTATTTCAATGTAGACTGCTCCTCCCTTTCTGTCTCTAGGCCAAGTTAGGGATTCTCTCCAAATGCATCTGTGTGAAAGAGTGTGTGAAAGATCATGTATTTAAGCTCTGGGGTAGCCAAGCACAGATAGATTTACAAATTCACGTGCATGTGTGTGTGCATGTGTGTGTGTGACAAATTCCAGAGAGGCCATCCTGTTAGGGTACAATAGATTGCAATAGATTGCTTTGAAGTCACTTTAGCACGAGATGAAAAAAATATCACCCCAAACCATCCTGCCACGCCCTGCCCTATATTTTGCCAGAACAAAGGTGGCAAGCCCCACCCACCGCCAGCACATGGCCCCCAGAAGGCTGCTCAGAAGGGGATGTGGCCCTTGGTCTGAAATAATAGGCTCCCTGCCCCTGGAACGAAAGAACCAGAAAGCTAGAAAGCCCCACCACCACCCACCCACAGAAAGAGTAAGAATACCTGGCATTTACAAAATAATAATACCCGACTGACATTACACTTCAGAGCGTTGGAAGCACTTTGCATAGCATTACACTTCAGAGGAGTAATCTTGTCACCAATTACCAAGGCTGCATGATTGCTCCCTCTTCTTACCTTTGCAGGTATCTGAAGAGTGACAGCCTTGACTGTTTTGCAATCTTCTAGCCCCACTTGGAGCAAAAGCCCCTCTCAGCTACACTGGAGTGTTTTGCCACTGAGGCAAACTAGAAAGGGCCACCTCTCCCCACGTTGACGTCCCCTGCTGTTGACCCCCCACTCTGATGACAACTTTCCCACTGATTCCACACACACACACACACACACACCCTGGCAAGAGGAGGAAGAGGAGGAGGCAAAGAGGGGAGGAGGGGGAGGTGGTGAGCAGCGAGTGGCGCACTCCTTGTGGGCCAATATCTGCAGACCCTCCCAATGGTCCCATGCCTGTCAACCTGAGGCAATTGCTTCACCTTGCCTCCTGGGCAGGCTGGGCCTGCCCTGAACCCCCACCCACCAGACTGTAGATGCAAGCTAAGGCCAATGTGAAAGAAAGATGGACAAATCTGCCACTGTGCAGTCTTAAGTTTGCTCCATTTGCAGTTTCTTTTCAAGTCCACATGCATTTTATGGCCACCCATTGTAATGTGAGCCAGTGTGGGGTGGGGGCTAAAGTGTCAGACTAAGATCTGGAAGAGCAGGGCTCAAATCCCCAGTTTGGCCATGAAGTCATGGGAGAGACTTTAGGCCAGTCACTGCCTCTCAGCCTAACCTACCTCACAGGGTTGTTGTGGGGATTAAATGAGGAAGGGAAGAACCATGTACACCTTCTTGTGCTCTGTGGAGGGAGAAAAAGGTGTGGGGTAGAAATGCAGCAAAATAAATAAATGAATACATCAGCATGTGTACATAATTTTGCTTAAAATATGCACTTTTTGCAAGAACTGCTCCCCCAATAGAATGCATCATTATACATCATTTCCGATATTATTTCCAGTCTTCATACATATCATACACAAATGCACAAATCTCCTTCGGCATTCTTTAGTTGGAGATCTCCATCGGGAAATTCAGGCAAGTTCTGGAATGGGGGAGAAATTCAGTTGCACTGAAGGCAAATCAATCAAATTCAATTTCTGATCTGAAACAATACAAGCACCAAAACACAGCCATCCTCCAGAATCTGCACTTATCTAGCATTTGGTGGCTGTTCTTGGCAATTCTAGGATCACTCAATGCAAAAAAACACATTTTTAACTGAAATTGCTCTGAAGTCTGTCGTTGTTTTTAGAATGTTTTGATCTTTTGCTTTGTTTTTCATTTTAAATTGTGGATCTGTTTGCCTTCCTGTGCTCCCTAGGGGTGTGATGGTTGAGGGGAAGGATAAGAATATCAGAAAAACCCTGCTGAACCAGGCCAATGGCCAATCTAGTCCAGCATCCTATTCTCACAATGGCTGAGCAGGTGCCCCAGTAGGAAGCCTGCAAGCAGGAGCCAAACAGAAGAGGACTTTCCCATCCTGTGGCTTCCAGCAACTGGTATTCCAACCTGAGATAAATTCAATAAATTGACGATGAAATAACTGAATTTTGCAGTGCAGTTCTCCAACCAACCGGTGCTTACAAAACTGTGTGTGTTAGGGAAAGTTTGCATTAAAATGAAGGTATTCAGGGAGAAAGCATACAGCATGCATTAGGGGAGGTTGCTTGCAAAAATGTGTGCATTAGTCAAAATGCCATACAAAAATGTATGTATTTGGAGAAATTTGCTCTGAAATGCCAATGAATTTTCATGAGATTTTATATACGTATAGCATATTGTTGCAGAAATAGATCAGTTGGTTAGAGCATAGTACTGATAATCCCCGTATGGGTTGTACAGTTTCAGTCCAAGTATGGGACAGCTGCATATTTCTGTATTGCAGGGGGGTTGGACTAGATGCTCCTCGGGGTCCCTTTCAACTCTAAAAATTCTATGATTCTATTATTCTTTTATCATGAAATGTAAGGAAATTACTTCAAGACCAGGAAAATAAGGCAAAGGTTGCTGGCCTCTGTAAGGGACATGGGAGCGAGGCCAGGCCAGACTCTGCAGCCCAGAAGCACCCCCAGCAAAAGGCAGGCAAGCAGGGAAGGATGGGGAGCCAGGGGTGGGGCCCTCCAGGACATGCCTGGGGGGTGGCGCTGACAGTCCCCCGACAGGCTGTTCTGCCACCTTTGCTGGGGTGGGGGAGGGATCCCCACGGAAGCCGCCACCTGCATGGGGGTGCCTGGGTGCTTCCTCAGAATGTTGCACCCAGGGACACAGCCCCCTGCCCCCCTGCTATGCCACTGAAAGGGAGTGGCCATATTGGCAGATTCTTCCATCTCTAGGGAATTTTGAATTTCAAAGATCTGCTTTTGTTCCAGAAGTGGGATGAACATCTGAGCCCCATGGGAATTCCAGAGGGTGGTGACATGAGAAGAGTTTTGTTTTTGTTCTTTACTGGTGGCTCCCCACCTGCAGAATGCTATCCAGGGAGGCTCAGCTGACACCATCATGGGATAGCTTTTGGTGCCACGCAAAAGACTTTTGACTCAGATGTTTTCATCCTGCCTTTAAAAAAACAGGATTGTCTTTTTCATGCTGGTTTCAATGTATGTGGTTTCCTAGAATCATCAGGTTGGAATGGGCCCAAGGGTCATCTAGTCTAACCCCCGGCAATGTAGGAATCACAGCTAAAGAGTCCTTGGCAGTGGTCATCCAACCAACCTATGTTTAAAAACCTTCATTGAAAAAAAGTCCACCACCTTCTGACGTAGTCTGTTCATTTGTAAGTCGCTTTGCATCGCTTTGGTTTTTAAAACGTCACAATAAATTTAATAGCAAACAATTTCTGCCACATCCCTAGGATACCTCCTGTCCTACCCGCCCCACCTTCAACCTTCATGTGAGCATTTGTCTCTGCTAGTAATGAATTGTGACGTTCTTCGTTGGAAAGTGGATTGACAGTGTTGGGATGTCCGTGTTCCTCCTCCCTTTCATAAATTTAAAAGGATGTCCTTGAAAAGGCAAAATTACAAGCAGATCAAGAATGACATCCAAACTCAGCCGCAATGTTTGTTCAGGGCTTTGGTAAAGCAGAAACCCCACCACATGCAATCATTTCAGTTACAAACCCTCCAACATTTCTCCAGTTGAAAGAGGGATATCCTATTCCATACCCTCCAACGTTTCCCTGATGAGAATAGGGATGTCCTAAGCAAAAAAAAGGAAAGGAAAGGAAAAAAAGGGACATTTCAGGATCAAATCAGAAAACAGGATGGCTTCTGAAAATCCAGGACTGTCCCTGGAAAACAGGGGCACTTGGAGGGTCTTGCCTCCCCATTCTGAAGGAGGAGCCAGAGTGGTCCAGCTTTAGTGGGGAGGCTGTTGTCAAGGCAACCATGACTCACCCAGCCCAGCCTATGTGACATCACTCACTGCTGGCTTCAAAAGCACCAACTGTAACTGATCAGCAGTTGGCAGTGAGGAGCAGAGTGAAAGAGTTGGCTGTGAGTCTGAAGCCCTTCCCCCAAGGCAATGACCAGGTCCATTGCTGCGGCCCTCCTCTGCCTCATCCGGACTTCCCTGAGGTGGGCTGGGGCAGAGGGAGGGGCTGGTCCAAGGTCACCCTGTGAGTGTGATGGCGGAGGGATGTCTTGAACCAGGGCTCCAGTTTCTCAACTTCTCCCCATTCTCTCCTAGCTTCAAGAGGCTGCGAGAGCTGCTGCAAGAGGAACAAGGTCCACCCCATGGTCTCCAATGGAGATCCCTGTGGGTCGCCAGGGGGTGGAAACAGGCGAGTCTGGGGGTCCAGGTGAGCAATTGTTCTGTTGCTGAGAGGAAGGCGATTGCAAGGCCTGTAAGACTCTGACAATAATGGAGTCTGGAGGAGACTGACCTGTGCTTCAAGGAAACTTGGAGGAAGGCAGAGGTGGTTAGTTTGTATTTTACTTTCTTTCTGACATTTCCCCCTTTGTTTCACCTGCAGAGTTGCCAGCCCAGGGCCCACCGTTGGAGCTCCACTCTTTGAGGAGGTTCACGGTGGAGCCCCTTGGGAAGATGATCTTCATGTGGCCGGGCGAACTTGGGAAGGGTACCTCAGCCTCCACCATCTTTGGCATTTAAAGCCGAGCTCTGGGAGGCAGTGGCGGAGGCAGTCCTTGGATAGGACATGCCAACATGCCCCCCAAGGGCACCCTGGGGGCCAGAGAGACCGTCTCTGGCGCCCACAGGTTCACCTCTCGCCCCCACCAAAATCAGGCTTGAAAGAAGCATCTTTTGGTAGCCAACAGAATAGGGCCAGTTTGGGCTTGGGAGGGTGGGGTATGGCAGCTCCAGGGGTTTCCCATCCCTTAAGTGGCCGTTCTCTTCTTTCCCTTTCCCTTCCACCCAGACGGAGTCCTCATCAAGGCTCTAAGCCTGGCCTTGGCTGGGGAGGGCAGGGTATAAATAAAAATTATTATTATTATTATTATTATTATTATTATTATTATTATTATTATTATTATTATCATCATCATCATCAAAGACCTTGAGACAGGGGAAAGGGAGATCTTGCCAAGTTAAGTCCGGCCAAAAAGAGTGACAACCATGGGCATAGCCAGGATTTTGGTTAGGGGGGCCTTTCATTTTGGGGGCAGAACTTCAGTTTGCTATGTATTTTATTGGTTTTTATTGATGGGGGGGAACTCCCCCCTGCCCCCCCCAGCTATGCCTATGGTGACAAGAGACTTTCCAGGCAAGTTCAGCAAGAATAAGATGGGAGACAACTGCCAAATTTTGGAAGACCTCAGCAGAGCAGATTCCTCGCTCCTTCCCAAAGATGAGTCTGTCAAGGCCCTTCTTCTGTGGAGATCAGGATTGGCAACTGGGGTCCCTGGGACCAAACAGCCCTCCTGAGACAAATCAGCTTGTCTGAGCCACAAACATGTCTTGAGGAAATGGATTTCTTGGATTCTCCCTCCTCCCTCCTCCTCCAAAGCCCAACTGCCTTTAACTGTCACACACACACTGTCCCAACTGTCACCTACCTATCACACTCCCCTCAGCCAATCAGCACGCAGCACACCCCAAGGTTTCATCCTCCTCTCACGGCCCACCCACTGCTCTCACTTTACCTTATATCCCACAAATGTTTCTCTACACAACATTTTACCACATGTCCCTTAATATACAAACCTACACAGGTCAGTTAACAATGACAAACACCACACACAAAAACACACACACACACACACACACACACACACACACACACACACCCCTGAACGATTTCGGTCTGGCACCTCCTCTTGGAGGTTTTTAAGCCAAGGATGGATGGCCATCTGTCGGGGATTCTTCTGGTGGGATTCCTGCATCGTGGGGGGTGAACTAGATGGCCCTTGCAGGTCCCTTTCAGGTCTATAATTCTGTGATCATGGATGCATAGAGACATTTGCAGAAGGGGGTGAGCCGGAGGAAGTGGGGGAAGCTGAGAAGCCCCCTTGCAAGGGTTTGGGAGATGGCAGAAAGCAAGGAGGGTGGAGGGAAGGTAAACCAGGCAAGGGGAATCCTCTCTGGATTACAGGAGAACCATGCAGGGAACAGCTCAGTCCAAGAATTGCCTGGCTCTGTGCAGGTCTGGAGCCATTGTGAGCCTAACAGGGGTTGACTTCCCCAAATATCCTCTGTTTATCGGTCACAAAGAACGGCATTGCCCAGACCTAGAGACTCCGTGGCTTATTGAGTCTGGGGTGGGGGACCTCAGGGACCCAAATGCACCCCTTGGGCTTCTCTGCCTGGTCCCCAATTCTCCCATTCACTGGGAGTTGCTGTCCTTGACTCAGACAATGCCTCTTGCTGGCCTGCGTGGAGGATTGAGAGTATGCAGGGGGTATGCAGAACCTAGTCGGCTGCACAGAGGTGACATTTTACATCCATTGTCCCACCCACTTTGCCTCTGGCTCTACCCATTGCTAGCATGTGGCCCCCCAGAAGGTTTTGCAGACAGGAAAGCAGCCCTCAGCTGCAAAATGTCCCCCACATCCCTGTCCCATGACATCCTTTCCCATCCCTTTCTCAGAGTCACCTCACACCACTCCTGATTTTTCAGCATCTCATTGCTGGTGAGGAATCTTCAGAGGCCACTCTGCAAGCAGGAACAGACTCGTACAGTCCAGCATTTTTCTGATGAAAATAGAGATGTCCTATTCTGTTGTTGTTGTTGTTGTTGTTGTTCCCTGTCCATTTGACTGGGTTGCCCCAGGCACTCTGGGTGGCTTCCAATATAAAGAAAGACATAATAAAACATTAAACTTTTTTAAAAAAAACCTTCCCTATACAGGGCTGCATTCAGATGGCTTGGGGGGGGTCATAACGCCATACCCTCCAATATTTCTCCAATGAAAATAGGGATATCCTAAGGAAAAGCAGGACTTTCAAGGATCTAATAAAAAACTGGGATGATTGGGAAATAGGAAAATATGGACGCTGCCAGAAATCACTCCAGGTGACTCAAGTAAGTAAGCAAAGCTGAACGGAACAATGAGGGAATGCCTAACAGATCCTCACTGCCTCCTGGCTTGCTTTTGCCCTGGTGTTTTGGATGCTTCCGAAAATACCCTTCAAATCAGCTGCTTGGATATAGGAGAGAGCGTTGGCCTGTCCTGAGGCCTCAGAGCTGCCCACCAGGTGCTTTCTCAGATGAAAATAGGGACATCCTATTCAATAATAAAGGGACGTGGGTGGCACTGTGGGTTAAACCACAGAGCCTAGGACTTGCCGATCAGAAGGTCAGCGGGTTGAATCCCCGTGACGGGGTGAGCTCCCATTGCTGGTCCCAGCTCCTGCCAACCTAGGAGTTAAAAAGCACGTCAAAGTGCAAGTAGATAAATAGGTACCGCTCCAGCAGGAAGGTAAACGGTGTTTCCATGCGCTGCTCTGGTTCGACAGAAGCGGCTTAGTCATGCTGGCCACATGACCTGGAAACTGCACGCCAGCTCCCTCGGCCAATAAAGTGAGATGAGCCCCACAACCCCAGAGCCACACAACTGGACCTAATGGTCAGGGGTCTCTTTACCTTTATTCAATAATAAGAATAATAATTTTACTATTTGTACCCTGCCCATCTGACTTGGTTGCCCCAGCCACTCTGGGTGGCTTCTAACATCTTTAAAAATATAATAAAACATTTAAAAACTTCCCTATATACGGTTGCCTTCAGATGTCTTCTAAAGACTGTATAGTGTTTTATCTCCTTGGCTGGGAGGTTGCGAAACTCCATACCCTCCAGCATTTTGCCTATTAAAATAGGGATATCTTATTTCATATGTTCCAGCATTTCTCCAGTGAAAATAGGGACATCCTATTCCATACCCCCCCCCCAGCATTTCTCTGATGAAAATAGTAACGTCCTATAATTACAAACTTCTCTTATTTCTCTGCCTCCTATGTTCTTTTTTCTTATTCTTCTTGTTTAGAAATGGGTTTCTTTTGAAGATTGGAGGGGAAACAATCTGATTTTTGTTGGCCAAATCAGATCGACAATGGGAATATTTCTTTCTCTCTTTTGATATTTCTCTGCTTGAAAAGAAATGTCCACAGATCGATGGATGTCCCATTTTGTGCAGCACTGGTGAGGATGAAAAAAGTTTTCCTGCCTTTCAAATAACAAAACGGTGTAACACTAGAAACAAGGCTCCCATCACTTTGATGGTTAAAAAACAGACTCTGGGAACAAACTCACCCCCACCCCTTTCTGATATTTTGCAAACTTGGTCCAAAGGGCAAAGTTCTGGAGGGCTCAGAGTATAGGCTTTTTGGTCTTTTATTGCAGCACATATAAACTGTACCACAAAACCTCCAAAATGAAGTTTTAAATGGATGGACGGTTGTAGCATCTACTGGGCTTGCCTCTTTACAGTATTTTTACTGCTGGTCCTTAAAACCCCACAAACATCATCAAAGCAACATTTTACCTTCCAGCTGACATAAAGAGAATTGTTTTCTTGCAAGGAGTCAATGGGAAGCGATGTTGCAAGGGAAACTGCTCACAGCTAGTGTTCTGAGAATGTGGTCTACCCACCCAAAGGAATCCAAAGCTTAGCCCAGTATTATCAACACTGACAGGCAGCTGCCTTATACCAAGACAAGTGATCCATCTATCTCAGTGTTGTCAACACTGACTGGCAGAAGCTCTCCGAGGTTTCAGAAAAGGATCTTTCTCAGCCATGCCTGGAGGATGCCAGGAATTGATCTAGGGACTTTTTGCCTGCAAAGCAGAAGCTCTATCACTGAGCTACAGCCATTCTTTAATTACATTAGAGGAAGGAGGCCTTCTGAGCTGGATCCAGTGTCAGCAGCACTGGGATGGCCAGTTAATAAATTCATTGGATTCTGTCTTACACTGAGTGAGATTGTTGGCCTGCCTAGCTCAGTATTGCCTGCACTGGCTGGCAGTGGCTCTCCAGGATTTCAGACAAGAAATCCTAGCCCTACAGAGAAGCTGGAGATAGAATCTGGAAGTATTTGGTGAGCTTACAACTCACCTCCCAGCTAGGAATAACACTGAGCTAAGATTACCAGTTGCCCTGGAGATGCAGAAACAAAGTCTAGGGTGGCCACACCCCTCATCTAGAGCATGAGCCTTACTAGGTTGCATCATCATGTGGGATGCTGTACTTGAGGTGCAGGTTAAGAGAGACAGTGTGGTATAGCAGTTAGATTTCTGGACTAGGACCTGAGAGACCAGGGTTCATAACTCAGTCATGAAGCTCACTGGGTGACCTTGGGCCATTCACTGCTCCTCAGCTAACCTACCAGTATCTCACAGAGTTGTTGTGAGGTTAAAAAGGGCAGGGGAGGAAACTATATAGAGTTATTATTAATTATATTTTTATGTCACCTTTCCTCCAAGGAGTTGAAGGTGGAATATAGATGATGATGATGATGATGAGCCTAAGAAAAGGCACAGAAGCCCATGGCCACACACACCACTTATCACCAGATCTCCATTTTGTCCTTATTAAATCTATGACATGCTTGGGAAAATAGTGCTAATAATTCAGCTCCCTGCTAAAGGATCTTTGAAGCCAGGAGCTTATTAAAGCAACAAGACTTAGCATTTCAGTGGCACCTTTTCCTCAAAGAAATCAAAGCCCTTTGCAAACATTACTTAACTAAAATGAACAGCACCTCCGGGATATGTTGTTATTCTATTATAATACTAATATCGGAGGAAGGCGCAATGAGATCCAAGGAAGACAAGGCAAATTTTCTTAATGTAAAGTCCTTTATCTCTCTCCCCCACACACACACCTCTTAATAAATGTCTGTGCATCTCACGGCCTTGTTTCCTTCAGATTTTTAATTCAAGATGCACGCAGAAACTTTTAATGTGCACAGTGTTTTACATATTTTGCTCTGCTCATATTTTGCATTACCCCTGTGGAGCGTTGTTGAAACACTCCTGACAACACACAAACCCGACACCCCACATCTTCAACTGATGGGATTCAAGATTATGGAAGTTTTCTTTTGTTGGGGGCGGTGGAAGATTTGCTTTAAAAAGAAAGAAAAGAAAATGAACCATTTCTTTCAAGCTGAAACAAATAAAGATTCTGTAATTTGCCTCCTCTACCAGATGTTCTGCTTGAGATCCAAATTTGGATTTGGAATGTGAAAGTTTAGTTTTAGAACATGTGTGTGGAACCTGTGGCCCTCCAGAAATTACTGAACTACAACTCCCATCATCCCCCTACGATTGGCTGTCCTGGCTGGGGCTGATGGGAGTTGGAGTCAGACAACATCTTCAGGCCCACAAGTTTCCATCTGCTGATATAAGAAAGGGTGCTCCCTTCTCATGAATGAATGCCTCTTCTAAATAGGAGCATTCTTCCACCTCTTGCCTGCAGTAGGGAATGCACTGTGTAGAGAAGTCTTTGTATCTGTCCACCAACATTCAGCTTTATTGGATATCCATGAGTTCTAGTGTTATGGAAAGAAAACTTTTATCTACTTTCTCTATGTATTGCATAACTACATGGACTTCTATCATGTCATCTCTTCCTGGCCTTTTCTGTCAACAGTTGCTGCACTTTTTCCTCATGGGGAGTTGCAAACTGCAAGCTGGACGTGAGCACAAGAGCAATCTCCTTTCCTGGCAGGGCCGGCCCAAGACACTTTGGCACCTGAGGCAAACTACAAAATGGCTGCCCCTCCCCACCAAGGAGGAAGAGGAGAGTGAAGAAGTACAAGGGAGGAATAAAGGTCTATATCAGGAACAAGGGCAGGCATCAAATCAACCTTACCCAGTGGTTAAAGTGGGAATCAAAGGCCATTATGGGGGGGAAGGGGCCCACAATGAGTCACACCTGGTAGGTGCAGAGCCCCCCAGAGGGCAGCCTCTGCCATTTCCTCCCTAGGTGTGGGAAGAGACCAAGTATTCACCAAGAAGCCACTGCAGAAGCAGAATTGGGGGGTTGCCAAGGAGGTGGCAAATTTGGTTTCCAGGGAGTGTGCCACAGCTGTTTTTGCCACTGCGGCGGCAGCAGGCAAAGCATTCCTTGAAGACTGGATCTGCTGCGTCTGTGAATCCTGCTGCCTGAGGCAGTCACCTCATCTTTTCTCGTGTGCAGGCAGGCCTTGCATCCTGGCACAGGCATGCCTAGTTTTATTGTACTTTGCAGATATACAGGGACATGGGTGCATCTGCAAGCAGGCCGACCACTTCCAGGGAAATGAACACCCCCCTTTCCACCCCTAAGCTGGTCAGGGCTGGAGCTAGGTTTTCCCTTTCCCGCCCCTGCAGCCAGGGCGGCGCCTGACTTAGTAGACTGCAGTATATTGTAAACATAACTTTTATATCCATTGGGAAACAGACAAAAAATTGTGTGACTTTCTTTATTGTGATACTCTTCTTTGTTGCAGCGGTCTGGAACTGAACCTGCAATATCTCTGAGGTGTGCCTGTGTTCAGAAGCATTACTGCCTCCAACCATGGAGGCAGACCATAGTTACAGTGGCTCATAGCCATTGACAGCCTTCTCCACAGATTTGTCCATCTAGGAAGCCCCAGACACGGCAGCCTTTCATCGTAGGAGAGTTTTCTGAGCAGCTCCTGGAAAGCTTCCCTTGAGAGAAGGCAGCTCTTCAATCCCCAGATGAAGAGGGAGGGAGGGAAATTCAAGCTCTTTTATTTCCTTATTTATTTATTTATTTATTTATTTATTTATTTATTTATTTATTTGGCAAGCACAGGGGAAAGTGAAAATGTGAAGGGTAAAAGAAAGCTTGGCACCATAACTTTCTCTCTCCCACACCCGACATCCTTCTCCGTTGCTCCCCTCCCCTGCCTCCAGCCCACACAGCACTTCATTTGCGGCTTCTGTGGTGGCAGAGAGCAAACCCGGCTCCACCGGGGGAGGGAGAGACGCCTGTCTCGGAGCTGTCAGGCTGGGTTATCACCTTGACGCTTTAATCGAAGAATCAGACTTTCACTTGGAGGATTTGATTCTGCAAAGCGGGCCCTGACTCTGACTTTCAATGAGCACACGTGGGAGGGGAAAGCTTGATGTGGTTTCACACTTCCCCACACTGGGCCAGCTAACGGGTTAGACAGGGGAGTTGCAGTTGCCTCAGGCGGCAGATGCATTCCCCCAGGGTCTCCCCTAAGCCAACCTGCTCTGCCCCTCATAAGAAGGATGGAGGGTAAGACTATCAATGGCTACATTCAGGACAGATAAAAGAAAGGACTTCTTCACATGATGCATAGTTAACAGTGGAACTCACTCCCAAAGGAGGCAGTGATGGCCACCAACCTAGATGGTTTAAAAAGAGGACTAGACAAATTCATGGAGGATGGTGGCTATCAGTGGCTACCAGCCATGATGGCTGTGATCTGCCTCCACAATTGGAGGCAGCAATGCTTCTGAATACTAGCTGCTGGAAAGCGCAGAATGGGAGAGTGTGCTTGAATCCTGCTTGTAGGCATCTAGTTAGCCACTGTGAGAACAAGAAAATGACTTGGTGGGCCATTGGCCTGATCCAGGAGGCTCTTATGTTCCTAAGAGCCCTAATGGATCAGGCCAACAGCCCGTCTAACCCAGCACCCTCTTCTCACAGTGGTCACCATATGCCTCTGGAAAGCCAGAAAGCAATTGAGTGCAATAGCATTATCGCTATTGTCTAACTTTACCAATTTGTCCAATTATATTAGTGGTACCTTGGGTTAAGAACTTAATTCATTCTGGAGGTCCGTTCTTAACCTGAAACTGTTCTTAACCTGAGGTACCACTTTAGCTAATGGGGCCTCCCGCTGCTGCCACACGATTTCTGTTCTCATCCTGAGGTAAAGTTCTTAACCAGAGGTACTACTTCTGGGTTAGCGGAGTCTATAACCTGAAGCGTCTGTAACCCAAGGTACCACTGTATTGTGCATGGAATTATATACCATGAATGGAAAGCAGATGCTGTACCATTGAGCCACAGACCTTCCCCCAGATATAACTGCATGACTCATGCAGCCTGCCCTGAGCCCCCTAAGCTAGTGTACTGCCCTCATGAGAGCACTGTCCCATCATCAGTGCTGAAGTAAAATTCAGCCAGCAATTTAGACTATTTTTGTATGCAGAATGGCAGAAGCGGGACATCTCAAGTTCCACTCAGAGTAGACCTATGGAAATGAATGGATCTAACATACGGTAGTCACATTCATTATTTTTAATAGGACTAGCATTAGATAAACCCCCTTGTCCTTGGCCTCAAGCAACAGACTTCATCTAGGCAATGGAGTAGTATTGGGGGGGGGGGCAACAGGGGTGGTTGCTCAGGGTGCAAAATTGTTAGGTGAACAAAATTTCAGCACCTGGTGCTGCCTCAATACAGCTGTGCATGTCCATTATTGGGCTCCGCTGAAAATGGCTTCTCCATGTGAACCAGGAAATTACTTCTCCAGACAACAAAACTCCTCTTCTTTTCTTATCTCTGCAGCTGCAATCTTCTGGGTGATGCAAACACCCATTAGGCAGTTGAATGTGCATGCATACTCCCTTCCACACACACCCCCCTTTGCAAGGCCCTGGGTGCTGGCAACCCATGCTACACCACTGTCAGTAGGAAGGGAGTCCCACAGTCTGGGAGCTACCACAAATAAGGCCCTCTCCTGCTTTCCCAACCAAGCCTGCCTGTGAGGGTGGTGGGACTGAGTGAAGGGCCTCCCCTGAAGATCTCAGAGCCAGTGCAGGTTGGGGGGGCAGGGCGGGGGTTATACAGTTATTCAGATAGGCACGGTGGGTTTAACTCATTATTGATAAAGGTGTACAGTATTGATCAATAATTCCCCCTGCTTTGAAAAACTGCAAGTTAAAACTAGCTTATTCTTCTTCCTTAACTCTTGTGTTCTGGGATTGTTGTGGTTTCTCCTTACTTTCCTTCTCTCTACAGCCACACACACACACCTTCCTGCAGCCCGATTTTCAATGATGCATTGGCTGGTTATCTGCCGCTACACTTAAGAGACAGTCGGAGAATCCAGGAGAGTCAAAACTGCTCACCCCTGATCTAAAGAACACACAAGTGGGGAAAATCTTGTCTGAAAATTATTATTTTTTATTCCTTCCCCTTTTGCCACTTGTGCTCTGACCCAGCCAGGAAGAAGTTCCTCTATGGGGAACTGAGGCATTTCACAGCTTGCATCAGTGCATCCTTGTTCTCCAGCTCAGACTTTTCCTCATTTTATCCTTTCCCCCTCCCCTCCCACTCCGCGCCATTGCACTGCTCCAACTGCTGACTGTGGTGAAATCCCTGCGGTTAATTGGATCAGGGTCAGTGTTTTCCAGAGGAATATTAAGTCGGGTCCACAGCTTCAGCCTGGAGCCATGCAGAAACTTTGCAGTATGTGGCCCTGGAAGCTATCACACCACCAGATACACACAGGTCCAAACCAAGCTTTTATTCCATGCAAGATTTAGAAAAAGGTGCATGGCAGAGTTGCAAACCCTAATCAGCATCATCACTGATATCTGCAACAGGGTAAAGATAGTAAACCACCAGACAACTCCCACCTGATGGCCTGATAATGATCAACTTTGGGAAAACATATGTTTTAATGCTGGCGGCACCAATGTTGCATAATGTTCTTCCTGCTGGAATGTGAGTGGCCCCATTCCTTCCACCAGCTGTTGAGGACACACCTGTTTAGACAAGTGTTCCACTGGATCTCCTGGCCTGAACCTCCTGTTTTAACTGCTGTTTTGCTTGTTAAATGGACATAAAGAGTATAAGAAGAGCCTCATGGCTGGATCTAGCCCAACATCCTGTTCTCACAGTGGCCGGCCGGATGTCTGCTTCAGTGGGCTTGTTTTATGACACATTTCAATAGGTTGGTGTTTCTTTTAACGTTTGGATTAAATTGTGCATTTTAATTAATTAATTGCTACAATGCACTCTGTGTGGAGATTACCGTGCATTTGATCTGGAAGCTGCAGAATGATCTGGTCAGTGCAGAATGCTGCACCACAATTGTTGACAGGATGCCTTGTCAGCATGCACCACCCATGCTCAGAGATCTGCACTAGTTGCCGATTTACTACTGGGCCAAGTTCAAGGTGTTAGTATTAGTATATAAAGTCCTTAACAGCTTGTGTCCAACTTACCTGTGAGATCATTTTACCCCCACATGTGCCTGCTTCCGTCAGCTGAATTAGCACTACCACCACACATGCCACATAATACCCATTCTGCATTTGTAAGAAATGGGGGTTTTTTTAGTGTGGCAGTACCTACCCTTTGGAACTCCCTGCCTATTGACATCAGGTAGACTCCTCCACTGTACTCTTTTCAGCACCTGCTAAGAACATTTTTGTTTAGGCAAGCCTACCGAGATACGTTTCTGGCATTTCCATGCGCTGCTCTGGTTCGCCAGAAGCGGCTTAGTCATGCTGGCCACATGATCCGGAAGCTGTACGCCGGCTCCCTCAGCCAATAAAGCGAGATGAGTGGCGCAACCTCAGAGTCAGCCATGACTGGACCTAATGGTCAGGGGTCCCTTTACCTTTACCTTACCAAATATGTAGAAAGTTGGTGTGTGATTTAATCTTTTCTGATTTTTTAACTATTTTAAATCTGTTTTTGCTGGTGTTTTTATTGCTTTATTGTGCCTGCCTGTTATCAATAGGCAGGGAGTTCTATGGTGTATGTGCTGCCACACTAAAAGATTGATTACTTACAAACTTGGAAACAAGGATTACCATATGTGGCACCTGTAACAGGGTCAATTCTGAAGATCGAAGCAGTTACATGGGCATGTGTGGGGTAAGGCAATCTTGCAAAGTAAACTGCCCCCCAGGTGTTATGGGCTAGTATGTCATTGCTTACTATAATTCCCAGGGAAATTACTTTGTGAAAAGGAGTGGGGTGGGGAATAGGTATCTCCATAAGAATACGGTAGCAACGAAGTGATCAAATTTAGAGGGAGCTGGTTGGTGCAATAATGTGATGGAAATAATTGAAGTTGGTTGTAGCAATATTGGGAAGGAGTTAGGGAGAAGCTTGGCAGTGCAATAACAGGATGGAACTTGCAGGGAGATGTGTGTGAGACAGACAGAGAGAATATAAAGTGCAGTCATTCTTTTTCTTTTCTTTTTTGTCCTAACCCCCGCACCCCCAATCAACTGGATTTTCCCTCCACTTTGCTCAAACTGAGCTGCCAATCCAACAGGTGTATGTTGAATTACTTAATGGGGAGGGGCAGAGGGTAATTGAATGGTGACAGGAGAGATAATTTAACTAATGACTTGTAATGGGATACAGAGCCTTTCACCTTTAGTTTATCGGTTTGACTCTTTCCTAGGCTGATTGGAGCCATCTGTTTACATCGAAGGCCTGCTCAAGTAGATGCCTGTGTTCATTGATCTGTCAACAGCCATGGGTGGGGGTCCTATCAGAAGTGGCTCTACTACAGGATGGTGGGGGACAAGCTCAGATGGCTGCATCCACTGGTGGTGGTTGGGGGCATCAAGGGCAGTAGAGTGGCAGGTGGACAGGTTAGGCTCCCATTGAAATGAACAGGAGCTCTCAGTGAGAGCCATAGAATATAACTCCTAGGTGTATTGTTCCTAATTTTAGAAGTCGAGGGTGACAGGAATCCATCTGGGAGGGGAACAGGGGGTCTCCAAGCAACTCTCGACACCCTTAACAAACTACAGTTCCCAGGATTCTCTGGAGGGGGTGCTGTGTGCTTTAAATGTATGGTCCAAACGTAACCTCAGCCTGTGTCCTGCCAAATCTGGTGATGGTATCTCAGGTGATGGTCAAGACTTTTCTCTAACTTAAGATATGCAGATGTTATTCTAATCTATGTCCTACTCTAGGGTGATTTGTAAAAGGGTGGCCTCCACCCACATACAGACCTTACACAGAGACAGGCAGAAACTGATAGCAAATCAGAGGAAGGAAACCTCAAGTCAAGGCAGGAAGCAGATCCTTGGGCCATATGCCAAGCATCACAACAATTCCCTTCCTACCCTCATGGCATTGCAGGGGGTTGGACTAGATGGCCCTTAAGGCCCCTTCCACAATGATAAAATTCTACAATTTTAAAACTCCACAATTATAAAGATTCTCTGATTCATCCTAGGGGTCAGCCAGTCCCAATTCCACCCTTAAGCTATCAGATCGGAGGATGTCAGGATGAGTCTTGTTAGCAGTTGAGGTTGCCTCAGATTACATTAGCAAGCCCATTAAGGGGTCTTATGGAGGTACCCCAGCTGGACAATTTAAGGGAGGTTTCTCCATAGCAGGGTGACAGTGTTGACTGTATCATGTAGGAAGTGTCAGGTTGAGCAGCCAGCTGGCTCAGTACTTAGAAAAGTTTGCTTGAGGTAGAGTCAGCCTCATCCGGTTCATCCCAGTATGGTCTGGGGGATTCTGCAGGCTCTAAAGCTCTGCCTGAACCTGCTGGTACCAGCAGTTCAGATCTGCCTTTGGGAGATATTCAGTTCAGGGGTGACAAAAGGAAGGGATTAGCCCAGGAAGCTGTTTTATCCTGAGTCAGACTGCTGGTCCAGCTAGCTCAGGATTGTCTGAGGTTGAGGATAGAGGAAATGGTGATTCTTCCTGAAGTTGTTAGACTCCAGCTTCCATCAGCCCCAGCCACCATTGCCAATAGTCAACAATTATGGGAGTTGTGGCACAGCAGCATCAATAATCTACCCAGCCCTGCACCACACTGACAGGCAGCTGCTCCCCAGGTTTTCCAGCATGGATCCATCCCAGCACTAAATGGAGATGGGCCTAGGATAGGCTTTGAGAGGGCACTCCCTCCTGCCACCGGGAGGCAGCCATTCCTTCAGGCTGCTCTTATGGGAGAAAAAGGGAGCTAGCCTCGTTCCACCAGCTATGCCAAACGACCAGCTCTATCAGGCACCACCTCCTACAGAACTGTTTAATTTTAGTTTGTTTGTTTGCTAATTTTCTTCATCTGAGGATCACAGGGCATTTTACAATCTAAAAACACAAAGATACATAACATAGTAACAAACAGGCGCGCACACACACATACCACACACTTTTGAAAAGGTCATAGATTGTTTAATTCGCCAAAGGCCTGGAAGAAGAGGAATGTTTTTGCATGGCACCTAAAGATATGTTGTGAAGGTACTGGGCAGGCCTCCATGGGAAGAGCATTCCACAGACAGGGAGCCACTGCAGAAAAGGCCCATTCCCATGTTGCCACCCTCTGGACTTCTTGCAGAGGAGGCACACAAAGAAGGGCCTCAGAAGATGATTGCAGTCCAGGTCGGTTCATATGGGAAAAGGTGGGCTTGAGGTATTGTAGTCCTGAGCCATTTAAGGCTTTATAGGTCAAAAGCAGCACTTTGAATTGGGCCCGGAAATTAATTTTCAGTCAGGCCAGGAATGGAATTATATGTTCAAATCATCTTGCTCTGGTTAGCAACCTGACTAGCAAATTCTGCACCAGCTGAAGTTCTTGAACCATCTTCAGTGGCAGCACAATGCATAACGTGTTGCAGTAATCTAACCTAGAGGTTACCAGAGCATAGGAAACAGAAATTAGGCTATCCCTGCCCAGATAGGGGCACAGCTTGACCACCAGCCAAAGCTGATGGAAGCCACTCCACGCCACTGAGGTCAACTGAGTCTCAAGTGACAACAATGAATCCACAAGGACCCTCAAGCTGCTTACCTGCCCCTTCAGAGGGAGTGTAACCCCATCAAAAGCAGGCAACCTCCCACTTGTTTGGAGGTTCTAGCAGGGGAGCGCAGCTTTCGTATACCCTTGACCGAAGAACGGTACACTCCTTCTATCTGGGATGGCCGTCCTCTTCCACCGAGCGCGCAGCTTTGGGAGGGACGCACATGGAGGAAGCGGACACCCGCCTAGCCAGCCAGATCAGCCAAATCAACCCTGGCGATCAATGGGGTGACAGATGTCGCAACCAGATCGCCCTCACTCCCAAAGAAACACCCTCTGAAAATGACCATCCAGGTATGTCATCTATAACTTGGACAACTGCTCCAATACCAGCTGGTCAGTAGAATAACTATTATTATTATTAGGTGACATACATAGTTCTTCTCCTCCCTGTTTAGGTTAGCCTGGAAGACCCCTGGGTTACCTTGGGCCGGGGTGTGGCTTTGAACCCTGGTCATCCAAGTCTGAGTCCCACACTTAACCACTACACCTAGAGCTTGCTTTCACTCTCCTCCTTCCATGTCCCTTTTTCACTTGTGTGTCATGTCTTTTAGATTGTAAGCCAGCAGACAGAGAACTCTCTTGATTTAGTTGATTGTGCATAAGCTACTCCAGGAGCCTTTTTGGCTGAAGCACAGAGTGCAAATAAAATAAACAACAACTCATGGTAGTTGAGGGACACTAGGACCTGGAACATTCATAGACTGAGTCCTTCAACAGCAGTAAAAGCAGAGATTCAGGAATCAGACCTGCTCCCTTGTCATTCCCAAAAAGGGCCCTCCAACCTGGATCCTGTACTGAATCAGCACTATGGACAGCTCCCGTGTCTGACTCTCTCATTAGGCAACACGTGGAGGTGTTGTCTCAGCAAAGAACTGGAGCCACCTTGCCTTATAAAGGTAGGCAAGAAGTGCTTTGTTGCAAGATACTTGGGGGGGCAGTCATGTGATTTAAATATATAGTGCGTATGCCGCCCAAGTTTCCATCAGATGGTCTTTACCTGAATGCCTGCTCAGCCACCTCTCTCTTCCACCTTCCCTAGGTCTGCTTATCAGCTCACCACCAGCCTCCTGCCTGCCTGGCCACAGAGTAAGCCATTCTCTGCTTACAGTAAGAGGAAAAGCTTCCCTACAATCCTCTTGGAGAGAAGCAGGATTGCTTAGCTTGCTTGTCTAGTGGATTATTTTGTTGTTCGTTGGTTTGCAAACCACTTGGCAGAAAACAACATGCCAAATATTTCTTTCTTTTTAACACACACACGTATCAAGCTGGGTTTACATAAAATGATAAACAGTATAGGTGAACAGAGCAAGCCATCATGCCTGGAGCCCATTGGGACTGGTAGGGCTGAAAGCCAGGAGCCCAACTGTAGGTGGTAGCAAAGCCAACCTCAGGCAGAGCCGACTATTTCTAGTTTTGTCCCCATCCTCCTCTTCCCTGGTGAGTTCTACAAGGGACAACACTGAGACTATGGAGGGACCTGGCAGGCAGGGCCACCCCCTGGACTGGGCGCACATTGAAGCAGTGCCCCATTCATTCTAATGGACCAGATTCCACCAACTAAGGAAGCTTACAATCCACCACACCCATGGAAAAAAAATATTTGTAATCGCTAAAACAGCCCCCCTCCTTTCCCACTACTTTCCCCTTTGGCTAAAACCCACCTGCCAAGCCTTAGAAAACCCACTTTAAAACCTTGATCTCACATGCTTTCCCTTTAAGAGCTGGGAAGGCGGCCCAGCCGAGCAGAAAATGGCAAGCAGTGTGTAAATAACGCCTTGAGATTCTCTCTCTTTTTCTTTTTCATATGGGTTTATTTTGTAAACCTGAACTTTACAAATGTCAGGGAATAAGCAAATGCGAGGCCAGGGAATAACTAAATCTCTATTAGAATTCCTTGCGATAACATCCCTTCATATTCTGTCTCGGTCTCGGCATGTTACAGATAATCCTAGCTTAGGCAGAGGAGATCTCAGGTACCATTGAACGGGAGAGGTATTTAATTAGCTCTGTCATAAACAAACCTGCCACAATCCCACATGATGCGATGAGGGGAGGGGTGAGGAAACGGTAAAACTGGTGCAACGCAGGGACTGATTGACGTGGAGCCAAGAGACTAGTCCCTTGCATGATTATTTGTTGTTGGTTTATCTGCAGTTTTCATGTGGCTCCACCTATTCCAGAATGACTGGTTGGTTGCATTTATATCTCACTTTTCTTCCAAGGAGTTCAAGGTGACATATACAGTTCACCTCCTGCCCATTTTATCCTCACAACAACCCTGTGAAGCAGGTCAGGTTGAGAGTCTGTGAGTGGCCCAAGGTCACCCAGTGAGCTTCATAGCCGAGTGGGGATTTGAACCTGTATTCTGTCAGCCTCTTGTATACCAGGAAATCGTACACCAGAAACCATGGCTAGGACTCCTCCAAGGAAGTGGCACTGAGTTTGGGATGGGCACCTGAGAAATTGCTCACAAACACGGAAGATTCAGGAAGAGGACTAGAAGAGGACTAGACAAATGGGGACAAAGCTAGAATGAGTTGCCTCTGCCTCTCGCTGGCTCTGGCACCACCTGCTGTTGGACTCTCTGCCTCTGATCCTACCATTCCCATTTGGCACCAGCCACCACAGCCACTGAGTTAAATGAGGCTTCCTCCCAATGCAAAGTACTGAAATCTTGTTCATTCTGCCTGCTGCTCCTTTTTATACATGCATGCATGAATCAAATATTTGTTCTATATTTATCGCATTTATATGCCACCTTTTTCTCCTCATTTAACCTTCACAACAACCCTGAGAGGTAGGTCAGCCTGAGAGGCAGAGCCTGGCCCAAAGCTCTCTGGCACCACCTACTGCCTTCAGCCCCAGCAGTTCCCATGGCTATTTTCCATCACCACTGGGAGATACTGAATTAGATCAGGACAGGCTAAGGGTAGGACTAGGTCAGGGGTCTGCAACCTTTAAGACAAAAAGAGCCACTTGGACCCATTTCCGAAGAAAAAAAACTGGGAGCCGCAAAACCATTGCGACATTTAAAACAAATATAACAATGCATATATTGTTTCTTACCTTAATGTCCGATCTGACAGCGGGCGGGAAGGTGACGTCGGGGCGGTGCGTGACTAACGCACGCACTGCCCCCATGCGACGTCACAGCCAGTACAGCGCCCGCCACAGTGGGGAGTGTCGGTGCGCACAATGCGCCTCCTCCCCTCACTAGTATCCGCCCTGGAGCCACGGCAAAGGTGTAAAAGAGCCACATGCGGCTCCGGAGCCGCAGGTTGCAGACCCCTGGACTAGGTGCTCAGCAGGAAACACACACAAAAAAAATCCATCCCTGAGATACAGCAAGCATAGTTGCTGACCAGGGTTGTAAGCACTTTGGACACCACGGGAAGGCCTGCCCGCTCCACAGGGTACAGTCCCTAAAAACCTTCTGCTCTTTGCAAATGTGCCCTTCCTTGTCACCCTCTTCAGAGCCTTACACTTGAAAGGAAGAGGGGGGGTAAATTAAAGGTAAGAAAAACTTTTCTAGCCTTTGCTGCAATGCTCTGAGCCGTGCAAAAGCTGGGCTGGTTTAGCAGCAGACAATAGCCTTGGGCCTCAGCTGTCCCCTTGAGGTTCCTGATGCTTTGAACAAGGCAAGGCCTGGCTCTCCGCAGAGCCAGAATAATTTGTGGTTCCTTCAGACTCTTGGCAGTCTCCTTGGAGTTCTGGGGTCAGTGCAGATCTGGGAAGTAAACAAGGTGGGTGAGGGGCAAATACGGGGCAGCTTTTTTGCGGGGGAGGGGGGGAGTTAGACCTCTGGGCTTTTAACCAGATAGCACATTATGTATTGAAACAATGGATTAAAACATTAGTACCACCAACACTACTACCACCACTACTACTACTACTACTACTACACACAAACACCTTTTTAAAAGGCACTGGAAAATGCCAAACAAAAACTTTTAAGTCACAAGGGTCACTATGCAGGCAGAGCATACATACCCTCTAACATTTCTCTGATGAAAATAGGGGCGTCCCATTCCATAATGATAATTTTGCTATTTATACCCCTCACATCTTACTTAGTTGCCCCAGCCACTCTGGGCAGCTTCCAACATATATAAAAACATAATAAAACATTGAACTTAAAAAACACACCAAAACTCTTCCCTATATAGGATTGCCTTCAGATGGCTCAGGGGTCCGATAACTCCATACCCTCCAACATTTCTCCAATGAAAATAGGGACATCCTAAGGAAAAGTGGGACATTCCAGGATCAAATTAGGACAGCTTCTCTAAATCAGGGACATCCCTGGAGGGTCTAGCAGAGGTGGGCAGCTCAGTTCCAGGGGCCAAATGTAGCCTTTCAGGCAACTCTGTTTGGCCCTTGGGAATCTTCCTGTTACATTCCTCTGCCCACTCCAGCCACACACCCTTTCCCCAGATCATAATGGAAATGCAACAGTAGAGATCATGCCAAGTGAAGGGTTAATTCTACTAGGGTTACAAGCAAGAAGCCCAAAAGAAGACAAGTGGAGATTTTGCTGAGCGGCCAGGCAGAGTGGCCTGCTGTTTGCTGAGGTAGCACCTGTCCTGATTGGCTGTGTAGTTCTGACGGAGTTCTCCTGCCCTCTGTATGCTTGGATGAATGTCTCCTTGCTATGAAACAGAACCCCCTCTGTTTTATCTCCCCTCAAGTTATACGCTGCTTTTGTTCAGTTTCCTCAGTAAAGTGTTACCAGCATTTCTCTTCTAAGAGGCCATACCCCTTACTGGCTCTGCTTCATACCATCCTCAGGCATTTTTTGCCTGGGTGGGATGTGCCCTTCAACTCTGATCACACCTCTTGCTTTCCTGAATGGAAAGAAGAGGCATGATGTAGAGGCTAGCTTTCTGTATAAAGTTTAAACTTAGATGTTGCTCTGCCCGATTTAGCCTCTGGCCCTGCCCACCATTGGCATGTGGCCCCCAGAAGGACACCCAGGAGGGAAGGTGGCCCTCGGGCTGAAAAAAGCTTCTAGGATCTCAATTGATGTCAGGTGAGGGAAAATTCCTGCCTGAGACTCTCAGT
Organism: Podarcis muralis; assembly: GCF_964188315.1. NCBI lineage: Eukaryota > Metazoa > Chordata > Lepidosauria > Squamata > Lacertidae > Podarcis > Podarcis muralis. The sequence continues at coordinate 15,483,844 of NC_135673.1, read as the reverse complement.
CAGTCGGGGTGGGATATATTGGATTGCATGCACCAGCGGTTTTGGCTGAATGTAAAGTTCCATCTGCATAGCTTATGAGGATGGGATACAGTTCAGTGGTGGTGAGGCTTTAATTAATTTAGTGGCACGTCTGTGCTGCCCAATAGCCAGTCTCCTCTGGGCGAGTTCATAAAACGGTGTTAAAATAAAATAAAACCCTGGAATGCAAGTACGGTATATACCCAATAAACCCTAACGTAAAAATATAAAGCAAATTAGAACAGCGGCAGAATAAAGCCAACATTCTTGCAGATCTGTTGTCAACCAGAGATGTAGGGATCTGCCTCTGGGGATGCAGCTGCACCACCCAGTTAAAGCACCTGTAAAGTACATGACTGCCCCCTACAAAGAATCCTAGGAACTGCAGTTTACCCCTCAAGGAGCTACAACGCCCAGCACCCTTAACTAACTACACTTCCCAAGATTCTTTTAACACACAGTCCATTTAGCACACATTGAAAGCATCTGGCTTCCCCCAAAAAATCTTGGGAAATGTAGTCAGTTAAGGGTGGTGGGAATTGTAGCTGGATGAGAGGCATAAACTACACTCCCCATGATTCTTGGGGGGGGGGGGGACACACAAGTTTTCAGTATGCATTAACTGTATAGTGTAGATGTGACCCAGGTCAGAAGATTTCTCCATCTAACTTACTATTTGGAGAGCCAGTGTGGTGCAGTGGTTATTGTGTTGGAGTAGGTCCAGGACATGGGAGAGACCAGGGTTTGAATCTCCACTTGGCCAGGAAGCCCACTGGGTGAGCTTGGGTCATAGTTACTGCCTCTCAGCCTACCCTACCTCACAGGGTTGTTGTAGGGATTAAATGAGGAGGAGGAGAACCATGTGTGGCGTTCGTACAGAGCCCCCAGTTGTCTCATGGACTATTGACCCGTACACCACTAATCCGCTGCCACCAACCAGGTCCTCCCCGGTAAAATCACTTCAGCCTCAGTCAGGTTCTCAATTAATAAAGAAGAGTGTCTTTTATTTCAGACACAAGCAAACTTTTCCGGCATTCCAAACGTTACTCTTTACTTTCTTAGTCTTATTTTCCTCTCTCTATCTCTTCCACCTCCCCTCACTCAAGAACCCACTGCCCTAACTGTCTCTCTATTACCAACTGCCTACCAACTGCTTCTCCAACCGCCTTTCCCAACCAGCCAACCTACTAAAACCAACCAACTACCCACCAACAGGTCCCAACAACAACTACTCAAACCTCGGGCTAAGCCCTTTTATACACAGGTAGGCTCCGCCTCCGGCTTTCCTATTGGTCTATATTTTTAACCCTATCTCTCCCCCCATTTTCTAAATGAACGGGCAAACGCCACACCATGTAAGCCGCTTTGAGCTCCTTGGAGAAAAAAGTGGAATATAAATGCAGTTCACAAGTCTTGTCTAGTCCAGAGGCGCAGCCGTTCCCAACCCAGGGGCCATATTTAGGAGTAACCTCCTGGGGCTCTTCAATTTGTTCAGCAGGAGACGTTCCAGCCAAAGTCAGAGGTTACTAAAAAAACACCTGTCTATTCGGCATCCAGACAAGAAAGAGGCATCATCCAAGTTCAAGGACACGTTCCAGACAGGGAAGAGCACTCAAGGAGGTTGTGACATTCAGTGAGCCTGAGTGTTGGAAGATTCAGGACAGATAAAAGGAGATACGATGGCCATTTCCAAATATCTCAAGGGCTGCCACATGAAAGTTGGAGCAAACTTTTTTTTTCCTGCCATGGAGGAGATGATCCAAACCAACGGCATCAAGTTGCTAGAAAGGAGATTTCAACTAAACATCAGGAAGAACTTTATGCTGGTAAGAGCTGTTCAACAGTGGAATGGACTCTCTCAGAAGGTGGTGGACTCTTCTTCCTTGGAGGTCTTTAAGCAGAGATTGAATAGCCATCTGTCATTGATGCTTTCGTTGACATTCCTTCGTTGCAGGGGGTTGAACTAGATGACCCTCAGGGTCCCTTTCAGCTCTACAATTCTATGATTCCAAGTACTTCTGCACGCAGCACAGAGTTAAACTTTGGAACTTGCTACCCTAGGAGGCAACCAGCCCGGATAGCAAATCGGCAGCCAGCGCAGATCTCTGAGCCCAGGTGTCATATGTTGATAAGGCCTCGCTCCTGTCAGCAATTGTGCTGCAGCATTCTGCACTAACTGCAGCTTCCAGATAAAGTGGGAGGGAAGCCCCACATAGAGTGTGTTGCAGTAATCCAGTCTTGAACCATGCGTTAACTACTGTGAACAGGCTTTCCCAGTCCAGAAATGCAAAGCAAATTTCCTTAAAGCAATGTATTCTGGTGTGTTATTTTCACAATGTATTTTTAAGAATACTATATCCCAGGGTATCCATTTTTGCGCCTTGCCAAAACTGCATTGCAAAACTGGGGTTATGTTTCAGTTTGAGGATCATTTTGGAAAAGTGCGATGAGATAAGCTGGTCTTTAAATTATATTCTGGCCCTGTCCCTGATTTCCTACCTTCGGCATCCACATCTCCTAGGTCTTTGTATGTCTGCTCTGAATATCATTGGTGGTTTTTCAACTTGGCAACTCTGCTTTGCAGCTGAGGGTGTTTTTAACACGGGAGAACAGCCCAACCAATCAAGATGGAGAGAAAAACAACAGCAGCAACCAAGTCTGATTAATCCAGCACTGGGATTTCTAGGCTTAATCACATTTGAAGCCAGAAAGGGCAGCTGTCGAGTCTGGAATCAGATCAAAGGTTCCTGGTGCCATTCAAATGAGAAGTGCCTTTTTCCTAACAACTGCATTTGACCTTAGCGTTTTGCTTTCATGGGAACCTTCCTCAAACAGGGAAACAGGAAGATGCCTTATACCGGGTCAGACCATTGGTCCATCTAGGTCATTGTTGTCTACACTGACTGGTAGAGGCTATCCAGAGTTTCAAGGCAGGGGACATTCCCAGCTCTACCTGGAGATAGAACCTGAACTCTTCTGGATGCCAAGCAGGCACTCTGCCATGGAGCTACAGCCAGTCCCCTAAAAATAAAGTAAGATGCTAGTCCTCGTGGTTATGGGAAAAGGGCTGAGTTAAACAGGAACAAAATACTCTGTCATACTCAGTCAGGGCAACAGTCCATCTGCACTCAGCCAGCCATCAGTTTCCAGATGGGGTCCCTCCTCAGTCTCAGTGTTGCTCTTACAGAATGCAATAGGGAGAAGGATGGGGATAAAACTAATTGGCTCTGCCTGTCGGTGTCTCTGACGCCCCCTACTGTTGGGCTCCCTGCCTTCCGCCCCACCATTCCCACCACTGGGAGAGATTCTGTGAATGAGATTACATTGGGATAGGCTAAGAGTAGGATTAGGGACGCGGATGGCACTGTGGTCTAAACCACAGAGCCTAGGGCTTGCTGATCGGAAGGTCAGCAGTTTGAATCCCCGTGATTCGGGAGAGCTCTCATTGTTTGGTCCCTGCTCCTGCCCACTTAGCAGTTCGAAAACATGTCAAAGTGCAAGGGGATAAATAGGTACCGCTCCGGCAGGAAGGTAAACGTTTCTGTGCGCTGCTCTGGTTCGCCAGAAGTGGCTTAGTCATGCTGGCCACATGACCCGGAAGCTGTACGCCGGCTCCCTAGGCCTGGAAAGCGAGGTGAGCGCTGCAACCCCATAGTCGGTCACGACTGGACCTAATGGTCAGGGGTCCCTTTACCTTTACGTTTAAGAGTAGGATTAAGTGTGCAGCAGGAAACAGAATCCCACGTTACATGAAGCTCACTGGATGTGGCCTTAGACAAGTCACTGCCTCTCATGCTAAGCTACCTCACAGGGTTGTTGTGGGGGGTTAAATGGTGAGGAGAATCATGAACACCACCTTGAGTGCCATGGAGAGAAGGGGTGGGGTAAAAATGCAATCAATCAAAACAAATCAAACCCTGAGATCTGGCGAGCACAGCTGCTGACCAGGGTTGTAAGCATTTTGTACCCGATCACGTTTGTTAGAACTGATGGGAGTCCAACTTCCTCTGGGTTGCCACAGGCTCCCCATCCTTGCCGTAAGACTTGTCCGTTTCAGCTGAGTTTTAACAGCAGAAACTAAGGAAGCATAAGATGGTTTTAATTTGTCAAGAGGATGCGGCCCTTTATATCTGAATTTGCTATTTTTACAGCGTTGTTTATCTGAAGCCTCAACCTGCCTCACACCCTCAGGACAGCAGCAGCCTTGAAAACTAGGCCCTGGATGTCAGATTAATTGAATTTTGTTAAATCGGATCAGTTTTCTAAACGGGATGCTGTAGGATTAATTAGGCAAACGAAGGGAGCTAAGTAAGTTTTAATTTGACTCGCCGACAAAACAATTGAACGATCAAATGCCAACGACAGAGCTAATGGGCACACAAGATTAATTAATCGGACTTGGCATTGTGAAAAGGGGACTCTGTACAGCCACACATTTTCCACAACATCACTGGGCTATGGTTGTATTTGTGGCAGGAGAAAGGCGTGTTGGCAGGGGTGCCTCACACCCAATGGGACCGCTAGGGTGGCAGACAGGAGGGCCATAAGTGGGAAGTGCCAGACCCAGTGACAGACAGAACCATCCACTGGTTGGTTTTTTTAAAAAGAAGGCATGCAGGTAGGGATTTGCTGAGGGCAGGTCAAGGTTGGTGGGGCAGTGCTGCATTTGCCCTAATGGACTAATCTCCACAGGGTGTGTTGCAGAACTTTATGTTGGACTCCCATTATCCATTATCCCTGATCACTGGCCATGCCAGCTGGGGCTAATGGGAGCCACAGTCCGGCAACATCTAGATGGCTGCAGGTTAAATAGATCTGTGTTCAAATCCTTGCATTTGCCATGGCAGTTTTTTGGGTAACCTTTGCTTTGCACAAGACCCACTTGTAGGAAACACAAAATCCCCCTGTTCCTTTCTCCTCAAATTATACACTGTTTTTGTTGGGTTTCCTCAGTAAAGGGATATCAGGGTGCCTATTGTACAGAGGTAAAATGTGTGTGTGTTGCTGCACCCAATTTTACCTCTGGCCCCTCCCACCACTGGCACAAGATGCTCAGAAGATTGTCCAAAAGGGAATGAAACCCTCAGGTTAGAAAAATGTTCCCCACCAGCCCTGGAAGTCTGCTAGATTTAACCTCTGGCCCTCTTGCTGTGCCTTAAAGCAGAAACCTGTGATGCACAGAAATCCACCTGGATGAGTCTGTCCCGTCCCCCCATTACTTTATCTAAGTGCTTTGACAAACAAAGCCTGGCTAGGTTTCATCATTTTCAGGGTCTGGTTAAAGGTGCAGGAGCAAAGCTGCTACAAGAAGTTGGCAACCCTAGCCGTTGCCTCCCTAGCTACTCTCCAAGGGGAAATAAGTTTCCTTAAGGACTAAAGGCAGGTTATAAAGAAAGAAAGTAGCTGATTTCCGTTCTCCTCCCACCTCCTCCCCACAATTGGGAATTGACTTGAGCCTTTAAAATCTGTAGGCTTTGAATCAACTTTAAAGCTGTTTTCTCCCCTCATTGCCTCTCTATGCTGTGGGGAAAATGTCCCTGTTGAGTTTCTGCCTCTTGTGCAGCACTTAAAGGCATAGAATATGATTTAGGAAAGTAGGGACTGTATAGCATAGGCCCCTTGAGGCCATATTTGGTTTTGTTTTTTGTTTTTCCCCCTCCACAGAGCAGGAGATAAAACAAGTGAATTTGTACTTTGACTACAAATATTTATAGTCATTCAGTTCTTAAGACTTTGAGTTTGCTTCAGACTTTGTCAAGCTTAGATTAGACCCATGATTTCCTCTACGCTTGACTTATTCCAGAGACAACCCTATAGACATTTCCATGTGTGCACAGTTCATTCAGAGTTGTGCTGCACTGTGGGTTTTGTAGTGATGCAGGGTATTCCTAAATGTGCTTATTTGGCTGCTGTAAGGCTGCAGAATTAACTACATCCACCAGCAATGTGGCAAAACACATTCTTACAATAGATCTGGGTTGAAATTTATCAGACATTTTTTCTGGTGTGTGTGTGAAAATTTGATGATCTTCTTCTTCTTCTTCTTCTTCTTCTTCTTCTTCTTCTTCTTCTTTTGCCTTCCTAGAAAAAGGAGGCCACTTTTTTGGATTGTCTCTGAATATTTTCCACCACCACCAACAAAACAAAAACCCAAATCCTTAGGGGGGGGGGGAGAAGCAGCTGCTTCATGGTAAGCCCATACTTCAGAAAATGCTGAAGAATTTCTCCTTCGCCTGGAGAAGCTCAGGAACTGACACCAACCCTACTGCATGGCCAATTTTGTCTGCCGACAAATGTGGAATTTTAAGAGGTCATTTGAGCTTGGCACTTGTTTACAGCCATAAAATGGCCTGTTATTGCACTGCATCATGGATTCTGAATCTTAATGCTCAGAGAGCCATATTTATTAGTTTATTTAGCAAAATTTATATACCGCTTGATTGTAAAAATAAATAAATATCCAAAACCTCAAAGCAATTTACAAAAAGATAAAGCAAGAAAAAAATTACAGCCATACTTTAAAACATAAAAAAGTTAAAATACTAAAACAGATTAAAATTACCTCAATTTCATAAGCATCTGGGTAGGCTTGTCTAAGCAAGAATGATTTTAGCAGGCACCGAAAAGAGGGCAGTGACAGCACCTGCTTGATCTCAATAGGCAGGGAGTTCCAAAGTGTAGGCAGCACTACACTAAATGATCAAGTTCTTACAAATGTGGAGTGGGTGTATGTGGCCAATTCGGTAGTGCCAATTCTACCAATTGAAGCAGTTGAGTGGGCCCATGTTGGGTAAGGAGATTTCGTAGGTAAGCTGGTCTCAAGTTGTTGAGGACACCTTGTTAAGGACACAAGTTAATAGTAACACCTTGAACTTGGTCAGGTAGCAAATGGGCAATCAGGTGTTAGATGCTGGCAGTGTTGGGATTCTTTTAGTGATTTAGTTGAAGAATAAAATGAGAATTCCCTGGATGCCTAGATCCATGTGTGGGGCAAGTACTATTTGGTGAGAAATTTAAAATCACAAAACATGCAGCAAAGTAAAGCATGGAAATATAGGCTGTAGTTAGACCTTTAAATACCCCCTTCTTAAGTTTCTTCCCCACTTCCCCTTAGCATATGTTTGTTAAGTCTGGTAAGAGATCATATATTTGTAAGTTCAAAATGGTTTACTTACAAATATTTCAAAGCTCAGGTTCATGTGCTTTTCCATACAGCAGGAAGGGGGGAAAGGTAGTACAGCTTAGGAAACATTTACCAGTTTTTGAATTTATCTCCTCATGAAGGGCTGCATCTCACCGGCAAAGAATCTGCAATGCATGTAGAAGGTTCAGTAACTTTTCCTTATTGGGTGGGAAAGGAATTCATAGAATCATAGAATCACACAATTGTAGAGTTGGAAGGGATCCTAAAGGGTCATCTAGTCCAACCCCTGCAGTGCAGGAATCCAACCTCTGATTAAAATTGTCCAAGGAAGGAGAGTCTACCACCTTCTGAGGAAGTCCATTCCACTGTCGAACAGCTCTTACTCTCATAAAGGTCTTCCTGATGTTCAGCCAGAATCTCCTTCCTCTTGTCATTTGAAATACCACTGGTTAGGGTCCTGCCCTCTGGAACAGCAGAAAACAAGCTTGTTCTATCTTCCATGTGACAACCATCCCTTTAAGTACAGTCATACCTTGGGTTACAGACACTTCAGGTTGTGTTTTTTCGGGTTGTGGACCGCCGAAACCTGGAAGCACCAGAATGGGATACTTCTGGGTTTTGACAGTCGCGCATGTGCAGAAGTGTTAAATTGCGCTTTGCGCATGCCCAGATGCACCAAATTGCAACCCACAAGTGCGCAGACACACCGCTGCGGGTTGTGGACACTGCGGGGTGCAAACGTGCATCCCACACAGATCACATTCGCAACCCAAGCATCCACTGTATTTGAAGACGACTATCATATGACCTCTCAGTCTCCTCTTATCAAGGCTAAACATGCCCACCTCCCTCAACCGTTCCTCATAAGGCTTGGTTTCCAGACCCTTGAGCATCTTGGTCACCTTACAGAGGAAGTCAACCATTCCAAAATCTTCCACAGTTTCAAACTATAGTCTGTCAGGCCACAGTCAATAGAAACGATAAAAGTTGTTTAGATTGAACATCCTTGTTTGGCCCATGGCACAATGATGATAAAAACAGTTGCTCCAGCTCCTAGTTCACTTTGGTCACCCTTTTCTGAACTTTCTCCAGTCGTACAGCATGGCAGGATGGGAATTCTCCAGAGGTAGGTGTGTTTATGTGTGTGGTGTGGTGTGTGTGTGTGTGTGTGTAGGATTGTTATGTTTGAAGAACAGAAAAAGTATTCTTCTTTTTGTTGTCGGATGCTTATTTAAATGCACAGAGAGCCTGCCGCTGTTTGTTCCCTTCCCTAATCCCATCTCGGATGCCACCAGGAGGATGTTCAAAGGACGCATTCAGAATTGCAAAGGATGCGCTCTTTGGGAAGGGAGAATTAAAGTAGGGAAGAAAGCTGAACATCCCCTAGGGATCGGTTTGTGCCCTCAGGTGCTGTACTAATATTGAGGGGAGTGTTGAGGGGAGAAGGAAGATTGATAGTATGTGGAGCAGGGTGGGTGGGGAGACGAGACTTATCCTGCCCAATATGCTGTTGATGGAAGAACAAGGATTGTGCCCTGCAGCTGTGGTTTTAAAATTAAATTACAGAAGAAAAGCAACTTAGAGCAGATGAATACCTGGTGGGACAGAGGGAGGGAGAGCCTGTGAGTGAGGATCCTGTCAGTGACTGTTAGTCTCTCTGGGTCTCAAGGAACACACGCCCCATTTTAACAAGCTAGTCACTGGCTTATAGAATTGTAGAGTTTGAAGGGACCCCAAGGGTCATCCAGCCCAACCCCCTCTGCAATGCAGGAATCACAACTAAAGAAGCTGCTGCCAGTAGGTGTACACAATGCTGAGCTAGATGTACCAATGTTCTAACTCAGTACAAGGCAGCTTCCTATCTTCCCATTAATGGGCTGCAACTCACTGGTAGAGCACCTGCAGTGTATGGGTTTAATCCCCAGTAGCATCTCCAGTTTAGGCAGAGAGCTCTGCCTGAAAACCCTGGAGAGCTGCTGCCAGTCAGTGTCAACAGTACTGAGCTAGATGGGCCATCAGTCTGACTCAGTCTATTGTTGTTGTTGTTGTTGTTGTTGTTGTTGTTGTTGTTGTTGTTTCATAAAATTGATATACCACCTGATTGTAATATAAAAAGAAACCTCAAAGCAGTTGACACACAAAAAAGAATACAGTAAAACACTAAAAATTATCAGTTGGGGGAAAGCTATTTAAAACCTAGGGGGGGAATTAAAATAAGCGAAAACCACATTAAAACAAATGTCAGAATTCTGTGGGTTTGGCTATGTTTGCCCGAACAAAAAATATTTATAGCAGGCAGCAAAGGTACCCCCCTGAGGTCAATAGGCAGGGAGTTTCAAAGTGTCACACTAAAAGATGAATAGGTGTGCGTGTCCTTATGTTTCTATCAGAGAAATATCACTTGGGAACCAAATATCTGTGGGTCCCAATAAGGGCTGGATGAGGTGTTAAAACTGAGGAATCCCGAGCGATTGGCCAGGTAGCTTGAGGGGGGATCTTTGCCACCTCCCAAAGGGAGTCATTTCTTCATGCTGAAGGATTCCGCCTCCCTCCCCCCCCCCCCGCCCCAACTTGCTCCTTCAAAAGCCAGGCTTACGCTCTTCGCTGGCTGAGGCTCCAGGCTTTGAACTGAGCGGAGGGGGGGTGGGGGGGAGAGAGATGAGATGAGATGAGAGAAAGGAGGGATTTTGTACTCTTCCACACCCCTCGCCTCCTCGTGCCTCCGTCACTTGCATTGTCAAGTCTGATCAGAAGGAGGATCAGTCGTCCCCGACTCTTCCTCTCTCTCCAGATTTAATTAACGGTCCTTTCATCTCTACCCTGAAGGAATCTGCTATCTTCTGTCTCCTTAATTAACGTTCATTAAGCAAATCAGAAGAACGTTTTCTCCTCACAGCCTGGAAGGTTCTTAGACCGCTTGCCAGGCACCATGTTTGCATGCCCCCCCCCTAAAGGGAGGAGAAGGCACGGTGAGGTCATGAGAGGGGGCGCAAGATGGAAGTGGGAGACCCTATGCGGAACCTGAATTTGTTCCTTTGTCTCAGCTGCTGAAGCCCTATTAACTGTTATTATTAAAGATAATGGGACTAATGTGGCTTGCAGATAAAAACACAAAACACAGATAAAATACAAAGAACTAAAAACAAATAAAAGATAACCATGAAGAAGTAATTAAACTATAATATAATTGAGGCAATATCAAAAACAAACCTATTGAAATACAATTAAAGACAGTGCAGCACTACTAAAAGCCCTTTCCTTCAAAAGTCAGCCAGTTCCCATAGGCCTGTTGGAACAAGAGAGTCTTCACCTGCTGGCAGAGGGACAACAAAGGAGGGAGCCAGTCTGGCCTCACTAGGAAGGGAATTCCAGTCTGGGGGCAGTCACCGAGAAGGCCCTGTCCTGCATCTCCATCAAGCCTGCCTGTGAGGGTGGCGGGACTCAGAGTAGCGCCTCCCTTGAAGATCTCAGAGTCAGGGCAGGTTAGTATGGGAGAATGCGGTCCTTCAGACAGCCTGGGCCTAAGCTATATAGAGATGTATAGGTCATAACAAGAGTCACTAAGAACAATATGGGTGCCCACCATGACCTGTGTGAGAAGGTAAGACAAGCCCTGCTGGATCAAGCCAAATGTCTGTCATGGTGCAGCATGTTGTTCTCACAGTGGCCAACGAGAGGCCAGGGCGCAAGAGAGGGGTGTGCATCATACCCCTGCCTGGGATCAAAATGGGTGCTGGGAGCCAAAAGAGGGGAGCCAGAAATTTCCTGGGACCTCAGAAGACCTTTGCAGATATTATGTGAAGACTAGCTTTTACATTTTGTGTAAGCCTATATAAAACACTATGACATTTCTTCACCCACCCACTTCCTGTCCTGCTCCTGCCAGCATGGCCCTGTCTACTTCTCCCAGGCAATCCAGAGAGGCAGCCCTGAAATCCCAGTGAAAGATAGTATGAGTGGGCAAGGCGAGAAGGCGGGCTTGCCTTGCCTCCCCTGCAGGAGACATGCTCCGCCCACTGAAGGGACTGCCATCTGCAGGTGGAGGGCAGCAGGGGTTTGGTCCTGACCTGACAGCAGCCTGCCTTCAAGCAGAAGAGGGCAAAGCAGCTCATGGTCACCACTATCATCATGAACAGATGAAGAACTGACTACATCTGGTAAAATTATCTTTTCCAAACAACTCTCCTAAGAATCAGGAGATGGTTAACATTTGCATTGATTCAAATTATGATTGTAAAAGTATAATAAAAGCAAAAAACAAACAAACAACAGGTATTTCATAGTGCTCTGCTTTATCAATTCTATGAATAGAAGACTGGGTAATTATTCATCTGTGCATTTTAATTTGGAGGTTTTCTGACAAAAGGCGTTGTCAATTTGGAATTATTGGTTAACCTGAGAAACAGCTCAGATATGAGGAACAAGGAATTGCAAATTCTTTTTACTGCTGAGCACAACTCAAGTTATTTCAGCCAGCTGGCAACAAGCTGCAAAGTTTGGAGGGGAGCTCTTGCTGGATTGTTGGTGTTTTGATCAATCAGGCACATTCGGTGCTGCAATTTTTACTTGTATTTATAATATTGCTTACAAATAAAACTGAATGACAGAAAGAATGGTGAAGCCTGGAGAACATTTTTAAGGTTGAGCAAAGGAAGATCAGTTATAGCATGCCGTATTTTACTGCAGAGGAAAGGAGCAGCTTTAGATATACTCCCATCCCAACAGCTTCATTGCAAGAACATCCCCTTTATTTTCTCTCTCATATAAATAAACTGCAGTTGGAAACAGTGGACAAAAAAACCTCTCATGATTTTCCACTCCTGGTTTAGGAACAAATTGTTAGGTAGTTGGTTCTTCTAAAATTAGAAGTATTAAACATATTTGAATTTACACAGGAAATCTTCCACTACTGTACCCTTACATACCATACATACAAATGCATGTGGAAGATGAGAGGCATAATCATAATGTAGGCATTGGCATTGGATATATCAGAACTAAGTTTCCATCTCTAAAGGAAATAGAAAAATATACTATGAATAGACCCATCCCTTTGCCTAAAATATTCCCGAAAGCAGAGCCATAACTACAGTGGGGCTAGTCAGGTTTCTTGCCCCAGGTGAAGCCTCCAGAGAGGTTCCGTTGAAGCTCCAAGTCTCTCTCTCTCTCTCTCTCTCTCTCTCTCTCTCTCTGTGTGTGTGTGTGTGTGTGTGTGTCTACAAATGCACATTGGAGGGGTGCTAACCTGGGTCTTTGACCTAGGCAAAATAAAGCCTAGTTTTGACTGTACCAAAAAAAACACACACCCACAACCAAGTTTCCCCAGAAAGCATACTGAAATGTCAAAGCACCAATGGAGAGCTGCATGTAAGAGAGTGGCTTCTCTGTAGTCAACAGAAACAAGACAGTCAAGATTAGCTCTCCTGCGTCAGCACTGCATCTGCACTGGTATCTGTTGAAAGCTGGAATTCTAATGAGAAGTGGCAGAAACTTTCCTACAAGATCCCAGAACATGAAAAAACCGCAGCAAATGTTACCTAGCTTGGCGAGAACTAGGAAGGCGCCTGCTCTCTGGGACAGGAGTTGATGTCATCTTAGAAGCGCCAATCAGAGCTGAAGCTTTGAGGTGGTACAACTTTTTAAAGGGCATCATCAATGTTGTAATCTTCTTGGAAGAATGTAGTCTAGCATTTACTGGTTCATTCCAACAAATTGGTGATTCAACCAATGGAAACTTTTTTAAACTTGTGGAACTGTTCTCCAGGTGGGGCCCCATCCTTCAGGAACATGTGCTAAGTGTAGAGGAGTCACAGAAAAGGAGTGAGAGGCTTCAAGTTCATGATTTGTCCCCTGACTCACAAAATGTATTTATTGCAGAATGCTCGAATCATGTGAAACAACACATTTTGCTTGAGTGACAATCTGTAAAGTACTTTGCAATAATAGTAAATCCACATCAGATTCTTTCTGTATTGAACAAACAACATTTATTTTGAGATGTGCACTTTTAAAAGAAACACAAAATGAGATTCAAGAAAGATTTCTCAAGTTTGCAGATAGTTGCAGTGAAAGAAGGAATCAAATTGCTCAGTTGTGCAGGGACGTGAATAGATTTATTAGTTATTATCTTTCCTTCCTCATATTTGTGAGTTCAGTAGAGTGCATCCCTTTACAGCTTAAAAGAGAAACTTAGACTAGTTTTAGCTTTTTAAATTTAACTAATCCAGGATGCTTTAAAGCAGTTTGGATTCTCCAGGTATTTTCCCCTTTAAAGCAACAATCACAGTAACAGTCTGTAAACAGTAAAAATAACATTTACTCACTCAGAGTTTCTGTTGCAGAATGACAAATACAGCGACTTTGTTCAGGCAGCCTTAAAATTGTAATTCAGTTACAAAGACATGCTTTAGTCTAGTTTAAGATGGTGTCTGAGCAGACATTCTCACATTTCTGGCTTGATAATGAAGATGAAGAGTAAGAGAAGAAAGAAGATGTGCCCAGGCAGGTGGGACAATATATGTGTCTTGGGCACAGTGGGAGTGTCTCTCACAGGGTTTTCTCTAGGAAACTTACAGGATAACTATGAGAGCTTCAGTTCCCAACATGCACCAAATCGTTGGTTTGACTGCATTTTAAATATCCCACAAGTTGATAACTGATACATTGAAAGAACATGCTATTCCTCTCAGTGACCATATTGCTCAAGATTTTGATAATGGGGCAAATAGGGCCAGAAAACACAACAGCGCACATGCAAAAATGGAAGAGAAAAAAGCTCAACAGTCACACACTCAACACATGTTGAAATGATGGTGCTGAAATACCTGAGGCAATCACTTTTTCAAAACAATTCAAACTGTGCAACACCACTTCCATTCCTAAGCAGTGGGAATTAATACAAAACAGTATTGGTTGTTCTCTTTGTGGTATAATAAAACTCCAAAAGTCCGAAACAACATGGCCAGATTGTACTGGACGTGTAAAACCTTTTGCATCTCACTTGCCTGGCATTAAATTAGCACTGGAAGACCTCCTAGAACCAAATTTGACAGCCAAAACAAGCCATAAAGTCCACAGAGTTTTATTATATGTGACATCTTCTGTCTGTATGTTGATGTCAGCTGTATGGTACAAAATATTAGCTGGCATAGATATTTGCAACAAGGTCATTCAAGCTAGAGATGCCACACTGGATGTTGAAGTAGCAAATGTAGAAACTCTCTCACAGAGCTGACAAAACTTGGAAGCAACTGGAAATGCAAGTGGAATGAAGCCAAACCTAAATATAGAAATAAAACTCTTCTCGTAGATGTAATGGAGTTCAGTGCAAGAGGGCAAGGTCACATGATGACAGCACACCTGATGCTAACTTGGAAGAAATGAATGGCACGGATTAAACTCCAGAAGAGGCCTACTTCAGAAAGTGTATGTTTTACGTTTTGGTAAACAATGGTCTAGCAGAATGCAATGCTGTTAAACAGTTGGCAGGGGGGGAAATTGATTTCGTGTGGAAATATCTCACCATGTCTGAAAGTGATGTAGAGGGGGGGAAAGCTTTGTCTTTATCAGAGCGATATCCTGCTGACCTTAATGCTGATAATTTTGGAAAAGAAATGCAACATTTATTCTCAGTACATAAACAAATTTTGTAAATGCACAGTTAAAGCCAATAGAACTGTTGGACAGACTTGGTGACCTGTTTCCAAGTATTTGTGCTACTTCTAGCCACTTCTAGCGAACCAAAGCAGCGCATGGAAATGCTGTTTACCTTTCCGCCGGAGCGGTACCTATTTATCTACTTGCACTTGACGTGCTTTTGAACTGTTAGGTGGGCAGGAGCTGGGACCGAACAACAGGAGCTCACCCCGTCTTGGGGATTCAAACTGCCAACCTGATCGGCAAGCCCTAGGCTCTATGGTTTAGACCACAGCGTCACCCGCGTCCCTTTGTGCTAGCTTAAGAATACTATTAATAATTCCAGCAACAGTTGCTTCTGGCAGAGGTGGATTTAAGGCACTACAACTGGTCCCATCCCCCCCAGAGCTCTGTGCCAAGAGTGAGTCTTCCCAGCTCCTTCCCAAAGCCTTATTATTATTATTAAAGATTTTCTTGGTTTACAAAATTATATGCTTTGTCTCTTTTTACAGGTTGTACAGTCTTTCTTACAAATCAGTTACATTAGTTGTAAGACATTAGTGTTGAGTACAGTATAAGGTTGGGGAAGAAGAGGGGGGAGTGGAGGGGTGGTGAGGCTTATATTTTTTTGTATAGTGTACGTGTGGGATTTTGTGTCAGTGTCAACTGGGTAGGTTCTCTTTCTGTTTATTTATTGCATTTCTTGGTTGTGAGAGGTATTGGAGGTTAGGGTGTGGTTGGTTGTCTGCAGTGTTTGCATTTGTGAGGGGGAGAGGGCTTGTTGAGTCAGGCAAGCCAGATTGATTTGTATGCTGTCAGTGGACTCTTGTTGTCTTGTTGGGCTGTGTATGTGATAAAGGGGAACCATACTGGGTTCTCTAAGTCTATTTAGTGCTTGCCCAGCATTGATAACGAGCTGGGAGGGCTCTGGGACCCTGCCACAGCCTCACACCTCCTTCCCCAAGCCCAGAGCCTCACTTACCCAGCTTTGTGAAGGCAGCTTTGGGCTGGGAGTGGGGGAGGGCATTGTTTAGGCTAGCAGTGTTTCCCAACCTTGGGCCTCCAGCTGTTTTTGGACTACAACTCCCATCATCCCTAGCTAGCAAGACCAGTGGTCGGGGATGATGGGAATTGTAGTTCAAAAACAGCTGGAGGCCCAAGGTTGGGAAACACTGGGCTAGAGACAAGTTTGGGGTAAATTCATTCATCCCTGTCATAGGTGATCTTGAAACCAACCTAGACAGAAGAGCAACAATATATAGGAGTGTATACCTTTTGCTGCCCATCTGTCAGGCTTCCACAGGTGCACCTGGTCCAGCCCTGTCTCTACCTAGCTGCAGGATATCCATCTTAACTAGCAGGTAAGTCTACTCCTGAACTGCTGGTGGGAGCATCTCAAAACAGCCAGAAGCAGGCATTACTCAGGGAAGAATGAAGTAGATACACTCTTAGCACCAGCAGGAGATCCTGAATGTTCACTTACAGAACATACATTTTCGCTTGCATTAGCCGTTCCAAGCGGTTTTAAGGA
The DNA here is from genome assembly GCF_964188315.1 of Podarcis muralis. Taxonomy (NCBI): domain Eukaryota; kingdom Metazoa; phylum Chordata; class Lepidosauria; order Squamata; family Lacertidae; genus Podarcis; species Podarcis muralis. The sequence goes on along the minus strand of NC_135673.1, from coordinate 15,467,516 downwards.
TCCACAAGAAAAAAATTAGCAGGGTAAAAAAAATATGTTCTTAAATAAATCATGAAGGAGGGAGCGCTCTGTTTCATTCCCACAAGCCAGCCAGGTTATTGTCTTCCCATCCCCAGCCTTGGGGTCAGCTCTCTGTCTCCCCGCTCACTACCTGATATGCTGTGGGAGTTTCAAATCAGCTCAGAGCCTGAATGCCACACCGCAGCAAATGGTAAATAAATAAATAAAAAGAAATTTAGTGCCAGCATCAAACAGTAAAAGACATGAGGGAAAAGCTACCTCAAAAAGATTGCAGGGAAGTGATCCACTTGATAAAGAGGTATAATAAAGATCAGGGAGCACATTCATGGAGATCACATACCCTCCAACATTTCTCCAGTGAAAATAGGGGCATGGCCACTAGTCCCATCACCTCCTGGCAAATAGAAGGGGCTGAAATGGAGGCAGTGGGAGATTTTACAGTCACAAAATTAAAAGACGCCTTCTTCTTGGGAGAAAAGCGATGACAAACCTAGACAGCATCTTAAAAAGCAGAGACATCACCTTGCCAACAAAGGTCCATATAGTTAAAGCTATGGTTTTCCCATTAGTGATCTATGGGGAGTTGGACCATAAAGAAGGCTGGTCGCCAAAAAACTGATGCTTTTGAATTATGGTGCTGGAGGAAACTCCTGAGAGTCCCGTGGACTGCAAGAAGATCAAACCTATCCATTCTTAAGGAAATCAGCCCTGAGTGCTCACTGGAAAGACAGATCCTGAAGCTGAGGCTCCAATACTTTCGCCACCTCATTAGAAGAGAAGACTCAAATCAGAAACCGGGATGGCTTATATAATTCCAGGACTGTCCCTGGAAAATAGGGGCACTTGGAGGGTTTTGCCTCCCCATTCTGAAGGAGGAGCCAGAGTGGTCCAGCTTTAGTGGGGAGGCTGTTGTCAAGGCAACCATGACTCACCCAGCTCAGCCTATGTGACATCACTCACTGCTGGCTTCAAAAGCACCAACTGTAACTGATCCAGCAGTTGGTAGTGAGGAGCTGGACCATTAAGAAGGCTAATCGCCGAAGAATTGATGCTTTTGAATTATGGTGCTGGAGGAGACTCTTGAGAGTCCCATGGACTGCTAGAAGATCAAACCTATCCATTCTTAAGGACATCAGCCCTGAGTGCTCATTGGAAGGACAGATCATGAAGCTGAGGCTCCAATACTTTGGCCACATCATGAGAAGAGAAGACTCCCTGGAAAAGACCCTGATGTTGGCAAAGATTGAGGGCACAAGGAGAAGGGGATGACAGAGGACGAGATGGTTGGATAGTGTTCTCGAGGCTACCAACATGAGTTTGACCAAACTGCGGGAGACAGTGGCGTGCTCTGGTCCATGGGGTCATGAAGAGTCGGACACGACTAAACAACAAGGAAAAAATGATACATTTTGGGATCAAATCAGAAACCGGGATGCCTTCTGTAAATCCAGGACTGTCCCTGGAAAATAGCAACACTTGGAGGGTCTGAGACCAGGGGGAGCAAGGTGGGGTAGGGGGTTGCAGGTAGGTAATGTTAGTGAGCAATGCAAGCAGGGGCAACAGGCCCTGGTATTTAAAAAACAAACAAACCCATAAAGAGTTATATGAGCTCTCCTCTGGTACAGAGAAGGAATGCTCAGTCTAAAAATAAATAACAAGATGTATGTGGGCTGTGGCAGTCAGATGTCTGTTGGTTCCCCTTCAGCACATCCGGGCAAATCTTCCAGGTCTGCGTTGCTCCTGTTGATTAAAATGTGGGTAAAAAATCTCCATTCCTCTTCTCTTCCAACACCATGTCCAGCTGGGTGGCAAACTCTGCTGGAAACGCTGAGTACTTTATTACTATATCTTTTCAAAGCTGAGCTCCACAAGGCCCCAGGCCAGCCATGAAACCTCTTTGATACAACTGAAAATTCACTTTTAAAAATAAAATAAAATGTAAGTATGGATGCAATGAATATCCTGGATGTTTGTTTCCCAAAGGCAAAAGTTTTTTTTAAAAAAAATGCATATTTATAATTGAGGATAAGCATCCCAAGTAAAGCAATAGTTATCACAGGTCTGTCTGTGTGAGAGGGGGGGGGGAGAGAGAGAGTAGGTGAAATGGTAGGTTTTGCAATCCTGCTTTATTTTATTTTTACTTCCATTTATGAATTGCTTCCAATAAAAATATCTCGAAGCGATTTAACAATAAGAACATCAACCAAGAGGGCAGCAGCAGCAGTTTCATATATGAAGCAATCCTCAGTCTAATACAGATACAGACCAGGATGAAAAATAAATACATCTCCACTGAAAAGTCTTGGTTTAAAAAGGAATGTCTTCAATAGGCACCGAAAGGACAATCATCTGACTTACTATTATTTCGACTATTTTTACTATTACTATTATTACTATCACCATCATTGTCAATCTTTATTATAGAAATTGTGTCTGTCTGATATATTCAAGAATGAACAGGATTTAGCGATTAATATTGGGGCCATGAACTGGCCAGGACCTGGGGCAAATCTAGGGTTGCCGTATTCTGAAGAACAAAAAAGAGGACACATTTGTCAACTTCTACTTTTAACTAAAAAGGGACGCGGGTGGCGCTGTGGGTAAAACCTCAGCGCCTAGGACTTGCTGATCGCATGGTCGGCGGTTTGAATCCCCGCGGCGGGGTGAGCTCCCGTCGTTCGGTCCCAGCTCCTGCCCACCTAGCAGTTCGAAAGCACCCTTAAGTGCAAGTAGATAAATAGGTACCGCTTTATAGCGGGAAGGTAAACGGCTTTTCCGTGTGCTGCTCTGGTGCTGGTTCACCAGAGCAGCTTCGTCATGCTGACCACGTGACCCGGAAGTGTCTGCGGACAGCGCTGGCTCCCGGCCTCTAGAGTGTGATGAGCGCGCAACCCTAGAGTCTGTCAAGACTGGCCCGTACGGGCAGGGGTACCTTTACCTTTACCTTACTTTTAACTATGGATCTCTAAGACAAGTTTTGCCACCCCAAAACTCTTCAACACCAATTGAAACAAATTCCTTCTTGAAGAAATTTTTTAAAAACCTGGGCAATGCCAACAACATATATTATGCAAATAGAGTAATTTTGCATAATTTCCCACAATCTGCACATTTTTAGATTGAATAATTTATTCTATTTCGCTAATCACAAGGAGGAACAAGCACTTATTGCTAGGAATCAGACAGAGATCCCTCTGGGGTCTGCGCCTTTTCAAACAGGGTGTCCCAGTCTTAAGGACTAGAAACTCACTTTGGTTGTTGTTGTTGTTACTGTGGCGTTTGCCTCTTCGTTTGAAAATGTCTGTACAGGGGAAGAGAAAGGTTTATATGTAGACCAATAGGAAAACCAGAGGCAGAGTCTATCTGTTTATAAAAGGGCTTAACCCAAGGTTTGGGTGTGGGTAGTTGGTTGGTTTTAATGGGTGGGTTGGTTGGTTGGTTGGTTGGTTGGTTGGTTGGTTGGTTGGTTGGTTGGTTGGGAAAGGCAGTTGGAAAAGCAGTTGGCAGGCAGTTGGAAATAGACAGTTAGTGCAATTGGTTCTTGTGTGAGGGGAGGTAGAAGAGATAGAGACAGGATAAAAATAAGACTAAGAGGGTAATGAGTAACAACATTTTGGAATGCAGTTGAAGTTTATTTGTGTCTGCAATAAACTACGCTCATCTTTGTTAACTTAAGAACCTGACTGAGTCTAAGTGATTTACTGGGGAGAACATGGTTGGGGGCTGCGGATTAGTGGTGTACTGGTCAATAGTCTGTGAGACGACCGGGGGCTCCATACAAACGCCACAGTTACAAACTTAGATATTCAGGAAGCTGTATTTTGTGGTCACTATCACATTCTGGAGCAGATCATGGCATATTCATAGGGACGCGGGTGGCGCTGTGGGTAAAAGCCTCAGCGCCTAGGGCTTGCCGATCGCATGGTCAGCGGTTCGAATCCCCGCGGCAGGGTGCGCTCCCGTTGTTTGGTCCCAGCGCCTGCCAACCTAGCAGTTCGGAAGCACTCCCGGGTGCAAGTAGATAAATAGGGACTGCTTACTAGCGGGAAGGTAAACGGCGTTCCGTGTGCTGCGCTGGCTCGCCAGATGCAGCTTTGTCACGCTGGCCACGTGACCCGGAAGTGTCTCCGGACAGCGCTGGCCCCCGGCCTCTTGAGTGAGATGGGCGCACAACCCTAGAGTCTGTCAAGACTGGTCCATACAGGCAGGGGTACCTTTACCTTTTTATTACATTCTGGAGCAGATCATGGCATATTCATACGATTATTTAGGAAGCCAGAAGGAAAAGAGGCCAGCATTCTTTAACTAATCCCTCCATTCTCCTTCCTGAATGACAAAACTGCAGACAGCTTGACTGTAATGAGATTTGACTGGAAAATTCTACCACTGGTGGGCTCTGGAGCTTCACTGCACAGCCTGCTGGGAAAGATCTGCCTAGGTCATACATGTGAGTGCATCACGGCTGATCATGCCACCCCATGACTGACACTCTGGCGGAAGCCCATGCAACTGTCCTGAGTGATGTGTAATGATGGTTTTGTCAGGCCTGGTGCAGTTGGCACCTTGGCAGAAGGTCATTCGTGCATTCCCCAAATGAGCTTTGTCAGGCTTCCGTTGGTTGAGTTGATTGATTGACTGGCAGCCCAACTGAGTGGCAGAATCGCCTCTGTGTCGCCGTGGCTTGTCAAATCTTCGACAGGTGCTCCAAGGAACCTGAAAGATGCCGCTAGCCAAAAGGCAGCTACAGTGACGGGTCACAGGAGGAGCTGCGGAGCCATGAATGTTGCTGAGAAACCAGCAGAGCAATTCCATTAGCAGCGAGACCAGCAATTCACACCAGAATTGCAGGAAGCAGCTCAATAGTGAGTCAGACCAATGACCCATCCTGCTCTATATTGTCAACATTGACAGGCAGTGCCTCTCAAGGGTTTCAGGCAGGAAGTCTGTTCCAGCCCTACCTGGAGATGCAATTGAGGTTTGATCCTGGGGCCTTCTGCATGTGAAGCAGATACTCTGCTGCTGAGCAACAGCCAGTCCTCCTAAAAACCTGAGCTGTGCATGGTCTCAGCTGTGCATTTGACTCAGAGTTGGTGTTTTTGGGTCTCCCACAATTCAGTGGCCTTGCTATTATTATTTAATCTAAGACTGTGGTTCCCAAACTTTTATTTGGGGGGGACACCCCCCCTTGGTTCCATAATTTCATCCCCAGTGCCAACTACCCTATAAAAAGCATTCAGAATAGTGGTTTGCATGTCTCAGGAAGATAATAGCACAATAAAATACAAAACAGTAACAATTAATTGCACATTTATTCAAAATCCAATTAAAACTATTCTGTTTAATTAATTCATCAAAACTGATGAACTGGATGCCAGCTTTTCAAAGTCTAATAGTCATTTACACCTCTAGCTCCCCTTACCACCCTCTTACCTCTTAGTGCCCCTACTAGTCAATCCTACTACCCCCATCCCCAGGGGTTCCTACTGCTCACTTTGGGTACCACTCATAAAATCATAGAATCATAGAGTTGGAATAGACCACAAGGGCCATCAGTCCAACCCCCTGCCAAGCAGGAAACACCATCAACACTGGTCTTAGCCATTAATAATCCATTTCCTGGTAGCAACCCGGATGGAGTTAGCATTCTCCTGGATATGTGATTGTTTTGTTAACTACACAAAATTGGTATGACCAGGTTTGGAAGACTGCACTTCTAGCAAAATTAACAAAACATTGCAGAGTAGTCAGAGGTGACATTACCAGAGGTCAATTTTATAAGGACTGGTCTCAGTTCATTTTTTAAATGAATTCCTCACCTAAAGAACCTAGACGAAGGCCCATCTACTTCAGCACCCTGTTTTTGCAGTGGCCAACCAGATGCCTTTGGAAGCCTGTAAGCAGAACTGCACTCACCACCACCTGAAATTCCCAACACCTGGTCTTCAGAGGAATACAACCTCTGGCAGTGGGCATAGACCATGGCCATTGTGACTAGTAGCCATCAGTAGCCTTGTCAACCAGATGCCCCAATGGGAAGCCTTCACGCAGGACATGAGCAGAACAGCAGCTCTCCCCACCTGGGATTCCCAGCATTTAGAGGCATACTGCCTCTGAAGTGGAGGCAGAACAAAGCCATTGTGGCTAGTAGCTGTTGATTGCCTCATCCTCTGTGAATTTGTCTAACCATCTTTAATGCCATCCAGGTTGTTGCCCATCCCTGCAAGTTGTGGCAGCGAATTTCAAAGTTTAGCTGTGCACAGTGGGAAGAAAGACAGAAATACAGGTTAGGCAAAGAGACTGTTCCAAGAGCTTGATGGCCAGAGGGAGATTTGAAGCTCTTTTCTTCCCAGTCCTGGCATAAAACTCTTAACTCAGATCCCTACATGATGGACTGGGGAGGCACCCCAGTTCAGACTTTCAGGGTAATGGTATTTAAAGAAGAATCTAATACTGTATGTCAACAAATCATATCTGATCCTGTGCTAACTCTACTTTCACCAGGAGTGATAGCAAGCCATGTGCTTTTTTATTTCATAAAATATATACACTGCTGCATTGTAAAAATAGAAAACCTCAAATAGGTTTACAAAAAGATAAAACAACAGAATCAAGAAAAAGATACAATAACTTTAAAACATACAAAAAGTTAAAATGCTAAAACTGATTAAAATTCACAACAGCATGTCTAAGACTTGCCTAAATAAGATTTTTTTTAAAAAAAAAATATGTGTATAAATACCTGACAGCATTCTTGCTAGCAATGACTAGGATGGAAATGGCAGCCAGATGGAAGTCAGGCTCAGGTCTATCTACCCCAAACTCGCTTGCAATGATTTGGGAAATAGTATGATCGGAGCAGCTCACTCAACACAGTAGAGTGGTCAGAGGCCAAGCAAAAAAATGCAAGTTTGGGGCAACGTGGTTTATGTTTCTTACTTCTCTGGTCAAACCTCCAGTGATGCATGTATCCTTATGGAGAGATACGATTTCATAAAGGACTTTCACTGTTGTGTATTCTATGCAAATGAATACTCCAAATGCACTCCATATTAGTTTGGGTTTGTTTTTATTGCTGTTTCTTTATGTGTAGGAAAAATTGACAAAATGTATTTTTTTTAAGCCTCTGCCTCAGATGTGTGGGGAACCTGCAGCCCTCCATCTGTTGTTGGACTCCAGCTCCCATCAGCACAGCAAGAATGGCCAGTGGTCAGGGATGATGGGAGTTGTAGTTGAGCAACTTCTGCAGGCCCAAAGACTCCGCACACCTCCTCTAATTGCTCCACCACGCTGGTTCATGCATTGCTCCTCAGCACTTGTTTCCTAGAAAAGCAATGTCTGTTTGGTTTAATTTGACTTTTTCTCCAGAGTATGATTGCATTATCCCTGGCAAATTGTCTAATTTTAAAAGACAAACACAAGCCATGTACATGAGGAATGGGAACTCCTGAATCAAAGATATAAGTTCTGCATTAAGAAATTAATTAATTTTATTACGTTTATAATCCACATCACCTCTCCCTCCCTTCAGCTCGCCTGGTCTCAGTCTGCTTAGGGAGGGGAAACTGTTTTCATTCCCTTCAGGGCAAACTTTTGGGAAACACCTGCCAGTAGTGGGTGGGGCCAGAGGCAAAAGTGGCCGGAGCAACAAATAGAAATGTTACAGTAGTGTAGTTTTTACAGTACTGTAATTTCTCTCTCTCTCTCTCTCTCTCCCCCACCCACCCACCCACCCACCCTCACCATCTGCTGTCCAGGAAAGCAAGAATTTAAGGACACATCCCAGCTGCAAAGCAGGGTCCCTTCCAACTCTGCAATCCTATGGTTCTCTAGATAAGAACAACACAGAGCAGTTGAAAAAAATGGTCTCTCCTCTCAATATCTAAATGCCACCTTCTGCACCATACTCTCTTTTTCTTTTTCTCTTGTAAAGTTTTTTTTTTTAATTTCATGTGGTAATATATATATTTATATAACAGAGAATAGTAATTTTAACAGCAGGTGAAAATTAAAAGATGAACAACAAAACTACAAATTGGCACATAGAATGAGTCCAGTTGCACTTGAATTAAAATAACACAGTCCAAGTAAAGACTACTAGCATTATCAGATTATCAACCCTAGTTCCAGATTTGCTAGGCTTGTATTGAGGGTTGTCCTGAAAATCAGGAAGAACTTTCTGGTGGTAAGAGCCATTCAACCGTGGAATGGTCTCCCTGGGAAGGTGGAGGAATCTCCTTCATTGGAGGTTGGATGGCCATCTGTCATTAATGTTTTAGTTGAGATTCCTGCATTGCAGGGGACTGGACTAGATGACCCTACAATTCTATTCTTTTTATACTTCGGTATCTTCCCATACTCTCTTTGAGGGCAGCTCCCCAAAGAACGCATTGCAGTAATCCAGCCTGGATAGAACCAATGGTTGTGTCACTGAGTCAATAATGAAAATAACCATATCATTTTTCCTTTCTGGTTTTCTAGTTACTACATTCTACACTCACTGAAGTTCACTGTCTTTCATGGAAATCCCACAAAAAATGCATTTCAGTAATACAGTGGTATCTCAGGTTATAGACGCTTCAGGTTACAGATGCTTCAGGTTACAGACTCTGCTAACCCAGAAATAGTACCTCGGGTTAAGAACTTTACCTCAGGATGAGAACAGAAAACGTGCGGCAGCAGCGGGAGGCCCCATTAGTTAAAGTGGTACCTCAGGTTAAGAACAGTCTCAGGTTAAGAATGGACCTCCAGAACGAATTAAGTTCTTAACCCGAGGTACCACTGTATAGCCTGGACAGAACCAGTGCATGTGTCAATATATACGGCATGAAACAGAACAATAGAAACAACCTTTCTCAGTATCTAGTTGCCACCAATTGAAATTTCCATACATTATTTAAGAGCAGCCCCACAAACAAACAAACAAACAAACAAACAAAAATGCATTGCAGTAATCTAGTCTGGATGGAGCCAATGGACATGTCACTGAGGCAAGGCCGGCCTTCTCTAGATAAGGTGCAAACCAGAACAAGCATATTCTCTCTCCCTATTGATCTGCATTTTTCCTGCCTCAGGGGTTGCTGAAAGCAACCTATCGACAGCCCCTGGGCCTTGCGCGTCACCTTCGCTTCCCACTGTTTCCCCCTCAATAGCCTCCAGCTCCCACGTTTCTGTATCAAATGCCAATTTCACCCCTGTCCGGTGTGGTTGCTGATAGTGGCTGGTGGGTGGGCTGAAAGTGTCAGAGGAATTCGCTCCAACACACTCTCCCTGCTCTTTGGCTTCCCAGTCATGTGCTGCTCCAAAGAATGGCTGAATAAACAGCTCAGCCGGCACCCCAAGCTTTACCGCCCTTCCAATTTCACTGCAGAAGAGCCAGTTTTGCCGTGCATGAATTGGCTGGTGGAGGCCAGGCTGCATACCAACTTGCCCTGTGTTCAGATAAACCTGGGAACAGTACATCCAGGGGAGGCAGAACACAGCCATCATGCCTAGTAGCTGTTGATTAGCCTTATCCCCCACAAATGTGTCTAATACTCATAGGCGCCGACTCCATGGGGCTTGAGGGGGCCCGAGCCCCCTCAAAAATTCGTTTGGGGGGGCTCCGCCCCCCCAATAATCTCCGGCGAGCGCCATCGCCGCCCCTCCCCCAGCCCAAAATGCACAGGGAGGGGCGGGCTGCATGCCTCCTGCCCTCCCTCCCGAGCAAAAGCTCCACCCAATTTCCTTTGGAGCTGATTAATAGGCGCAGCACGCTCTCCCCTATTCGCTCACGAGGAGGCGGCGCCACTTTATTTGCATATTCATGAGCTTATTTATTATTCATGAGCTTTCCCGGGCCCCCCCAATATTTTTTATAAGTCCGCGTCCCTGCTAATACTAGTTTAAAGCATATATTGCGGCAGCCATCGCTAAATCTTGTGGGTGCAGATTCCATAGTCTAGCTATGCGCTCAGGGCCGGCCCACCTATAAGGCTCACTGTGGCAGCAGCCACCTCAGACAGCAGGTTAGGGATAGCTGGGAAGGGCAGCAGATCTGGCCAAGGAGCAGGCCACTCACCACCTCCTGTACTTGTCACTTGCTGCCTCGTCTTCCACCACTGCCACTCATCCCCAGCCTACTTTTTTCTCCCCACCACTACCACATTCAGAGTGCTGGAGCTTCCCCCCTGCTGTGTCTAATCACCTCAGGTGGGGGTGGAGAGAGCACCTGGGGTGCAATTTTCTATTTTGCCTCAAACAGCAAAATTTCTTGGGCTGGCCATATACGTGCTGAATGAATAAGGACTTTACTTTGTCTGCCCTGAATCTTCCAACATTAAGCTTCATTGGATGTCCATGAGTTCTAGTGTTATGGAGAGAATCATCTCCCTAACCACTTTCCTCATAGTTGTGTTGCTCCAACTCCTTGAAGGAAGCCAGACTATCCTCCACCAGGGCCAGGGCTTTTTCAGTGACGGCTCCAGCCTAGTGGAATGTGCTGTCCCATGAGACTAGGGACCTGCAGGACTTGATTTCCTTCCTCAGGGCCTGTAAGACAGAGCTATTCTGCCTGACCTTCAATTTGAATTAGCCTGATCCTCTATTCCCTTTTCCCTTTCCCCTTCTATGAAGAAACCCTTTCTGGGACCACACATTTAAATTCTTCCCTGGTCTCCTTGCTGGCCCTAGTAGGACCAACTTGGCCAGTTAGCCCCAGTGATCATTGGATGTCTATTGACTGTGTTTTTGTGTGTCCCCCCCCCAAAAAAATGACCCCTGAATTTTTGAATTTTACTGATATTGATGCTGCATTTTATGTTGTATCCTATGCTGTTTTTAAGTCATATTTTAATCAATGTTTTATATTTGCTGTTAGCTGCCCTGAGCCCAGTTTTTAAACCGGGAAGGGCGGAGTATAAATAAAAAATTATTATTATTTTTATTATTGATTCTTTTGGTTGCCTTTTGAACTAACTCCACCCATTGAGGCACACCAATGACTCTTTCTGAACAAGAAGGGGTATACAGTATAGGTCTTTTTTTTTTACCAGTTAACCCTTCCTGGGGCTAAAGCTCAGTGGTAGAGCTCAGTGGTTCAGTTCCTAATGGCATCTCTAGTTAGGGCTGGGAGAGACTCTGAAACCCTGGACAGCCACTGCTGCCAATCAGTGCAGACAGTATTGAGCTAGATGGGCCCAATGGTGTAACTTTGTGTAAGGCAGCTTCCTATGTTTCTGGGATGGTCCACAACTCAGTGGTAGACCCCTAGTAAACAAACAAATACATAGCCAAGCAAATAAGACTGCAAAACAAGAGGAATGTTATGTAAGGTGAGCAAGGAGTGGGGAGGGCCCTCGGCTGGCCACTCTGAATGTGCTCTTTCCATAGAACATAGACAACCAGCAATGGGTATTGCATACAGTAGCTGTTGCAGCTCCAGGGTGACTAGTCAGGAGCTGTTGCCAACCCCCCATTCTCAAATCTTTCAAATAATAATAAAAAAGCAATGGTCTGATAGGTTGTTCTTCCACCACCACCATCCCCCAAATTTAGTGCAGAACCCAGATCCAGCCATAATCCCAATACTTTCTTTCTTTCATTCATGCATGCTTAAGGGAAAACACACAGATCTATTTAAACAAGAAAGGAGAGGGGGGGGGGAGGGAAGGATAGAGGCTTAGCTACCAGCCATCTCCGCGCGCCCCCCACCCCTCGCTTGCCCGCCGCTCCCAACAAGCAGCCAAAGCAAAGTTTCTCTAGTCCTGGGAATCCACTCCCGGCTCACGGATTCAGCTCCAGCTGTCAAAACCCAGGTCAATATATGTTAATGAGGCTTTGAAATTCCTGAGCAGAGGGAGTCACTTTTAGACTTCCTAAGACCTTCATAATTCACGGTTATTCTCTAGCGCTTTCTCCCGGTGCTTTAAGAGAGAACGGGGTGGGCAGGGGGGGGAGGAGGAGAGGCGGAGTGAGGAAAATATATTTAACAAGAGAAAGAGCGAAAGGGGCTTAAATTATAAATGAGGGCTAAGTTTCCAGAACCTTTTGCAGAGTGTTTGTACAGACAAATTAGCAGAGCCGGAAAGCGCCGTCGAAGGAGACAGCAGGTGCATACCAGTGTAGCGTGGGGCGATTTCCACCCTTAAAAAAAAAAGTGGGGGGAGTGGGGTGCATAGACTACAAAGGTGGCTAGTCCAGCTCGAGGTCAGCCTCCTCGGTTGCGTAATCACGAGGTGGTTTCTTCAGGATGCCACTGTCTGAAACCTCCCTCACGTGCACACGCACACACAGCGATTCCCATCAGTAAAACATAGAGATGATCACGGTGACTGACCTTCCATGGTTGCTGAAAGGATTGCTGAATGAGGTATCCAAGGTGTTATGAATACTTTTTAAAAAGAGGGGGGGAAACACTTTATAAATTAAAGACAGGCCTTCGTTTTGGAGCAAGTGAAGGAACCAAATTGCTGCAACATATTCATTTATTTCATAAAATTTATACACCACTTGATAATAAAATAAATAAAATAAAATAAAATAATTGGTTTGCAAAAAAAGATAAAACAATAAAATTATCGCTAAGAAAAACTGACAACAATAATTTAGAATGTTCAAAAATTTGAAATAACAATAGACTAAAAACAGATGAAAACTCGCATCCACTTTCCAAGCATCTGGACAGACTTGTCTAAGCAACAGTATTTTAAGGTAAAAGGTAAATGACCCCAAGACGGTTAAGTCCAGTCAAAGGCGACTATGGGGTTGGACGCCAGTGTTTGTCCACAGACAGCTTTCTGAGTCATGCAGCCAGCATGACTAAACCACTTCTGGTGCAACAGAACACCGTGACAGAAATGCCGTTTACCTTCCTGCCACAGTGGTCCTATTTATCTACTCGTGCTTTTGAATGATAGGTTGGCAGGAGCTGGGACAGAGCAAAAGGAGTTCACTCCGTCACAGGGATTCGAAGCCCAAGAGGTTCAGTGGTTTAGACCAACAGTGTTTTAGCAAGCGCCAAAAAGAGTATAGTTGTACCACCTACCTGATGTCATTAGGCAGGGAGTTCCAAAGTGTAGGCAATGCCATACTAAAAGATTGAGTTCTTACAAATGCAGAATGGGTATTTTGTTGCAACTGTAACAGTGGGCACATGTCAGGTAAGGCAACATTCCCACTCGCTGGATCATCACCTTGTTGTGGTTGGTGGGACCCTTGTGAGTGAAGCTGTCAGGAATCTTGTACTAAGAGGAAGGCACGCTTGTCAAATCCACACCATGATCAACTCCTGCCCGGGAACCAATGTCCCCCACTGTGAAAGGACGTGCGGATCCAGAATTAGCCTCCACAGTCACTTATGGACTCATTGTTAAAACCGTGTTTATGGAAGACAATCTTACTCGGCTACGAGGGATCGCAGAAGAAGAAGAAGGCAATATTGTGGGTAAACTAGTCCCAAGCTGTTAAGGGGTTTATTTACTAATAGAATATACTCAGGGGCATAGCCAGAGGGGCAGGGGAAGCTGCACCCTCCCTAAATCAATTTAAAAAATACAAATCTGAGGTTCTGCCCCCCCCCAACAAGACTGCCCCCCCCCAAAAAAATCCTGGCTATGCCCATGTATGTACTTATTTAAAATACTACTTATTTCATTTATCATTTAAAAATAAATAAATGTACACTGCTTTTCAGGGTGAAACCCAAGTTAGTGAAGTGAACTCTGAAACAATCCAACAACCCACCTAGATATGTAATAATGATTTATTCCTATATATGTGGAAATGCATGGTGCTGCAACACTCTGCAGTTAACACAGCCACCAACAGGAACAGCAAGCAAGCTGTATAATAGAGTGAGGAAGTATTGTTAAAGCATCTCCCCACCCCACCCCCACCCTCCATTTAACACGCTTACCCACAGTGGGGTTTGGCAAGCTGCCCTGAGTGGTCCCTCCCCCTCCTCTAAAAGGAGGTGGGGCTTAAGGTGAGGGGGGGTTCAAGTGAGTTTTCATGTGAGGGAGGGGTTTCAGGTGTGGGGAAGGGCAAAGAGGTAAGTGGGATCGATGAGCAAAGCAAGCAGGGGGTGGCAGCTCCCGGTTATCAATATTTTGGTAATTTTAGACTTTTATTGTGCCTGCTGTTTTTAAAGTCTGCTTTTATTGCTACTTTTAATGAATATTTTATGCAAACCACTCAGAGCTGCTTCTTCTTTCTGATTAAGTAGCATGCACACCTTGCTGAATAAATAATAAATAAAATGCAATGTATCAGTAAAACTGCAATAAATTCCTAAAAGTAGGGAAAGGCTGTAGCTCAGTAAAGAAGATAATCTACTTTGCATTGAGAAACTCCCAGGTTCAATCCCCCATTGCATCTCCAGGTTCAGAGCTGGGAAGAACCCTGGGAAGAGAGCTGCTGCCTACCACTGAAGACAGCACTGAGCTAGATGGATCAGTGGTCTGACTCAGGATAAGGCAGCTTCTTGAGTTCCTAACAGAAGCATGAGAGAACTACCTATTAGAGGGTACCTTAATATTTTTTGTTTAAGGGCCACATGAGCGGAGTCAGAGGCATCAAGACTTTGCATGATTGGGCATGCAAAGCAGCAGAGAGCCCCCTGAACTCACAGAGGAACCCCATGGAGTGTGTTGTACCAAAGGGTCTCCAAAACCTGGATTCCCCGCAACCTGAAAGTTTGTACCTCCCTATGCCCGAATGCCAAGATCCTAAGGTGAGCACCTTCTCTTGCTCCCATCAGCATCAGCGGTGACAAAAGAAAAAGGACCTTTTCTGCACCTGCTCCCATATTGAGGGATTCCTTCCCAAGAGAGGTCAGACTGGCTCCCTCTTTGCTTTCCTTCCACCAGCAGGCTAAGACCTTCCTGTAAAAGGTAAAGGTAAAGACCCCTGACCATTAGGTCCAGTTGTGGCCGACTCGGATTGCGGCACTCATCTCACTTTATTGGCCGAGGGAGCCAGCGTACAGCTTCCGGGTCATGTGGCCAGCATGACTAAGCCACTTCTGGCGAACCAGAGCAGCACATGGAAACGCCGTTTACCTTTCTGCCGGAACGGTACCTATTGATCTACTTGCACTTTGTCGTGCTTTTGAAGTGCTAGTTTGGCAGGAGCAGGGACTGAGCAACGGGAGCTCACCCCGTCACAGGGATTCAAACCGCCAAATTTCTGATCGGCAAGTCTTAGGCTCTGTGGTTTAACCCACAGCGCCACCCACATCCCTCACTTTCCTGTAAACTAAGGTGCAAATGATGCTGATCACTGGGCTGCTGTCAGGGCAAAGTGGATTTTAATGACTGGGTTTTGATGTACTTTAACTATAGTTTTTCAACAGGTTTGTTTTTATGACTTTGTATTTTATAATGATGTTTTTAAATCCCAGCTTGGAAGAAAGGCAGGATATAAATCCATTAAGCAACAACAACGGCCTTTCCCAAAAGGTGTGTTATTATTTTTTATAAACACCGAAACTCTTGCCAGAAGAAAGGAGCTGATTCTCTGTAGGTCTAGTTGACTTTGCTGTCGGCTTCTGTTTCATCGCTGGGTGCACAAAGCAGGCTCCCTTCCACCCTGCTGCCTTGGGTGAAGAGGTGAGTCTTACAATGAGTCCAGAAAAAGACAGAGACACTGCTGGGCTCTTCCTGCTCTCCTTAGGGAAGCCATGTCAGAGCCATTGCCCATCTCACGGAACTCGTTCTGCACAGGGACGCTTGTGGGAATAGCCCAGGAACGAGCACAAACAGGTGGACAAGAAGTACAGATTCCTAAAGGAAACTGCCTTAAGAAACTGTGTTTGTTTATTGCAGAGGAGAAATCTGATTCAGCACACTTTTAAAGGAAAGCCTACCTAATTCCTTCTCAGTTGAACAAAACATGAACAAAAGGCAGTCTCTAGCTGCATGCTCAAGTTAAGCAGAGAACATGCAGGACCTTGGACAGCTCTGAGGGATCCTTGCTTGCTCCTGAGTTTGCTGCAGGGGATGCTGTCTCTGCAGAGAGCCAGAGTCTGGGAGGACTGCGTCCCTGGAAAAGTGGGCTGATTGGTTCAAGGGCAAAGCAAAAAAAAAACCCCAGCAGTGGAGAAGTGGTGAGGATAGATCCCTATCTCCATTTTAAAAATTGTCCTCCCCACACACATATTTTCTCTCCCCCTTGGCCCTTGTCTCCCATTTCATACAAATTTGAAGATGACCCATGAGAACATAAGATGATCCTGCTGTATCAGGCCAGTGGCCCGTCTAGTCCAGCATCCTGTTCTCACAGTGGCCAGCCAGAAGCCCCAATGGGAAGCCCACAAGCAAGACACAAGCAAAACAGCACAACTCTCCCCACTTGAGATTCCCAGAAACTGGTATTCAAAGGCATGATGGCTTTGATAGCAAGTATAGAATATAGCTGTGGGACACGGGTGGAGCTGTGGGTTAAACCACAGCGCCTAGGACTTGCCGATCAGAAGGTCGGCGGTTCGAATCCCCATGACAGGGTGAGCTCCCGTTGCTTGGTCCCTGCTCCTGCCAACCTAACAGTTCGAAAGCACGTCAAAGTAAAGTAGATAAATAGGTACCTCTCCGGCAGGAAGGTAAACAGCATTTCCGTGCGCTGCTCTGGTTCGCCAGAAGCAGCTTAGTCATGCTGGCCACATGACCAGGAAACTGCGGACAAATGCCAGCTCCCTCGGCCTATAGAGCGAGATGAGCACCACAACCCCAGAGTCGGCCACAACTGGACCTAATGGTCAGGGTCCCTTTACCTTTACCTTTATAGAATATAGCTATCATAGCTAATAGGCATTGAGAACATTAGCCCATATTGTTACCTGCAGGTCTGCGTCATCACATGTGTCTAGCCTCTAGTTTTGCCTTAGTTCTTAGAAATAAGACCCATCAAGAGCTATGAACATCCTACAAAAGTCTTCTAGGCTGGTGTTAGGTTCAGGCCACTCACCCAATGTAATAAACCCATCCAGTACAAAAGGAGGTTTAACTAGGCAAATGTCCAACTACTGTCCTCCTACTTTGTACAAACTCCCCTGAGCTCCTTCTTTGATAACCTGGCTTTTCTCTTAAGAAAAAAAATCTTACAATCTATTTTGGTTTGTTTTTTTTAAAAAAAGGATCCTGTTAAGTAGGTAAATCAACTTCATTCAGCAATGCTCCACTTCTGCCATCTAGCGGTGAGATTCATTGCAGCACACAACCATTTTTGAAGGGACTTCTATGGCTGACAGCAGCCTTTGGAAGAACTGGGAGCAACTTTCCCTGTAGTGCCATGCACTGGCCTGAATTTCAAAAAGGTCAAGAATTCAGCCCAGTTGGAGGTGCATGTGGAGGAAGTGTGTTCACTGGCAAAAGAGGGCATGAACCATATCCCCTCGTTTGCATTTGGGGGACATGTGGTGTCTTCAGACCAGCCCTAGCATTAGGCAGGATGGGGCGAGTACCGCAGGAGGCAGTTGGAAAGGGTGGGCAGCTATTTATTTTATTTTGTTATTTTTAATAAAATAAAAATAGCTTTTTAGTATACAAAAAGTTGAGTTAGAGGTGACAATGATAGTTTACAAAATTATGCATGACATACTTCTAAATACCAGTTATTGCAAAGCACAGGAGGGGAGAGGGCTCTTGTGCTCAGATCTTTCCCACAGGCATCTGGTTGGCCTCTGTGAGAACTGGATGCTGGACTAGATGGGCCATTGGCCTGATCCAGCAGAGCTCTTATTATGTTCTTATGTAGGACATAGCTGTGAGTGACACGCAGTCTGATCTGAGCACCCTAAGCAAGCCTGGTGCTTTCAGGTGCTCTGATGATATCCCATTGCTGGCGCTGAAGTAAGGCTGCATACACACCATACATTTAAAGCAAATATCCCTGGATAGGGATAGCCTGAACACAGTTGTCCATACATATGTAACCTTGCAGCTGCATTACTGCAATGCACTCTTTGTGGAGTTGCCTTCAGGGTTGGTCCGGAGGCTGCAGCTGGCGCAGAATGCAGTGGCTGACTTGCTTGTGGGGGCAAACTACAGCTAGCATATAAGCCCCCTGTTAGCAGGACTTGCACTGACTGCCAATCTGCTACTGAGCCAAGTTCAAGATGTTGGTACTAACCTAGAAGTTCCTACAGCTCAGCATCAAGTTGCTTAAGAAACCGCCTTATCCTTTATACACCCAGTAGATGACTGCCATCTCCTGGAGAGAGTTTCTCCTGCAAACTCCAAAGATATGAGAAGCCTGCTCCCCAGTAACTTGGAACAGAGCCTTCAGCGTGGCTTTCCCTGTTCTGAGGAATAGCATTCCTCTTTGAGATGGAGCAGGCAATCACTCGCTGTACTTTTCCAAAGCAGCATTTTGGTTCCCACAGGTTTTCCCAGCACCATAAATTGGTCTTTTACCACCAGTGTCTACGTTAGGTTTTTAGACCTGTTTTAAATGTATCTGCCGTTTTTAATTATCTCATGTGTAAATCACCTTGAGACAGTTGTTTAGAAAGCAATTAATAAATCACAGATGGGTATGATGATATTAAGAATCATAATTTAAAGCACAAAGCTTCACCCAGGAAGCCTAGGAACTGTGATTTACATATAATCAATCCCCAGCACTCATCTCAGCATTCTTTAGGGTGAGTGCAAATGCAATTTCTGTCACTTTACACACCCTTCTCACTAGAACCAGAAGTGTTGTGTGTGGAGGGGGGTGTCACGTTTTACTAGCAACCCCAGCTCTGGGCACAAGCTCTGGAGTCCCCCAAATGGAGTCACAACCTTGTTATAAGAATTTTAAGGTCTCAAATATAGAATATTCTTAAATGCACACATATCTGAATATATGAACCATGTGTCTGAAATAGTATGGGAGAACAATCCTGAAGCCATTTTGATTCTCCCACATTGACCTCAAATATTCCTCTGCAGTAAGGGAGGCAAATGGGGAAAGCCTTCCCATTGTCTTTTGCTTGCAAATCCTGTCTTAAAGGGCGTATTTGTGTATGAATCAGGTGAGCCTGTGACCTGGATTCAGGAACTAAAGTATTAACCATCACAAAAGAATAGCCAGACTGCACTGGTAATGCAATCAGTGACCATTATCAAGTATCCTGACAGACAGGATTTCTGCTGTAGACCACTGCCTCCTGTGATGTATGTATGATGTTTTACAGGGGTGGTCTTGGGCAACAGGGTGGGCAATTTCAAGGGTCTATATAAGGGCTTGTGCACCATTGTTCAGAGTCCTCCTCCCTCCTGCATGTGGTGAGTGGGGATCCTGTTGCAACAGTTTATTTCCTTTAATAAAGATCAGGCTTACTAGCCGCTTTGCTTCTTAATATACTCTGGTTGGCCTCTGTTATTTTCTCCTACTGATAGGGAACCCACTTAAGGACTCTATACAGGCTCTTGGACACCCCATAAGGGAAAAGGAGCAGTTTTTTTTCTTATAACATTGGACATATTAATGATTTATATGAAAGGCTTCTTTGCTGCTTTGGGGGGAAATTGCTTCACGATCAAGCAAAAGGGAGCATTAAAATGAAGCAAATTTTACCACCGCAAAACAGAAATGGGATAAAAACCAGGCTGCAAATACACCATGCATTTAAGTCACCATACATTTAAGACTCCCCACCCCACCAAAGGATTTTGGGAACTGTTGTTTCCCTCTCACAGAACTATAATTCCCAGCACCCTTGAACTACAGTCCTGTCCGTTTTAAAGATGTTTCACCATTATGAGGTCTAGAAGCTCTTGTTTTGTTTAAAGGCAAATTTCTACACATGGAATTATTTTTCTCTTCCAGAAACAAGCAGGCCTGGGCAAGAGGTTGATATCAAAAGTTGAAATCAGAGACTCAAAGCTTTGGGAGACACCAGTGGGAAGTAGACGTTTGTTACACCATAAACACAGATTGTGTGTTGCAAGGAAGCTGTGAAAGGAAGTCTGAGTTTTTGTCTGGATGTGTACAGTATTTTGCCTTAGGCCTAATTCTGATCTTTAGAGGTATGTGTGGAAGAAACAATGCCATTGTACTTTGATTTATGTAAGCTTGTACGAACCTTCTAAGTTTCTAGTTTACAATGTTTTTCTGACATGCTTGCCTGCATTTGCTCTTTGTTTTTTAAAGGGCCAAAATTGCTAACAGTTCCCTGCCTGGTCCCCTGTGGGGGAGGAAACACTGGCCCGCCATGCTCCAGCTGGAGAACAGCCTTTCCCAAAGGTGCCATGGGCTTTGAAGACACTCGAACTCAGGACACAAGGGAGAAACGTGCTAAAAGGAAGGCATGCTTGGCAAACCCTCACCTGATCAACTCCCACCCAGAAACCAATGTCCCCACTGTCGACGGACAGGTGGATTCAGAATTGGCCTCCACAGTCACTTATGGACTCACTTTTTAAAACCGTGTTTATGGAAGACAATCTTACTTGGCTACAAGTGATCGCCAAAGAAGCTATAACCATGGGATAGTAGCTACAGGCCTAATTATTACAGTTTGATATTTGCACATGTTCTTGCATTTAAAAACAACGGAATTTGATCTTTGGGGATTCTAACCTAATCTGAACTTCCCAGGCTCTAACATATGAATCAGGGCTTACAGCACAATGCTAACTTTCTGCTCAGCAGAAAGTCCTAATGAATTCACTGGGTCTATAACCAGGTTAGTGGGAGCTAGAATTTCAGCCTTTGAGGTGTGTGAGATGAGGAAGGAGCTCTCCCAATTCATCCCTGATCCAGGAAACAGTTTGTTGGACTAGGGATGCATCATCTGAACTAGACGCCACTGAATACAGAATGGTCCTTGTTGCAAGATCCCTTTCAGTCTTGCTATGAAGGCACAACCAGTGTTGCTGGCCTTCAGTGTAGCACTTCCTTCACTCAAAAATTGCCTTTTTCTTGTTAATCTCAAGGTATTTGGGGCAAGGTCCAGGGTTGAGGGGGATCTGGGCAGTGTCTGTTAATAAAGTATAGGCTGCTCTAATCTTTATGATGGATGGCGATAGCCCATGGTCCTCCAGTTGCTGCTGTACTCCAACAACAGTCTGCATTAAGCTTACCAGACGTCCCCATTTCCCGGGAACAGTCCCCAGATTTACAAATCAGTCCCCATACAAAATCCATTGAAGTTGAAGTGTCCCCGGATTCATTGAAAAAAATCTGGTAACCTTAAGTCTGCATGGCCAATGGTCAGGTTGTAGTCTTAATGACCAGAGCCAGGGCCACAGGTTCCTCATCAGTTAGATCTCTACAGATCTCTATAGATCTCTATACTTGTACAACTAAGATTTCCCACCCCCAAATGGATTCCAGTTGGTCACTGAGAACAGGATGCTGGACTAGATGGGGGGGCCATTGGGCTGAACAAGGAGGCTCATCATATGTGAGAGTCAGGCTGGCTTTGCAGTTCCCCTTCTGAAGAAGTGAAGGTGAAAGCAGGAAGACTCTGTAGATTTAAACCAGGAGGTTCCCTTACTTTTCATTTTGTATCTTCCACAACCAGCCAAAACAATGGTGGTGCATTAGAGATTCTTTCCTCTGGAACACAAGTGTCCATAACTCCCCCTTGGACAGATGGGCAAATGCTAAGTTTCTGCCTTTAAAAAATGCTTGAATCCTCTTAGGTTACACAAGATAAATACAAGTGAATTTGACCTCTTTATTATTATTATTCCAGGTGCAAATTCTGGGGTATTGCAAAATATATTTATTGGTGGATGAATGGAAGAAATCTACTGGGCAAGATGAAAAATTTGACAAGGACCTTTCTTCAAAGGATTTTGAGGTTTTAGCACAGAGTAGCTAGCTGGATCTTCATTCGCACTGCCGTAGCCCTTCAGAGAGCTAAAAAATGTAAACAAAAACAAAAAACCCTAAACGTAGACGGTTCGTCTCACCCATGAAGGCGGCTAGATGGATAGATGAGGGCTACATAAAATGGACGCTTTTCACCAAACCTATAAATAATTTGGTGGAAATCAGTGCCACAAAATAAGGCAAGTACGACTAGATAACTGTCTAGATTCCAATTTGTTGCCATTTGCTGTGAGAGAACCTTCACAGACAGAAGCATTTTACCTCTGAATACTAGATACCAACAGCTACCTGCCTGTTTGTGACATAATATAGCCACAGGGAACCTACTGTTCTCCATATCTTAATAGACACCTAACTCACATCTGCCCCTGCCAAGCATGGACAGTGGTCAGTGAACTGTAGCAGAACAGTATCTAGTGTGTCACAGGTTCCATCATTCTTCTGGCATCTTCTGAGTGTCTGTCAGATGGGTCTTTGGTGTAATACAGCAAGGTTGTTCAGGTACACAGGCTCATTTGGGTCAGATTTTTACTGCCCCCAAATAGCAACTGCATAAATCTACAGAATATGGGGCACTGCTCCAAAATTTATAATGTATGCAAATTTCCAACAAAGTAACAGGAATGGCTATAGGTGAAGATGGATTTTAGAAATCTGAATTGCCAATGGACTTTGTTCTGATTGCCCCACCTGAAAGAATTGTTCATAAAACCCAAACACACTGTCCCCCCCCCACCCACTTCTTTTTGCTACAGCATAGTAGTGGATAAGCTTTTTGCTGGGAGGGACCCAGCTGCTGCACATATTT
Organism: Podarcis muralis; assembly: GCF_964188315.1. Classification (NCBI taxonomy): domain Eukaryota; kingdom Metazoa; phylum Chordata; class Lepidosauria; order Squamata; family Lacertidae; genus Podarcis; species Podarcis muralis. Next base: position 15,444,886 of record NC_135673.1, on the reverse strand, counting down.
TCTCCTGCCTCTGTTTCAAGGGATGGTCCTCCCTCTAGCTGTTGTAATACTGTGGTGGGTTGGCTTGTTTCAAAGCAGAAAAATCCCTTTCCCATTAGTACAAAAGGTGCGCTAGATCTATCGCTCAGATAGTCACGGCTCAATCTGGGAGGCGACTTCTTTAATTACAACAAGAACGCAAAAAAAAAAAAAAGACGTGGGGAACACCTTGACACCAAAAGTATACAAACAGGAATATCGGATCACAGTAGTTTTTGTTTCGTTTTTTTAAAAAAAATGCGTCTTAGAAAACCATTAAGGAAACGTAAAGGCGGCAAATACAGTGCCCACATGGTGCTTGGCAAGCCAGCTTCTATATGTTTCAATTTCTGGAGATTTACAAAAGAAAGCAGAACAGTATTTCGAGGCAAAAAAAAATAATACATTCCTTGATGAAGAATGCTCTAGTTATCAGATTATCAGTGCCTTCATGAATTCTAAAAAAAAAAAAGTGTGCCCTTTAAGAAGGGATTGTTGGGCACATACATAAGATGCTGGCAGTTTGGTTGTATTCCCCCACGGAACCCATGTTGAAAAAGTCAGTCCCCAGACACCGAGATGATGTGTTTACCCTGCCCCTCCTATTTCTACCACTCTTTTTTCTTCTCATCCATAGACACGCCACCAGGCCCAAGGGCCACCACCAGCAGGAGGCCTCCGATGACGGACATGGTCTGGAAGAAGTCGTACTTGAGGAAGTCATGCATGGGTTTGTAGACTGGGATGGTCCAGAAGGCGTTGAAGTAGATGTTGATGGCAAAGAGCCAGATGACCAAGGTCAAGGCGGCCAGTTTTGTCTTGAAACCAACAGCCACAAGGATGATCAAGGCTGTGCCCACGATGTTCTGGAAGATCTATGGGAGGAGATGGGATAGAGAAAAGTAGAATTCAGCAGAGGCTGGTGTAAGGGAGAAGAGGGCATCTTACCCCACCTAACTCAGCCTCCCCTCAGCCAGGCCTCACCTGCTGGCCTTAGGATTTGCCACCATTCTAGGGGGAGGCAGCCCTGGCTGTCAGCCTCCTCCTCCTTAGCCTCCCAGGTCTTTGACAACAGGCATTTTCAGTGGCGGAATGCTCACACATGCTCACACCCACCCACCCAGGAAGCAGACCTTGCGCCATCACTGTCATGTTTATCCAGGCTTATGGTTTTTAACTGGGAGGGTAGTTAAATCTATCTGTTGGGCTTATCCTTTACATGCAGTGGAATAATAATAATAATAATAATAATAATAATAATAATAATTTTATTATTTATACCCCACCCATCTGGCTGGGCTTCCCCAGCCACTCTGGGCGGCTTCCAAAAAAAATATTAAAATACTGTAATACATCAAACATTAAAAGCTTCCCTAAACAGGGCTGCCTTCAGATGTCTTTTAAAGAAAAGATAGCTGCTTATTCCCTTGACATCTGATGGGAGGGCGTTCCACAGGGCGGGTGCCACCACCGAGAAGGCCCTCTGTCTGGTTCCCTGTAACCTCACTTCTCGCAATGAGGGAACCGCCAGAAGGCCCTCGGTGCTGGACCTCAGTGTCCGGGCTGAACGATGGGGGTGGAGACGCTCCTTCAGATATGGAAGGACACATTCCTTGTAAATGCATTCTTTTATTTATCTATTGCTGTTTTAAAATCTGATATTCATGTCTTTGCTATTTTATTTTTACTCTATGGATTGCTTTGAGGCAGCTGAGTGCAAAAAAATATGGCCAATGCATACAATAAATAACAATAGCATCTCATTAGGAAGGAGGGTGAGGAGAAAACTATCATCGGTTGACTCTGCCTGCCCATCACTTGCTCTGGCTCCCCCTGACATTGGCCTCCCTGCTTTCCAACCTACCAGGATCAATAGGCACCTACCAGTGCTGGGAATAGGAGGAGCTGGAGGAGGAGGAGGCAAATTCCATACAAAAATACCTCTCCCACTAATTAAAAACAAATTATTTGCAATGTTTGGGCCACTTACCGAAAAGAAGCTAGCATCAAAATGCAGCAGCGTCATAAACATGAGGACCAGCAACACTCGTCCACCCAGCTGCATGTACTGCTTAGGGGAACTTTCCCGCATGGTGGGGACTCCTGCGAACATGCTCTTCCCCTCTGACCGTGATTCAGCCAACAGCAGCAGCAGACCACCCCCCAGAGCAAGGTTCCTGTAGACGGTGAAATATGGTCAGTCCAAAACACACACACCTGAATACCTACACCAGGTGTGACAAGATTCACAAAGGGCTTGTGCACCAACAAAAATTAAAGTGACACAATCAAATATGCTGTTACAAGTCTTAAGATGCTTAAAGGTTATATGCTGGTTGCCTCTGGAGTTTTTGAGTGACAAGTCCCAAGAGTGAAAGTGGCTTACATTTTGACACCTGAGATGTATATATCTTTTGGGATCCACCTTATTTCTGTGATTGTAAGTTGTAAACAGTTTTTTAACCTTGCGATTTGATTGTTGTCACCAAACTGAGGCCTTAAGAGTGAAAGGTAGGTAACAGATGATAGCGATGATCATAAAACGTTAAGAAACACTCAAAAGCAACCTTGACAAGCAAAATGCGCAAGGGACACTATAATCATTTTCCTCAGTGCTGGCTGGTTAGAAGTGAACGATAAATGAAACTAAGATTAAATAAGCAAGAACTAGTAAAACGAGATAAAAGAGAATGAGACATACCTCATCAAAAACTTCAGATCCCATAAAATGCTGTACGCAATTGTCTAGGAGGAAACAACCAGACACGATTGAACCCTTTGCTTAAAACCACCCTTTCCTTTTGATCTCAAGCTTGAAGCAGCTAAATACTCCAAAAAGAAGCTTGGCATCTATCTGCTGATGCTCACTCTCATCGCTTCTTCTACCTTCCCTCTCCCACACTCTTTTTCTGTCCCCTATTTAGCACACAAACTCCTTGGGACCAAGGATCTGTTATGTTCACTTATGCTTTCTCTGCAAAGATCTATGCACATTAATGTCACTGTGTAAATAAGATGGGTTCTTTGGACAAGCAAGGGGTATGAGAGTGAAAATGGAGCAGCGCTTTTTTGCTAAAGAAAAACAAATGCCTTACTGCTAATATATTTTGCAAACATGTGCATGACTTAGAGAGGAGGGTACCCATTTTAAATTTATTTTGCTTCCCTGCTCTCCCAAGAACTTTGCAGCAGCTATCTCATAAGGTAAGAACATAAGATGAGTCTGTTGGATCATGTCAACAGCTCATTTAGTTCAGCATCTTGTTCTCACAGTGGTCCCCAGATGCCACACTAGCAGGACCCAAGCACAAGAGCATTCTCCCCACAGCAACTGCAGTGTTGCTTCTGGCTGTGAGGCAGAGCATAGCCATCATAACTCAGGGCTCAAGGTGAGTGTGCAGATTCCACCTGAAGTACTGAACATTAAACTGCTGGACACGGGGCTGTTTTTAAATTTCTGTTTGCCCCCCATTGTGGTTTTCTTTGAGAAAACAAGAGGTGTTTTTTCCCACTTCTGCATAACTCAGGGCTAATGTGACCACGCCTCTTGTTTTGACTTCGAGCCCGTCAGCACTCAGACACCTTAGTTTGCTACTGGAGGGGCGCTTGCGGGGCAATGGAACCTCCAGCTTCAGAGCCAGGAGGGGCAAGTGTGAATAGGCACGATTTTTCAGTGTTGTGCAATTAAGAGTTGGGATTGATTTCCTTACCTGGAGTGCTATAATGCCAAATAATCCAAAGCAGGCATACTGAACAAAGTTCCTACTCAGCACTAGGATGCAGCCACCTAGGAAAGGAGGCGGAAGAGAAGAAATAGCCAAGTCAACAGCATTAGTGAATCATGTTCCCCTTGCTAAGGTTCTGTTGACCCTCCTGTCTTTTAAATCCTTGACTCGCCTGCAAAGCTTTCTGCTGGCTTGTCTCTTGAACCATAGCCTTCATTCCTCAAACTTTAGCAACATCAATCTCTTTAAAGGCAGCCTTGTTTTTAAGCACTAGTCCAGCAGCCACCAGATCACCTGCCTGTCAACCATGTGACATGGCCATGACATCAGCTGACCCGTTTTCCTTTCCCACTAAAAGCAAACTCAGGGGACCGAGTGCTGACAGACATGGGAGCCAAAAGAGAGACAAAAACAAAGCACATAGGCAAAGGTCCAGGGCTTGGCATGCACTGATGATCAGCTGTCATATACAGTCAGGTGCAGGGCTGTTGGGCATGGGTTGGCTGAAATCAGGTCCACGGAGTGGAGATTCCCCACTGCTCTTCTACAGTATATTAAGCCAAGAGTATATTAAGCAATTGTCACTGCAATTTACAACTGAGGAAATACTCCAAAGCTCACCTACGTGAGCTGTTGGGCATCAAGCCATGGTGTACTGCTGCAGGATTGGAAAATGAGAGGCCTGTGAGTGGCTGTTTCTGCTTTATAAGCCACTGGGGGGGGGGGGTGAGAGGAGAGAATGGGTGAGGAAGAATGAAAATGACTCTGCAGGAGAATGAAAGGATGGTTGACTTGTAGAGGTGGCAACCATTTTAGGCATGAGTAATTGATGCACGATTGCTAGTGTACAAGTCCTTTTGGACCCGGAAGAGGCCAGAACGGGTGTGGGGGTGTAATGGGGTGCAACGTGCTTATGAATGCTCTGGTGATGCATGCAGGTGCCAGGAACGGAAACCTGCCTCCCCCTGGAAAATGGTCACTACCTGTAGGAACCTGGAAAGGTTGCCCACAATCTGACTGTATGATGACTGGGGCTCCTATCTCTAAAGAGGGTGGGGGACCTCTGGTCCAAGGGCTTAACTTGGCCCACCTTCCAATCACTTGATACCATGTGTGTTGTCAGCAGGAGGGTAAAAAAAATGAGCTGGGTTGGCCAGAAGGGTCTCCTTAAGTGTTGCTGAACAGTTGATCTGTGGGGCTTCAAAGCACAGTGCAGAGCTCTTTGCAGCCAGTCCCTTACCAAGAGCCCCAAATGGTGCTTTGAAGCCCTGCAGATCAGCTGATTCATGGGGCTTCAAAGCACCTCACCACTAGGCATAATTATCAAATTTGGGGAGGGGTGATAAGGATTCGGCCTGCCGGATGTATCTGCTTCCCCACCCCTGGATTTAAGAAGAGTGAGGGCGGCTTCAAAACCTGTCATCTGGCATAAAGGGGTGGGGAAGGGGACTGTGAATGCTCTTAAGGGCTGTGATCTTGTAGAGGACATGCCACTATTATAGACTGGGCAGCTGTAGTCCAAGCAGAGAATTTATGGGTCCCCTTGGTCCAGGAACCAGAATCTCCATTTAACAACAAGCGTACATGGATCTCAGTATTGTGCCACTTACTTAGCTGTCCAAAAAGGTTAATGAAGACAAAGATGGAGGCCAGGAAGTACCCACAGTTCCATGTGGCATCAATGTAGTCCCTCTGCTCGCTCCACTGGAACCACATGCGGATGCCATCTTCAAGGAACGTGCTGATCAAGCAGAGGCGGGCCACATGCGGGAGGTACTGTTTTGTCACTCGCAAGAACTGCCAGGGGAAAGAAACACAGGTGAAAAGAGTGGGCAGGAAGCAGGGACCGCCTGGCTTCCTACCTGGATAGGGATGGCTTTCCCCTCAAAGCACAGCTGTGTTCTCCCTCTGGTGTCAAAGAGGTAGCATTGCCTCAATACCTGTTGCTGGGAATCGCGAGTGGAAAAGATTCAGGTTCTGCTTTCAGGCTTCCCTTAATGGGCCTCTGGTTGGCCACTGTAAAAACATGTTGAACTACATGGGCCTTTGACCTTATCCAGCAGAGCTTTTCCTAATGTCCTTAAGGGCACTTCCAAAGTGTTTGGCTTGGGGAATACCTTCTCATCACTTAAATGTAAACAAACCAGATTTGTATCTTGGGTGGTAAGGTTGACCCACCAGGAGACTCAAGCCAGAGCAAGTTCCCTCTGAGGCAACTGCAAACTGAGTGGGATGCAGGAGCCATGCCCCTTGACTCACGTTACATAAAGGGTGGAAATGGGGCACATGCCAAAACGCATCTAGCTTGAAAATGTCTCCAATTGTGTGACTGTACAGAGACCACAGCTAATCAAAACTGGAGGGGAGGGGGGACTTGCATTGAACCAGCCTTTGAAAACTTGGGTACTCCCCATATTTTTTGGGACTACAACTTCTATCATGCCCAACTATCAGCAATGCTGCCTGCGGCTGATGGGAGTTGTAGTCCAACACACACACACAAACCAACCAGGATGGCACCAGGTTAGTGAAGGCCGCAGTAGGCAATCTAATCCCAGAGCTATAGCAATAGGTCACACTAAAGGATTTGCTAATCCACCACCTTGTTTCTCATCATGCATTTATCTATATCTATATCTATCTATCTATCTATCTATCTATCTATCTATCTATCATCTATCTATCATCTATCTATCTATCTATCTATCTATCTATCTATCTATCTATCATCTATCTATCATTTTCTCATTTAATCCTCGTAACAGCTCTGCAAGATAGCTGAGGCTGAGAGGTAGTGAATGGCCCACAGCTCACACAGTGAGCTTCATGGCCAAGTGGGGATCTGAACCCGTCTCCCAGGTACTCATCCAGCGCTCTTAACCATTATAACACACTGGTTCTCAATTGCCAGCCCTAGATGCTCCAAAGATGCCTCGTTTACTCCAGTACTGACCATTTATGAGACAAAAGGCTCAGAGATAAGTCTATTTAGCCAGAGCCTTTTAACAGACCAAATTCTCCATGATTTCCTTTTTAAAGCTATTTTAAGCTAGTGGCCCTCTCCAGTGTACTCCATAATTTAAATGTACACACAGTGTAAAGTACTTCCTTTTGCTCATCCCGGATCTACTGCCAAACCAAACAGTTCAATCAGATGACTTTGAGCTCTAGCACTAGGAGAGAAAGAGTGGATTCTCTGCCCGCTCTCTCCCCAGAATGTATAATATAGATTGCAATCCTATGCCCACTTACCTGTGAATCCTTGCCTTTGCTTCCCTACCACCACGCAATTTCTGTGAACAGCCAAAATTTCCTGGTGTGAGTCCTTTTGCCCTGGGGCACCTTGAGACCAAGAGTTATGGAGACTTTTGCCACTCCATGTTCAGATGGTGCTGCAAAATGGTTTGTCTGTGACTGTTCAGGGAGGCAGCTTAGCTTCTTACCCCAAGTTTGAAGGATCTCTGAATTCAGGCAGCTTTATATAGCAGGGGTATAGAAACTGTGGGTCTCCAGACATTGCTGGGCTCCTCCCTCACCTAAGCCCCAGCCAGTAGGGTCAATGGTCAGAACTAATGGGTACTGGAATTCCTGCAATATCTGGCAGGCCACAGAATTCTCCTCATTCCTGTTCTATAGTATTCTTTAGCTTACATTTTATTAATGTAAGCAGGGTGCCAGAAACCCTATTACAGTGGTACCTCGGGTTACAGACGCTTCAGGTTACAGATTCCACTAACCCAGAAATAGTACCTCAGGTTAAGAACTTTGCTTCAAGATGAGAACAGAAATCACACGGCGGCAGCAGCAGGAGGCCCCATTAGCTAAAGTGGTACCTCAGGTTAAGAACAGTTTCAGGTTAAGAACAGACCTCCGGAACGAATTAAGTACTTAAGCCGAGGTACCACTGTATGTTGTTTCATTATCTTTTTTGGATTTGTTTTATCTTGTTATCGTTTTGTACATTTACTTGTTTCTCTTTATATTGGACAAAGCAATTTAAGAAATGGTTACAAAAAAGAGGTTTTCCAGCTCCCACCCCCCCAAAAAAAACCCACGCTTCCTGGCACATAGAAAAAAAGCAAGTCAGGAAAAAAGTTTCAGCCTAGCATTTCCCCCAACAGGCTAGCTTTCTGGATTCAGGCAGCAATACACACGTACATGCACACACACTCCTACATTTATTTATACCAGGAAAGGCTTGCCACACTCGTTTCTGATGACTGGGTAAATGCACCCTTCACAGGAAGTAAGCAGATAAAAATAAGTCTTCATGCTGTTTGTTGAGCATGGTTACGGGACAACCAACCAGCAAGCTGGGGCAGATGAAAACTACAGTGTGAATAATGCCAGGCAAGTAACTTCTGGGATCTCACAACCGGGAGCTCGTGAACAGGACTCGTAAACAGGGGTGTTTGCAAGGATTGGTGGAGGAGACTGAAGAGAATCAGCTTCTTTCTTTTGGATTAAAGCTGGTAGTTTGTCCGAGCTGTTTGGAGGCTTGATTGTTTGCAGGCCTGGTCCTCACCAACAAGGAGGAACTGACTGATAAAGTGGAAGTACTTGGAAACGTGGGAGGAAGTGATCATGTCCTCTCCTCCTAGGGTTCATGATAACAGAGGCAAAGGAAAGGTGAGCGTAGTTCGGACAGGCACTCTGGACTTGCCAATTTCATAAAGCTTAAAGGGCTACTGGTTGAGATCCCATTGTCAGAAATATCTGACGAGAAGGGAGCCCAAGATGGATGGGAGTTTCTTAAGGGCAAAGTACTGAAGGACCAAATGCAGACAGTTCCAACAAGAAAAGTGGGAGGCATCTAAACAAACCAGGGCGGCTGCATAAGGAGCTTACAGATGAACTGAGATTTAAGATGGACATGTTTCTTCGGCTGTGTTTGAAGCGAGAGGAACAACAAGCAAGTGGTAGATCGTCTATGTGGAGAAGACAGAAAAATGCTATTGGGTGACAGAGAGAAGGTGGAACTGCTCAACATCTACTTTGCCTCTGTCTTTGCACAAAAGGAAAGCAATGATAACAGATTAATGATGTAAGGAGGGAGCTGCAGACCAGGATAGGAAGAGATGGTAAGGGAATACCTAGCTACTTTAGTTGATTTCAAACCTCCAGGGCCTGATGAGATGCACCCAAGGGTACTAAAGGAACTTGCGGTATAATCTCAGAACCTTTGCCTATAATCTCTTGGAAAGCATGTGAGGTCCCAGCAGACTGGAGGTGGAAAAATGTTGTCCCCGTCTTCCAAAAAGGGAAGAAAATAAGATCCAGGTAACTACCAACTGGTGAGCTTGACATTGATACCAGGAAAGGTGCTAGAACAAATCACTCAATAGTTGGTCTGTGAGCACTTAGAAAAGGATGTTGTGAATACTAAGACCCAGCACAGGTTTCTCAAAAACAAGTCATGCCAGACTAATCTCATTTCTTTTTCTGATGGAGTTAAAAAACTTGGAGGATCAGGGAAACTAACTCCTTTCCAGCCCCAGGAGCAGCATGGGAAGCATTCATGTGACACACCTAAACACTGCAGCCAACACACTAATGCGTCACGACACATAATTAGGAAAACTGTGCATTAATAGTTCCTTGTCATCCAGGAAAAAAGTTACAAGTGGGATGCCACAAGGTTCTGTTCAACGTTATAAATTACCGTATTTTTCGCCCCATAGGGCGCACCAGCCCATAGGGCGCACCTAGTTTGGGGGGGGGGGGGGGAATAAAGAAAAAAAAATATTTCCCCTCCAGGCGTGGGGCTGGGGTGGGGGAAGCCCGAGCTTCCCCCGACCCCAGCCCCCAGAACAGGCTGCTATCCACAAGCCTAGGGAGCCCGGCGGGAAGTCGCGCCGGTCTCCCCAGGCTTGCGGATATCTGCCCAAAGCCCGGGGTGCACTCCGCTGCGCTCCCCAGGCTTCGGGATGCAGGCAGCTCTCCGTAAGCCGTGGGAGCCCGGTGGGAACTCCCGTGGACTCCCAAGGCTTGCGGATAGCTTCCTGAAGCCTGGAGAGCGAGAGGGGTTGGTGCGCACCGACCCCTCTCGCTCTCCAGGCTTCAGCGAAAGACTGCATTCGCCCCATAGGATGCACACACATTTCCCCTTAATTTTTGGAGGGGGAAAAGTGCGTCCTATAGGGCGAAAAATACGGTACTTAGATGAAGGAATTGAGGGGATGCTCATCAGGTTTGCAGATGACACCAAATTGAGAGGGATAGCTAATGCCAAAGAGGACAGAATTGGGATTTAAAGTGACCTTAACAGATTGGAAAACTGGGCCCAAGCTAAGAAAATGAATTTCAGTAGGGACAATTGCAAGATTCTACACTTGGGCATGAATAACCAGCAGCACAAATATAAGACCCCTGGCTTACCAGCAGTACATGTGAAAAAGATCTAGGGGTCTTAGTAGACTACAAGCTTAACATGAGTCAACAATGTGATGCAGCAGCAAAAAAAGCTAATGCTATTCTAGGCTGCATCAACAGAAGTATTGTGTCCAGATCAAGAGAAGTAATAGTCAGGGACGCGGACTTATAAAAAATATTGGGGGGGCCCGGGAAAGCTCATGAATAATAAATAAGCTCATGAATATGCAAATAAAGTGGCTCCGGCCCTAAATAGGGCAAGCCACGCCCCCCAGCCAGCCAATCGGCTGGCTGGGAGGTGTGGCCAGTCGGGATTCCCCTGTTCTCGCGGGGGCCAGGAGGAAGGAAATTCCCCCCGGCAGTGCCTTGGCAGTGGCGGTGGTGCTGCGAAGCAGCGAGGCAGGAGCCCCCGCCCCCGGGGATTCCCTAATCTCGCGGGGGACGGCCGGGGCTCTCTGACTAGGGCGCGCGGCTGGCTGGCTGGCTGGCGAGGGAGCAGGTGGGGAGGAGGCGGGGGACGGCGGCGGCGCTCTGCTGGAAGGGCGCCCGAGATTATTGGGGGGGCTGAGCCCCCCCAAAAAATTTTTTGAGGGGGCTCGAGCCCCCTCAGGCCCCATGGTGTCGGCGCCTATGGTAATAGTACCACTCTATTGTACCTGGAATATGGGATGCGGGTGGTGCTGTGGTCTAAACCACAGAGCCTAGGGCTTGCCGATCAGAACGTTGGTGGTTTGAATCCCCGCGACAGGATGAGCTCCCATTGTTCGGTCCCTGCTCCTGCCCACCTAGCAGTTTGAAAGCACGTCAAGTGCAAGTAGATAAATAGGTACCGCTCCGGCGGGAAGGTAAACGGCATTTCCGTGCACTGCTCTGGCTCGCCAGAAGCGGCTTAGTCATGCTGGCCACATGACCCAGAAGCTGTCTGTGGACAAACGCCGGCTCCCTCGGCCTATAGAGCGAGATGAGCACCGCAACCCCAGAGTCGTCTGTGACTGGACCTAACGGTCAGGGGTACCTTTTACCTTTATTGTACCTAGAATACTGTCTCCAATTCTAGGCGCCACAATTTAAGAAGGATATTGACAAGCAGGAATGTGTGCAGAGGAGAACAACCAAAATGATTAAGGATCTAGAAACCAAGCCTTATGAGGAACGGTTGAAGGAGCTAGCCTGTTCAGCCTGGGGAAAAGGAGACATGGAAGATGAAGCAAGCTTGTTTTCTTCTGCTCTGGAGGGTAGGACTTGAACCAATGGCTTCATGTTACAAGAAAGGAGATTTGAACATGTTACAAGAAAGGAGATTTGACAGTAAAAGCAGTTCAATAGTGGAACAGAATCCCTCAGGCAGTTGTGGACTCTCCTTCACTGGATGCTTTTAAGCAGAGTTTTAAGCAGAGTTTGGATGGCCATCTGTCATGGATGCTTTAGCTGAGTTTCCTGCAGGGGGTTGGATTAGATGACCCTTGGGAGTCCCTTCCATCTCTATGATTCTATGATCACCAGACGTCCCCAACTCCTGATGTCCACCATGCAACAAGGCAGGAATTTATGCAGCTCTCTAGGTTAAAATGCAAGTGCTGAGATCACTTATACACACAGAGAGAGCAAGATGCAAAAGCAATAAGTAAAAACTCAGGCATGCTCACAGACCATACATGACTAACACACAGAATTGTACTTTTGGGTGGAACTAACCGAGGAAATCTGGAAGAAGAAACAAGGAGAAAAGCATGGCACATATTTACTCAAGTTGAATAGCCTTGTTCATAATTTCACAATTTGTACTGTTTTATTGTTGTTAGCCGCCCTGAGCCCGGCTTCGGCTGGGGAGGGCGGGATATAAATAAAATTATTTTATTATTATTATTATTATTATTATTATTATTATTATTCCTCCCCGATAAGAATTTTACAAGAAATCTGGCACCTTTGGTGAAGAAATTATTTGTCAACTCATGTTACTATGTGGATACATATTTTCCCTTGTGGTTTTTTGTGGGGGTTTTTGAACCCTCGCACTTGTGATGTCCCAGTGACTAGATGCAGATAAACAAAATTTGAAACTGGGACAGAGGTTTGGCAAAATGTCCTGGAACCCTAAACATCTTAAATTCAATATTTACAACATGGTTCTAGCCCTCTGCAGGAAGACACAGTGAGACATGCAATTACTGATTTCAGGTCACACTTGTTAATGTTGATCATTTACATCAGGGATTAAGAAATCTGTGGCCCTCTGGACATTGTTGGACTACAGTTCCCATTATCCTGGCTAGGGCTGATGAGAGCTGTAGTCCAACAGCATATGGAGGACCGCGCGTTCCTTGATTTGCATAGTAGTTGCTTTTGGCTTTCTTGTTTCCCAGTTGCTTAAAACCTGTAGCTCATGGGTAGGCAAACTAAGGCCCGGGGGCCGGATTTGGCCCAATCTTCTTCTCCTCAATCCGGCCTGCGGACGGTCCAGGAATCAGCGTGTTTTTACATGAATAGAATGTGTCCTTTTATTTAAAATGCATCTCTGGGTTATTTGTGGGGCATAGGAATTCGTTCATTCCCCCCCCCACACACACACACAAAATATAGTCCGGCCCCCCTCAAGGTCTGAGGGACTGGCCCCCTGCTGAAAAAGTTTTCTGACCCCTGCTGTAGCTCCTCCCCCTGCCTCACGCTCACATAGTTGCAACTGGTTAAATGTCAGGAAATGGTACAGTGGTACCCTGCAAGACGAACGCCTCGGAAGACGAAAAACTCGCTAGACGAAGGAGTTTTTCGTTTTCTTAGCCGCTTCGCAAGACGCATTTCCCTATGGGCTTGCTTCGCAGAACGAAGCTTGCCCCGCAAGCTCCGGGGATAGCGGGGAAGCGCAGCGCGTCTTCCCCGCTGTCCCCGGACCTCTTTTGAAGCAAGGGGCGGCGGGGAGAAGATCGCTTCTCCCCGTTGCCAGCCCCGCAATCTCCGGGGACAGAGGGGAAGGCGCGCGGCGCTTCCCCTCTGTCCCCGGACGGTCTCCATAGGAACACATTGATTGATTTTCAATGCATTCCTATGGGAAACCGTGCTTCGCAAGAAGAAAAAACTTGCGGAACGAATTAATTTTGTCTTGCGAGGCACCACTGTATAGAGATTACTGATCTAAAGAAATAACCCAAATAGAAGAGTTATAGAGCTTCCTACAGGTGTGTGAAGCGGATGGTTTTGTTTTGGAAAACCCTGAGAGTGGGTAGATTATCCTACACTGTACATAATAAAAAGCAGCATGTTTTTCTCCTGTAGTTTCTATACTAATGGATCTACTGAGCTTGTGAACAGAGTACCTAGGGTAGGAATATAAAGATGTTGGAGAGGAAACCAGCAGCTTATTCTCTCTCAAGCTAAACCATTAGTGGGAAGGACTTTTATGCAGACAGCTTGGCTGCTAATGAGGTTACATGAATGGCCTGCCAAGCCTTGTAATGGAAAAGAGGGTAAAATAAACAACAATTACAGAGCACCTGGCTGCATTCAATTCAGATCTTCTACTAGGCCTAGTTCTCTTCAGGGCTGAGCTCTGGAAACGTGGCTTGTTGGGGAAGAGAAAGGGCAATTGCTAGTAGCAAAGGTCACCATCTTATAAGGAGTGAGACTGTTCATCTCTCTAGTGCAGTACTGTCTACACTGACTGGCAGCAGCTCTCCAGGATTTCAGGCAGGGGTCTCTCCTAGCCCTATATGGATATGCCAGGGGCTGAACTTGGAACTTTCTGCATGAAAAGCAAGTGCTGTATTACTGAGCTACAGCTATCTATCTATCTAGCGATCATCTAGCTCAGTGTTTCCCAACCTTGGGCCTCCAGCTGTTTTTGAACTACAATTCCCATCATCCCTAGCTAGCAAGACCAGTGGTCAGGGATGATGGGAATTGTAGTTCAAAAACAGCTGGAGGCCCAAGGTTGGGAAACACTGATCTAGCTATCTACATTGCCTCAAGGCAATGTACACAGTGCAATAAACACAGCAAAAAACAGTTTTAAGCACCACATAAAATAACAACAGATAAATTTAAAAATAATATGAAGTAGACACCCAGCTTGCCGATCAGAAGGTCGGCAGTTCAAATCCCCGCGACGGGGTGAGCTCCCGTTGCTCGGTCCCTGCCTCTGCCAACCTAGCAGTTCGAAAGCACGTCAAGTAGATAAATAGGTACCGCTCCGGCGGGAAGGTAAACAGCGTTTCCGTGCACTGTTCTGGTTTGCCAGAAGTGACTTAGTCATGCTGGCCACATGACCCGGAAGCTGTCTGCAGACAAACGCCGGCTCCCTCGGCCTATAGAGAGAGATGAGCGCCACAACCCCAGAGTCGTCCGTGACTGGACCTAACGGTCAGGGGTGCCTTTACCTTTAGACACACATTACAGAACCTATCCATTAAGCTGGAAAAGCCTATCAGAACAACAAGAAGTTTCCATTGTTTCCAGAAAAGTGCAGATAGCGGGCACCTGTTTTTGTCTTGATGGGAATGCTGTTCCACACATCCATACTGAAAGATCTGCTGCGAAATACTATGAAGTAGGCTTCTGAGGTCTTTGGAACTTGACTAAGCTCTCCTATAGACTGCAGGGACCTACTGTGTATATATGGGATAATATAGTCTCTCAAGTTTTGGTGGCAACCACAAAAGGCTAGCAACCACGGCCTGCATAAATTAGAGAATCCCATATCACAATCCTACCAGTGCAATCGTAGCAACATGTTTCCCCTTCAGGGTGTTTTAGCTTATCACAACCATGCTGGCATCACACTAATTAGAGCAGAAATGCCAGCCAATCCAAAAAATGATAGCTTGTAGAGTTGAATTTTCCATTCCTCCCCTTCCTTATCTAAAGAATCTTCAATTAAATCCCAGATTAGATGTTTTCAGGAGTTGCTTGTTACACAAACGCCAGCTGTGCAAATATCTCTCCCCACATACAGACATATAACCTGTGGTACATTACTGCACTCCCCCAAAGTTGAATGGTTTTGCTTTGTAGTTGCATAGGTGGTAATTGGCCCGTCTGCTGGGGTAAGGGACATGAAGAGGAAATTATCTGGAGAAGTTGGCAGAGAAATCAATTTAGCTGCAAAAACCTCAACAGCTGCTTTGCAATTAAATTGCAAAGTACTGTACTTGCAAAACACTTGAGGCTGCCTTTTGCAACTATGGCAGAAGTGCACCAGTTGCTGCTAGAGGTTATGGTTTGCGTATATTTAAAAAAGGAATATCCACCTTGCAATTTCAGGGGGATCCAAATACGCCCTCACAAACACCAGATAATTTTGCCAGTTTTGCACTCATTGGCTAGATCAACTGAAGGCAGGAACAGATTTGCATTTTACTAAACAATTCAAAAAATACTGCCTCCGTGCTTAAAAAAAACCCCTCAAAATGAAGAACATTAAAAGCATCTTTTTCTTTTGAAATGAAAGCCAACAATTTAGGAAAGGAGTCTGGAAGATTCCTAAAGAGACCCATGGGGGGGCCGAACCCCTTGTGGTTATGGGCCCATGTGGCAATGAGAATTCCAGTGGCAGAAATGCGAACTCTGTTCCCTGTGTCAGTCCTAGGTGTGGGGAACTTTTGGTCCTCCCGATATGGCTGAACTACAACTCCCATCATTCCTGGCCATGCTAGTTGGGGCTCATGGGAGTGGTAGTCCAGCAACATCTGGAGAGCTAAGGTTTCCACATACCTGGTCTGTCTTCTTCACCCAAAAGCAGCCCTGCCATACCTCAATTTGTCCCCACAAGATGGGAAGAGCAGACTGTTGAAAACCAAGTAAGAAGCCTCATTCGTATTTGAACTAAGACAGACACATCCTTATTTCAGAGCTCTGCCAACTCACCATTTGAAAATTAGACCAACAGACTACGTGGCTAAGAAGATGTGAGTATTTAAAAAACAAAAAAATCAGTGCGAAAAAAGTTATTTTTAGTGGAAATCATTTTGGGAAGGGCAAGAAAGATCTTCTCCTGGACAACTGGGCTTTCAGAATGTGTGTTTAAGAAACCTCATTTCGCAACTAGTGTAAACAAACTCATAGAAATAAACATGCAAATATACATATAAATGCACAGCTTCCTCTTTTTAATGGAGAGAAGCATCTGAGAATGCAGTCTTGTAAAACTGGGCAGAAGATGCAGATCCAAAACATCTGTTGTCGCCCTGCATTTTATGGATAACAAAAATCTTGACTTTTTCTATCCAGCTGATGGGCCTGCCAGTAGCATGGAAGAGACACAACTCAGGGTACAGCATCTGCTTTCCATGCAGAAGGTCCAAGGTTCAATCCCAGGCATCCCCAGGTAAGACTGGGAGTGTTGGCTATTTGCAGATTAGTTGCACTGCAGAAAGCATGCTGGGGAGACCACACATTCAAGAAACGCAAAATAACTTTTGCTAGGTTTTAATAACAAAAACAAAAACTCCTTTTACACTAAATTACAATATATCAATAAGCATGACCCATCCACCAGGGTACTGAGAGAGCTACATGCTGCTCTTTCCCCAACAACTTAATTACCACAACTTAACAGCACCTGCTATACTGCTTCACAGCTGTAAAACAAGGTCATGTTATTTGCTCTGGCCTTTAAAGAAATACACATCTTGTGGAACAATAATGAACCTTCAAATTTAAAGAGACCATTCAACAGGGAGAGCCCTGTCTGAAACCCTGAAAATCCTTTGCTAGTCAGTGTAGATAATACTAAGCTAGATGGACCAATGATCTGCCCTGCCATAAAGGCAGCTTCCTATGGTCTAATGCTTTAAAAAAAAAATTGTTTCACCAAGGCACCTCTGCTCCTAGGGCAATATTAAGTTGGGGTTTTTATTGGCAAGGGGCATGGCTACAAGGTAGAGCATCTACTTTGCAAGCACAATGCAAGCACAATGGTTCCCTGCATCCCCAGATAGGGCTAGGAATGTCTCCTGCCTGAAACCCTGGAGAGCTGCTGCCAGCCAGTGAAGGAAATTCTGAGCTAGATAGAACAATGGTTTCTAGGCAAGAATGCTGACTGTTTTTTAAAATATGTATCATTACTAACGTGCACAGCACTTTGCAGAGTAGCAGTATACAAAAAGATTATTGGCACCTGGAGCATAATCAAGGTGAAGAGGCAAGGAGTTGAGATAAAGAATAAATGTGAGCAGATGGGGAGCTGTCAGGGGTGAGGACGGGTGCAGAATTGTTGAGCAAAGCTAGGAGGATGCAACTCATGTGCAGGGAATTTATCATGAATCAAAGCTTAGGGATAGAACAAAACTGGGCTGTAGGAGGTTTAAAAAGGGATGTAGCCATTGTGGTGCCCTCTAGAGTCCAGATGTTGTTGGATTCCAAATCCCATCAACCCCATCCAGTTCAGTCAGAAGTCAGAGATGATGGGAGTTGTAGTCTAGCAGCATCTGAAAGACACTGCAGTTGTCTGGGCTAGCTAAAGGAGAATGAAGCGGTGTGGGAATTGGGGGGGGGGCGAGAAAAATGGGGTCATTATTACTGCTAACTCAGCATTTTTATATGCTTGCCTAAAGACATAAGATCATGGGTAGGCAAACCTAAGGCCTGGGGGCCGGATCCGGCCCAATCACCTTCTAAATCTGGCCCACAAATGGTCCAGGAATCAGCGTGTTTTTACATGAGTAGAATGTGTCCTTTTATTTGAAATGCATCTCTGGGTTATTTGTGGAGCATAGGAATTCATTCATATTTTTTTCCAAAATATAGTCCAGCCCCCCTCAAGGTCTGAGGGACAGTAGACTGGCCCCCTGCTGAAAAAGTTTGCTGACCCCTGCATAAGATCATAAGGAAAGCTTGCTGAATCAGGTCAATGGCCTATCTAGCCCAGCACTGTGTTCTCACAGCGGCTAACTATGGTCTGATGGAAATCAGAAAGGAGGCTCTGAGCACAAGAGCACTCTTCCTTCCAGAGGTTTACAGCGACTTGTATTTAGAAGCATTACCACCTCAAACCACAGAGGCAGAGCGCAGCCATCCTGGCCAGTAGCCATTGATAGCATTCTCCTCCATGAATTATGTCCAATCCTCTTTTAAAACCATCCAAGTTGGTGGCCCTCACTGCCTCCTATGAGAACAAGTTCCATAGTTCAACTACGTGCTGCGTGAAGTACCGTATTTTTCGCCCCATAGGGCGCACCGGCCCATAGGTTTTGGACGGGGGGAAATAAAGGAAAAAAATTATTTCCCCCCCAGGCGCGGGGCTGGGGTGGGGGAAGCCCGAGCTTCCCCCGACCCCAGCCCCCAGAACAGGCTGCTATCCGCAAGCCTAGGGAGCCCGGCAGGAAGTCGCACTGGTCTCCCCTGGCTTGCGGATATCTGCCTGAAGCTGAGCAGCGCGCCCCCAGCTTCAGGATGCAGGCTGCTATCCACAAGCCTTGGGAGCCCGGTGGGAAGTCACGCCGGGCTCCCAAGGCTTGCGGAGAGCTGCCTGGGGCGCGCTCCGCTGCGCTCCCCGGGTTTCGGGCTGCAGGCTGCTGTCCGCAAGCCTTGGGAGCCCAGCGGGAACTCCTGCGGGCTCCCAAGGCTTGCGGATAGCTTCCTGAAGCCTGGAGAGCGAGAGGGGTTGGTGCGCACTGACCCCTCTCGCTCTCCAGGCTTCAGCGAAAGACTGCATTCACCCCATAGGACGGACACACATTTCCCCTTCATTTTTGGAGGGGGAAAAGTGCGTCCTATAGGGCGAAAAATACAGTACTTTCTATTATCTGACACTTCGTAACTTCAAGGTGAGCCAGGGCCTTCCTGAATCAAGGTTCATAGCTCAGTGGCAGAACATTTCTGCAGTGCACGGGGTTGGACTAGATGACCCTTGGGTCCCTCCCAACTCCATGATTCTATTATTCTGACATCTGCTTTGCACCCAGAAGGTCACAGACACAATCCCAGGTATCTCCAGGTAGGGTTGGGAGATTCCCTGCCTGAAACCCTAGAAAGCTGCTGCCAGTCAGTATAGACCAGCCTTTCTCAACCTGTGCGTCCCCAGATGTTACTGAACTACAACTCCCATC
Source organism: Podarcis muralis (assembly GCF_964188315.1). NCBI lineage: Eukaryota > Metazoa > Chordata > Lepidosauria > Squamata > Lacertidae > Podarcis > Podarcis muralis. Next base: position 15,425,730 of record NC_135673.1, on the reverse strand, counting down.
ACCCCTAGCTAGCAAGGCCAGAGCTCAGGGATGATGGGAGTTGTAGTTGACCAACATCTGGGGACCCACAGGTTGAGAACCGCTGGTATAGACTATTCTGAGCTAGATGAGGGTCTGACTCAGTATAAAGCAGCTTCCTGCGTTCCTATGTGCCATCTCAGCCACTATGCTACATCTAGTTATTTGTCCCACTTTTTTTCTGAGGAGCTCACGGTTGTGTACACTGTTCTCCCCCTCTCCATTTTATCCTCACAACAACCCTGTGAGGTAGGTTAGCTTGAGAGTAAGTGACTGGCCTAAGGTCACCCAGTGCACTTTGTAGCTGAGTGAGGATTGGACCCCTTGTTTCCTGGGTCCTAGTATGGCAGTCTAACTGCTGCACCACAACAGCATCCCATACTTTGTCTGTTGGGCTAGTGTAGATGTTCAGTCAAGCTGCTAAGCTCCAGGGCCCTCAATCATCAAATTATAAAAACTCTTACAGTGACAGAAGTCACTGTTACCATGCCTGCCGTCTCAGATGGCTTTTTCTTTTTTTTACCCAGGGTAAATTAAGGTCATGCAGTTAAATGTATTTGTTACCAAGGGATATTTTTACCAAGGGATATTATCCTTTCTCCAAACCAAAGAAAGCATATAATAATGTAGGATGTAAACTGCTTTGAGATTTGTTTATTTTCTTAAATATAAAGCAGTATAGAAATGAAAAGAATAATTGTTATTATTCGTTTCATTTCTATAGTGCTTTATATTTAAGAGGGGGGAAATACCCTGGAGTCCCACAGGATGTATGTACCTTTTTTTTGTAAAGGCAACACACCCACCCCAACATCACTTGCTGGTTCACTTAAGAGGCACCAGACACATCAAACAGCTTAAGCTGTTGCCTGTCTCACACATGTTTTCCATCACAGTGCCAGACTGTGGTTAGATAAACCTGTACCAGGACAGGAACAGTTGACACTGGCTTATGAGATAATACCGGATTGTCTTTTCCTTTGTCCAAAAGGTAGGAAGCAGAGACGTGTCTTTTACCTTCCACACACCTGAACAACAGAATGTGTCACCAACTGTTCTTCCCCTAACGCCAAAAGAATTAAAACAACTTTCAACACCTCCTGGTCATTTTCTTCTTAAAAAGGAAACCAGGGGAATAGTTTGGGGCAGTTTTCTACCTTCTCATAAGCTAAAAAGAAATATACACAAGGGCTGTAAGGAACCAGATGTCACATGAGCTGAGGAAAGGAAAGGAAGCTTGAATTCCATTCATTCATGAACACAGGGAATAGGGAGGAAAGTTTTTAGCTTCTCCGCTTTTGATCCAGAGAAAGGTGAAGATTTGGCTCTTCTGGCTAATAAGCAACCCCAGGATAAGATTGGTTTGTGTTAGCACTCTATTTAATCTGGAGTGCCAAACAGAGGTACTGATGCCTCCAGTACAGAAATCAGTAAAAAAAAATAATGTAAGAAAAGACTTGGGGTTTTTGTAAACTTGAATACTACTCAAATATAATAGATAAAGGTAAATATAAAACACAGACAAATGATCAGCATATTACCAATACACCGATCAATTTCCTCATGCTTTGTCCAGCATTTTGATAGGATCATGGTCTCTGAGAAAAACCCCTTTTCTGACTTTACATTACTAGTTATTTGTGCCCCCACTCCAAAGGTAGGGTACATTAAATGACTCACACATTCTACAGAGGGAAAGAGAGATTATACTGGTGGTGGTTAGACACCATAGCACTCCCAGATTCCAGAAGCTCATGGGTAGAGAAACTTCCATTATTTTCACATTTTCTTTCCCTTTCTCTCCCCCCCCCCCCACATTTATAGACCACGTTAAATAAACACCCTATTCCAACATCTACTTTACCATTTTCTGGAAATTGCCAAATCTCTTACCTCCCTCAAGGATAGGATAGATATAGCAAAGAAACGCACAAGACACGCCTTCATTTCTCTAACGTGCAACCCCATAACGTTAAAGCGAATCCCTCTAATCTCAGAGGCAAATTATTGCCAGTGGGGAGGAAAATCTATGATGTCTGAAAGTGGTCTTCTGTCCCATAATAATCCAGAGTTCTCTTTAAGGGGAACTGTGAATTTCACACTAGTCATCTGCTCGATTAGCTACTCGATAGGGCTGGCTATTCACAGGTGACCTGAGCCCCAATTATCACAAGACGCAAACGTTTAGGAGGTTGAGGAGGCGAGTGATAAAACCCTGGCCCTATAGACATTGCTTTGGTTTCTCATTCTGTCTGTGATGGGGAAGTAAGACTTATCCCACACCAATCAAGCGAACACTCTATTAAGCAATCTTCCCCCGTCATTTTAGATTAGATCACTGAAAGATGGGGCCGCGCCCCTCAAATTTGTGCGGGTGCAAAGCACTCGGGAGAGAGGAAGGCTGATCTCCCGATTCCCTGTGAGGTGGATCCTATGATGTTGGGAACGAGACTGCATCCTCAACGACCAATTCCCCTCCCCCAGCACACACACACACACACACACACACACACACAGCAGGCACAAAATACCAACGCCCCCACTCCGCAAATCTTCTCTCCTATATAATACAAAGAAGACGCGTGAAGGAAAGGAACTGGACGCTACAGAAATATCTGCAAAACCCCATGTGTGCAGTAAGGCCTCCTCTGCTTCAAGAGAAAGTGGGGCGAGGAAAGAGGAATGAATCCACACCCACCTGGTCTGCAAAATCCTCTGCGGTGCTCATCAGATCGTTCTGCCCCATGGCTAAGTGAGTGCTGCAGGAGTAGCGAAGGGAGCAGTGGGTTTCGCTCCAGGATGTGTTGGGTGCTGCTCAGCGCCTGGGAGACCGGACTAGCCGCTCACTCAAACACACCCCCGACAACCCCTCCTGTGGTGGCTGCTGGCAGCTTGCTGCTGCTGCTCTTATTGCAACGAGGCTGCACAGGAAGTGGCTGCACTCGCTGCGAGAAGCACTGCCACGTAGGCCAACTCTTAAAGGAACCGCACGGGGCGGCGGGGCGGCGGAGCCTCCGAGGAATCTCCCTTTGGCTTGGGGAGGAGAAGCACCACAGACTGACCCGGGAGGCCTCGCTCGTGGAAGTGGAGCCGGTGCACGTGGAGTCGCCCCACAGAAGGCCCCGCCACCCTTCCCGAGGCCAAGGGCGCAATCCCGTGCGCAATGCAGAGGACTGGAAATAAAACCCCAGTGAACCCTTAGCCTCTGAGCAAAACCTGCATTTGGTATATTAGGGTTGCAGTTTTGCAGTCCGTTTCTAAGGCATCTCGCAAGTAGGGGGATCTCCAGACCAATGTGTTCTGCAACTTTATTATTATTATTATTATTATTATTATTATTATTATTATTATTATTATTATTATTAATGTATTTGTTCACTTGTTATTGCCAAGGTCTCTAAGCACCCTCCATTTAAAAACATCAAACATAGGAAGCTAACTTATACTGAGTCCAACCAGCTCAGTATTTGTCTTCACTATCTTGCAGCAGCAAATCGGGGTTTCCAGGCAAGAATTCCTTCCCAGCCATACCTGTAGATGCCACTGGGGGCTGAACCTGGGACCTCCTGCATGCAAAGCAGATGCTGTACCACTGAACTACACCCCTTCCTCTAAAGATGAAGTAAGATTCTAGTCCTTACAGCTCTGAATTAAAGGCTGAATTAAATAAAAAGCTGTCATCTGCTGAGTCTTGTTCAGTATTGCCTACACTGACTAGCAGCAGCTTCTTGGGGTTTGGTACAGGGAATCTTTCCCAGACCTATCTGGAGATACTCAGGATTGAACTGTGGAGCTTCTGCATGCAAGACAGATGATCTACCATTGAACTATGGCCCTTCCCCAATACAGTATATAAACATTATAGTATTACAAATTCAAATGAGACATTTAACATTATCATACAGACACAATTCATGGACATACTGTATATATACACACTATAACAGTAACAGGAAGCACTGGCAGAATGCTAACAGCAGAATAAAATCAGTTTGGTCCATCAAAAGCCTGAAGGGAAAGATCAGTCCAGCACCAAAAAAGATGGCAGTGAAGGTGGAAGGTGAACTTCACCTGGGAGAGCAATCCACAGGTGAGGAACCACCACTGAAAAGGCCCTTTCCCTTGTCACCGTCTTTTGAGCCTCCCTTGCAGGGAACCTGGAGAAGGGTCAGTCACTCTTAGCCTAACATTCTTCACAGGGTTGTTGTGAGGATAAAATGGGAAGAAGCAAAACTGTGTACACCACTTTGAGTTCCTTGGAGGAAATATGGGATATAAATGTAAAACTAAAAGCAACAATGGCAGTATTAACTATGCTGATTGCCGATTTGCCACTGGGCCAAATTCAAAGCACTTATGTAGAGACCCAAATAACTACAAGAGGGCCTCCTATATCAATTATGCCTAACACTAGATCACTTCCCAACTTTTTTTGTCAAAGCTGACCCAGATATTGCCCCAAGGCAGCCTATACACATAGAAATCTTACAGGGAAACCCATAACAGTATATACGTATTTGTATGGTAGCAGTACTGCTATTGCGTCCCACCTGAGGTCAGGTGCTGCAGCCAGGTAGTGGGACTCCCAACCTATCTGTTGAAGTCCAGTGCATCTCAGAGACTAAAAATCACGAAATCTCTGGTTTGAATCTCACCTCTCCTGTGATGAACTCACCAGGTGGCATTAAACAAAGCCATTCTTACTTAACCTTCCTGCCTCCCATCTGCAATGTGAGAATGGCAAACAACAGTCTCTACATTACAGGGCTGCTGTAGGGAACATAGCATATGTCAGGCATGCAGGCATCCTCTTGGCCTTGATGGTACTTTACCTGGTTACACAAGTTCTTCAAAGAGATTTGACTCTTTTAGCTTTCAATTCCAATTTCCTTTTTACCAATACTCTGTGTTGGGTTTTTTTTTTGTGGTTTCCTCTTTTGAAGTGATTGTGCTGTACTTTCCTTCACACCAGTTCCCTTTGCATACAACACTGAATCTGACAGCAATATGGCACTGCTTCCAAAAGATTCAGCAATGCTGGCATCACACACCAGGTCCTCAGTGTCACTGCTGAATAAGCCACCTTGAGCTCCTGGGAGGGAAAGGTGGGATATTAAATGGAAAAATACATAATAACATCCCAGGTTTTGCTTCCCATATCGTCAGCATCACAATCAACTGTTTTAGGACACAATCTTATATCACATCCATACTATACATTTAAAGCATAATTAAAGCATGACTTCCTCCAAAGGATAATGGGAATTATAGTTTTTTTTAAAAGGGTGCTGAGAATTGTAGCTCTGTGAAAGAGTAAATTAAACTTCCTATGATTCTTTGGGCAAAGCCATGTACTTTAAATGTATGGTGTGCATGTGATCTTAGTGTATCTAGAAATTTGACCCAGCTTAAGACTTTATTCACATTGGATTTTTAGGATGCTTCATTCAGCTGCTAGGTTTATGTTGCTTTTTAAACATGCTTTTCAGTTATGATCTTAATGAATATGACTAAGGTCCATAACTTTCATTGTATTTACTCTGAGTAAACTTAGTTGAAAAGCACCTTTTTAAAAAGATCTCTGCCTTGACTATTTATCTGTACAGTGGTACCTCGGATTAATAACTTAATTCGTTCTGGAGGTCTGTTCTTAACCTGAAACTGTTCTTAACCTGAAGCACCACTTTAGCTAATGGGGCCTCCTTCTGCTGCTGTGCCACTGCTGCACGATTTCTGTTCTTACCCTGAAGCAAAGTTCTTAACCTGAAGCCCTATTTCTGGGTTAGCAGAGTCTGTAACCTGAAGGTATGTAACCCAAGGTACCACTGTATTGCTTTTAAATCTAACTTCATTTGTTGAGTTTGGTAGTATTTTAAAATCTGCTTTAGTTCCTTATATGATTGTGAATTGCCTTGAGACTTAAAATCAACAATGATCCATAATAATAAGAACATCATCATAATTATTGTCATTGTCATCTAGTTTTCATAACAATGAAATGCGGCCACCTGTCCTTTCATAATAATTGTTTAATAATAATAATAGACATTCACTGATTTTCAGTTAGCACAAAAGTGCTACCCAGCAACCTCCACTTAGACCTATGATTAGCAAATATTTGCTAAAGCCTAAAAGTAACTTTGCAGACTTTTGGTTGTTGGGTTTATTTTTAAAACCAGCTGTATTAGCAAAGGAAAGACACCCTTCACTGTTCTCAAATCACTTTGACCCTTTTAAAAAAACTTCATTGTGGGCCAAAAAAACCACTTTGCACATGCTTTGGAGCCTTTTTCTCTAAAACACGTCACGCCCTCTAGAGGAATTGGTGTGCAGCAACCCTAATAAAATATCACATTGGGATTTTTGTGTGTGTGTGTGTGTGTGTGAGAGAGAGAGAGAGAGAAAGACAGTGGGTAGAAGTAGGTTCCGTTTTTGGGTAAGGTTATAAGCTAAATTCTAAAAAGTTGGCGGGGGGGGCGGAACTGCGAAATACATTTGGATATCATAAAAGGAGCACATATATGCGCATATATATATATATATATATATATATGCTGAAGAAAGTTGAAAATAGGCGGGGAAAGGTAAAACAGGTCTGAGGACGAGGCAGACTTTTTTCCCGCCACAGAATTGGCAGGTGAAGAACGAGTGGGGGGAGGGGAGAGGAGGAGGAAGGCGGGAGCCGTTTGTGTCTGTTGCCCCTCCCACTTCCCCGGCCAGCCATGGAGAACTACGAGGTGTGGCGGGGGGGGGGCAGAGGGTTGGCCTGAGGAGAGGCGGGGGGGACGACGATTTGAGGCGAGGAGGGAAAGCAACGGAAGTTTGACTCCTCCCCCTCCCCAAACATGCATTTGAAGTGACGGAGGGGGCAGGATTGGAAAAAAATCTATACTGTATCTCCCCCCAGACTACAATTCCCGTCATCCCCTGATGGTTTGTCCATTCTGGCTCACGAGGCTGCTGGGAGTTGTGGTTCAACAACATCTGGAGGATGAAAGGAGCATTTCTATAGCCTCTCCACATGCTGTTAAGGCTAAAATTCTCTTTATCCCCCAACTACTGTACTGGACCACGCTGACGTCTGGGAGTTGTAGTACAATCACATCTGGAAGACCGAAATGACTGCCCGTCCTCTATGTATATTTATTTCATTACAGGGGAGTGGTAGGAATTGGGGGTGGGGGGTTAACATATGGGCAATTTGTGTGAGAAGGCATCTCAAACCTAGGGAGGGGTGTCTGGGGGCAAGCTAGGTTTTCAAGGAGGGGATGGATGGAACAATGCTGCTATCATTATTGTCATTCGTAGACTTTTTATTTTACTATTCCCACTAGAATGGTTGTAAAGGTGTGGGGAAGTGTTGCCTCCATATGGGTCTTGAGTCCTGGAAGAAAGAGAATCAGTGAGAGATGCAAACAGGGAATGTTTCAACTGTTTTTAATTCTGAATTTTAAATGTTCTCCAAAGAATAATTGGAACTGTAGTTTGTTAAAGGTGCTGGGAATTGTAGTTCTGTGAAGGAGTAAACTGCATATATTTAAAGCACATTTAATGCGCATCTGAAGTTCATAACTTCCCCCAAAGAATCCCAGGAGCTGTTGTTTCCCCCTCATAGAGCTATAAGTTCTTTAACTACCGTAAGTTCCCATGTATTTTTTAAAGGAGACTGTCAGCTTTGAATGTGTGTTGAATGGGCTCTAGATGTACAGTGTGGATCTGCTTGAAAATTCCTTCTCTTTGTTCCCACTATATTGTGATGGATCAATTTGGAACTCCCTGCCAGTGCCTATTGACATCAGACAGGCACTTTTACTGTCTCCTTTGTGACAACTGCTAGAAACATTTTGTGTGTACAGTGTAGATCTGATTAAAATAATCAATTTATTTCTTCACAATATATTGTGATCTGAGTAACAAGCATTCTGTGCATAACTGAAATGTATCTGTCTTGTCTTGAGGAAGTATGGTGGTCCCACTGTCCTTCAACCACTTGCCTTGCATACATCTACTATTCCTTACAGATTCTGAATATGCTGCCTCATGGGGCCCTTGGGACAATGCTAATAGTGGAATCAAAAGTGGAGAAAGAAAAAGATGGCAGCAGAAAGAAGTATATTATGAAAAAGGTAAGGGGGGAGCAAGGGTCTTCATGACAAGATGTGTCTCCAGTGATTTTATTTTATTTTATCTGATTTGATTGATTGCAAGGATGGGGGACACGTGGCTTGACAGGAGTACATGTGGATCTAAAGGTCTTAGTTGACCACAAGCTTAACATGAGTCAATTCTGGGACTCAGCAGCAAAAACCGCTAATGCAATCCTAGGTTGCATCAACTGAAGTACAGTAGAGTGTCCAGATCAAGGGAAGTTATAGCATCACTCTATTTTGCCTTGGTCAGCCCCCACCTGGAGTACAGTGTCCAGTTCTGGGCAACACAGTTTAAGGAGGATATTGACAACTTGGAAAGTGTGGAGAGAAGGGCCACCAAGATGATTGAGTGTCTGGAAACCAGGCCTTAGGAGGAAAAGTGAAGGGAGTTGGGCATGTTTAGCCTGGATAAAAGACTGGAAGTGGAAAGGATAGCCATCATCAAATATCTAAAGGGCTGTCATACGGAGGATGGACCAAACTTGTTTTCTTCTGCTCTGGAGGATAGAACCCAAATCAGTGTCTTCACAGACAAGAAAGGAGATCGCAACTAAATCTTAGGAAGAATTTTCTGACAGTAAGAGCTGTTTGACAGTGGAATGGACTACCTTGGAAGGTGGTGGGCTGTCCTTCATTGAAGGTTTTTAAAGAGATGGTCATCTGTGAATCCTACATTGCAGAGAGTTGGATTAGATGAGCCTAGAGGGGTCTCTTCCAACTCTATGATTCTATTATTTTTGATATTTATTCAGAAATGTATGACCTGTTTACTTCTCAGTCTATATGGTTTGCAGTAAAAAAAAAAAAATACTTCATATAACCACACAGAGAGATATTTACCACACTCAGTAATGTCAAAATGAAATGCCAGGGCTCAATGCTGCTGGGACATGTAAAGAGTCTCTTTTCTTCACTGAATAGCCATAATCAGGGCTGGATTTAGGGGACGTGGGTGGCGCTGTGGTCTAAACCACAGAGCCTAGGGCTTGCCGATCAGAAAGTCGGCAGTTCCAGCTGTCCTTTGTCAACAACAAATTGTTGCTGATTTTTGTGTTGAATATATGCTATATGGTAATTTATGAACCTAATAGATATCTAAAGCCATTTGCACATAACAAAATATGTATTTTATCAAAGTAATTGATATAGAAATGAGCAAATCAGTGATATTTTAGGCTAGCAGGCGGGGCACATTATTTACATCATAGGAGCCTATGCAACACAAAACACTGTTGCTGTGTGTAGGTTTTATTTATTTTTTTATCTTATATTTTGGAAACGTACATCCAGTTTTTTTCCCTTAAAATTTTTTGGGGGCCCCAAGAGAGTGGGGCCCTAAGCTATAGCTTGTTTAGCTTATACGTAAATCTGGCACTGACCACAATCATTCTCTAGAGACATTCAGAGTTACAGAGAAGGACTTCTGAGTTGTAATTCCAAAGACAAGGTAAAAAGTTAAAGGACCCCTGGGCAGTTAAGTCCAGTCAAAGGCGACTATAGGTGCTCAGCTTACTTCAGGCTGAGGGAGCCAGCGTTTGTTCACAGACAGCTTTCTGGGTCATGTGGCCAGCATGACTAAACTGCTTCTGGCACAACAGAACACCATGAAGGAAGCCAGAGCGCACAGAAACCCTGTTTATCTTCCCGCCTCAGTGATACCTATTTATCTATTTGCACTGCTATGCTTTCAAACTGCTAGGTTGGCAGAAGCTGGGACAGAGCAATGGGAGCCACTGGCAGAGGAAGAGGAGTGTAGGAGGAGCGCACCGCCTCCTGCAGCATGATCCCAGTGGGGTACCATCATGGCTGCTCCCCCGCCCGCGCTGGGCACCATGCCCCCAGGATGCGTGCCAGGCCCCTGCCTGCTCTCCGCCCCCTGGTGCTGGAGCATGAAGCTCTGCCACTGACGGGAGCTCACCCCTTTGTGTGGATTTGAACTGCCAACCTTCCGCAAGCCCAGGAGTCTCAGTGGTTCAGACCCTAGCACCACCCACGTCCGAAGATAGGAATGCAAGATAGAAAACTGCTTTACATTGTAGTTTGTTAAGACTGCTGGGTATTACGGCTCTGTGAGAGTGAAACTACATTCCACAGGATTCCTTAGGGGAAACCATGTGCTTTAAATGTGTGTTAAAAGTGTATTGAATGTGCCTTAAGTGTTTGGAGTGGATAATAAGTTGTTCAACTTTTAACAACTTCTTTGTTGTTTGTTGTTTTGTGCAGGTTGAATGCATTGATGAAAAGCAAGCAAATGATGCTCTCCAAGAGGTAGCTTTCTCTTTATCATCCTTTTTTATTTCACACATTGGGTGAAGTAGACAGCGGAGTAGCTAGCCGCTCGGGTGCCCCGGGTGGCATGCGTGCACTGTAACCAGGGGTGGAGTGAGCTGCCCGTGGGAACGGGGCAAGCTGCCCATGGGTGGCGGGGTGAGCCAAGACAGGGCGGCTGCATGGAGCCTCTCCGCAGCCTCCTCCTCCTCAACACCCCGCCCAGTGCTGCCTATATGATTAGTTACTCTCCTGTAATTTTAGAATTGCATTATCCAGATGTGGAAAGGGTGGAGTCCCATGACAGAATAACTGGAATTCTGTTGTAGAGCTAAGATCCCTCTCTAAACCTAGGTGAGGATTGTTACAAACCTTAGATCTATCTTAGTTTGGAAGGTGTTTGGACTCCCAATCCCTTCCTCCCCTAAAAAAGAAGTTAAGGTGTGATCCTAAGCACAGTTTCATGGGAGCATGGTCTGCTGAAATCAATTGTGTAGCATCCAGCAGCATCAAGAATCAAGAGGAGAAATTTGGCAAAATAGGGACCGCACCAGTTTAGCTTAAATTGTAATAGTTTACTATAGAACCTTTCTCATCATTTTTCTGAAAGGCCATGGAACTGCTGAAGCTGAATCATCAGAACATCTGCAGCTACAAAGAATTTTTCATCATCTGGGAGAACCAGGTGACAATTTCCTAAGGCTACTATGGTATATATGCTTACTAGAAAGATTAAGTTTCCTGAATTCAATGAGACTTGCTCCCAGGTAAATTGCAGCAGCTCTAAACTGGTGATCCAGGGATGTGTTGCTTCTGAATCTATATCAGTGTAGTCCAGTGGATGCCTTTAAATAACAATGATCCATACCATAGAGACCCAGGTTCATATTCTCCATAGTGGGTAGATCTGTGATTTCCCTGTTACTGGATTTTACCACCTTAGGTTGGGGAGGGGAGGATGGGGGGGGGGCGGCAGAAAAATATTTGAATGCATCCCCATTTATTTATTTTGTCAAATTACTTGAACTTACAAAAAAAGTGTCATGTTAGGGAGAAGCTCTGCCAAATTATCACATGAAGAGGCCGGACCACACACACCTAGGTAGAGTGCAAGTCCTGGGGTTTCTTGCCTGACCCTATATGCAAGATTGGGTTATTAGTTTCACTTGGAAAAGCCTGTACTGTGTTGTTAGCATCCCCCTTCCCCACACTGGGCTGAAACTGGTGTAGGAAGCCTTACTGTGATAAACTTTGAAACCCCTTGACTAAAGTGGCACAGTGATTTTCATCTTCATCCTGTTGCATGCAGATTTCCTCCCTCTTTCTTTGTCTGGTGATGCATTATTCAGATCAAGGGGACCTTTCATCTCTGATCAAGGCCAAGAGGCAAAAACCTGAGAAAATTAAAAAGAAGGTAGAAAAGAATGTTTTTATTTAATAAATCTGTATAATACAAATAGGTAGTAATAATTGTGGGAGGTTAGCAGCCAAACCTAACAAGGGCATATTCTTGCTGGTTAGCATTAGAAGGGGCTAGGTCCACAGAGCTTTGTAGCTGATAGGCAGATACTCAGGCCATAGAAAAGCAATTGGTAAAGAAGGCTCTGTGTGATGTCATTTTCTCCTCCCATTAACCACAGGAACTGTTGAGAGAATGTCCACTTCTGGGACCTGGTTCTGGGTGTTGTCACTCACAGGCTCAGCCTACTCTTGGCATGTCTCATGGCAAAAATTTATGTTGCGGTAAGGCATGATAGCACAATCAGAAAACAGGAGGTGGGCAAATGTTGCTACGGAAGGAAGAGCATTATTCCCATTGTCCACCCTTTCTTTGTCAAGGGCCAACAGGAGGAAGAGAATTTCTAAGACTTTAACATGGCATGACAGCAAACTTTTCTTCTGTATATTATGTCCTCATCATTTCATATATTTCTTTCCATAGGTGATTAAAATGTTTCTGGGGCAGATGGTGGATGCTTTAGTTTACATCCACAAACAAACCATTTTTCACAGGTGAGGTGTCAGTTTTTCAAAATATTGTTTTGTTATTTATCTTCAGTAGTTTGTAGTGCAAAACCTAAGGTCTTTTAACAAACAAACAAACTCTTAACATGGCTGCAACTCTGTTTCAGCATGCTGTAAAAACAACTCTGATGTGTTTCAGAAACCTCAAACCATCCAACATCCTTTTAGATGGCAAGGCATCTTTCGTGCTTGGTGATTTCAGCACGGAAACGCTCATGAATGATGAGATGAAATGGAAGATTAGGGTGGAAGAAGGTAGCAATGTGTTGTTATCTTTTCAGCAGCCTTGTTCTTCAGAAAGACTGTGGGGTTTTTGAAAATATAAGGTCAAGGAGAAAATATTTCCTTATGACATGACATTGTTAGCATCTAGAAGAATGTTAAAGTATATGTAGTTTAGTAATGGTAGTTTGACATGTATGTGGAGTGGGCCACACCATACATTTAAAGTGCAATACTTCCCCCAATGAACCGTGGGAACTCCAGTTCACAGAACTGCAATTCCCAGCACCTAAATTAGAATTTCCCAAAATTCTTTGGGGGAAGCCATATGCTTTAAATGTACATTAAATGTATGGTGTGGATGGTTAGTGAGTCTCAGTGCAATAGACATGTGCTCATATTGTCAGAACATATTCACATCCAGTACATTACATTGGGTTGTATCCAGTTTTAATCCTATTCAGAGGAGAGTCATTGAAATTATCTGAACTGACCAACTTATTAATTTAAATGGGTCTACTCCGAGACTTGATGGAAGTTCCAACAACATATACAGAGGGCCACACTCCCTATCCCTGTTCTAAGCTGTTCTGTCGCCTCATGTGAAGCAACACATTGGGTTGCCATATGTCCTCTTTTTCCAGGACATGTTCTCCTTATCATGGGTATGTAAAATGAGAGTTGTCATAGGGATCCATAGTTAAAAGTCAGAAGATATGTCCTCTTTTTTGCCCTTCAAAATATGGCAACCCTAAGTTACAGCGACATTATTATTATTACCTGTCCCTTCACAAGCAAGGTTTTAACAATTTAAAGTTCAGCATTAAAGACCATTAAAACATATTGCATCCACAGGAATAGGGTGGGTCCTGAAAATACACATGTTAGCTGTCAAAAGGTCAGAGTACAGAGGCTAGTGTTCACCATTCCCTGAAAGCTTTATAATGAGCATGGCAAATAAATCTCTGTGGGGAGGGAGTTACACAACCTAGGTGACTGCTCTCCTAGGCCAACACCATCCCACATTTATGAGGACTACCAAGAGGGCCCCCGCTTTACTGATCTTAGTACCCAGGAGCAGTGCTTTTTTCCTGGGAGGACGCATACCCCAAAGCATTTTGTGAATCTAAGTTTGGCCTCATTGAGGGGCAGTATTTCAATATGAGTAGGAAAATGAGAGTACCCCTAAACATTTTTTTAGGGGGGAAAAGCACTGCCCAGGAGGGACTGTAGGGAAGGAGGCAGCCCTCCAAATATTTGGGACCTAAGTCATTTAGGGCTTTAACCACTACCACGGGCACCTTAAATAAGGCCCAGAAACAAACTGACAAACCTCCGCAGTGCCCCATGCAAACTGAATGGTATCCTTAGAATGTTTTGCGGGTTCTTTTACGGTTAAGGTGTAGAAATGGTTCTCTGAATGTGGAAAGCTTGAAAACCGCTATCTTTATTTCATTGCATTTATAGGCCATCTTTTTGTCTAAGGAACTCAGCATGGGGTACATGGTTCTCCCCCTCCTCATTTAATCCCCACAATAACCCTGGAAGGTAGATTAGGCTGAGAGGCAGTGACTGGCCCAGGGTCAGCTGGGAAGCTTTATGGCCGAGTGGGGATTTATCTATCAGGTTCTAGTCTGGCACTAACCACCATGCCACACTGGCTCTTCAGTTTATTAAATGTATGAATTGCCTTTTATAAACGTCTCAAGGCGATTTACAAACATATCACAAAAATGGTACAAAGCAGCGATTGAAAATAGGTGTAAAAATTGAACAAAATTAACATTAGCACATAAAGCACAGACCTCCCCCCCCCCATCTAGCTAGAAAACATTTACAAAACAAAAATATGTATTCAATTGTTGCCTTCTGATGGAATATTGTTCCTCCTTCAAAGAGATGTTACTCTTGGTTACAAAGGAAAAGTTACAAGGGATAAAAATAAACAAATAAATCACACCCCTGGCTTTTCTTCCCACAGATCCTCCTTTCAAATCCTGGATGGCTCCAGAGGCACTCAAATTTTCTTTCAGTGACAAATCTGACATCTGGTCTCTTGGCTGTATTCTTCTCGACATGATCTCCTGTGTGAAAGTACGGTACATTTCCCCTTTAAGAGTACTGTGAAGGTGTTCAGAGTTGGCTCTTGAGAGAGATAGTTACATTAAATACACACAGCATGCGGTTTTCAGTGACTGATATTCAGAAACCTACCAACAGTATCTGTTGGTAAAGGTATCTCCAACTGGTATCCAGAAACATGCTGCCTCCAACATTGGAGATGCCTACGATAGATATAGATATCGGTTGTACCCCCCTCTGTCATGTATATGATAATAGATCCATTCTGCTAAATAATTAGATTTTGTAAATATTAGGATTTAATTATAACTTGTATGTTATAACTGGGATATGTTATAAGATGGTATCAGTGTTTATTAGAAGGGGTTAATGTAACAGGTTTGAGGGGCTTAATTAGCATTTATGTATAAACACATAAATATAAGGCCTTGAGAATGCAATCAAGATCCATGTGTATTGGAATATGTGTGTGGACCTACATATGAGCATCATCAATTAGCGTGTGAAAATTCAATTAACCTAGGTAAGCATTGTAAGTGTGTACTAGCCATTAATCCTAGTATAGGGATTCAGGTGGTGCTGTAGTCTAAACCACTGATCCAGAAGGTCAGCAGTTCAAATCCCTACGATGGGGTGAGCTCCCATTGCTCTGTCCCAGCTCCTGCCAACCTAGCAGTTCAAAAGCACACCAGTGCAAGTAGATAAATAGGTATCGGTGCAGAGGGGAGCTAAATGGCGTTTCCGTGTGCTCTGGTTTCCATCAAGGTGTCACGTTGTGCCAGAAGCAATTTAGTCATGTTGGCCACATGACCCGGAAAGCTGTCTGTGGACAAACGCCTCGGCCTGAAAGCGAGATAAGCATTGCAACCCCATAGTTGACTTTGGCTGAACTTAAACCATCCATACCTTTACCTTTTACCTTAATCCTAGTCAATCAACAAGTGTTGTTGAGTTCAAAGCATCAAAAGAACTGAATATTAGAATACAAATGAATAAAGGGGGATTACTTTTGGAAACAGCAGAATTAGGGGAGATAGTACCAGGAAGCAGAGAAAAAAGTATGCTTGTATGTGCCCTGGAGACCAAGATAAGCTGCAAAGCCAAAAAGATGTTGATGATGCTGCCATAAGGATAAGCCAGCACTGCATCTTGGGGTGCTGTTGCTGTGCACCCCTCCACTGAAAGCTAAAGGTTAAATATATGCGTAAAACACTCATATATCTTAAAACTCTACTGCCTCTGCCATGTCTGAACTTCCAACAGACACATGACCCTGGATGAGTTTCTGGAACACTTGGAATTTTGCTATCACTCAGCAGATATTGGGGTGGTGTGTAACAATATGTATGTATGTATGTATGTATGTATGTATGACACTGTCAGGCAGTATGCTTCTGAATGGGGGAGTGGCACTTACTGCAGGGCCTGCAGCACTCCTGAGCCACATGTCTCTCCTGGGAGTGATACAGTGACTCGGGTGCCTTACAAGCTCTGCTCTGCCTGAAAATGGCAGTGTGGGGCTTGCATCTGCCCACCATCTCCCCCTCAGGCTGCCGCCCTACAGCTGAGGGGGAGGCAGTGGTGAGGCTCCGCGCAGTGCGCCCTGCCCTGGCTCACCTTGCCGTCATCGGTGGCTCACCTCACCTCCAGATGCAAGGCGTACGTGCTGCCCTGGGCACCTGAGTGGCTAGCTATTCTGCTGCTTCGGAATACCAGTTGCTGGAAACCACAGGAAGGAAGAGTGTTGCACTCATGTCTGGCTTGTAGGCCTCCCATGGGAGCATCTGGTTGGCCACTGAGAGAAGAGGATGCTGGGCTAGATGGGCCACTAGCCTGACAGAGCCGATTCTTCTTATCACTCAAGCCTTCACAACATTGTATTGAGCACCTCAGCATGGTGGTTACTCATCTTGGGTGTGGGAAAGGGGAAACCATTGGACATTTTACTACAAACTTCAGTTCTCGGTGTACCCCTCCTGTGGACCTATTTCCTTCTGTGCTTTAGTGATAAATCAGAAGTGAAAGAAAGCAGAACCTTTAGAAACAATAAAATTGTTCAAAGGCTTTGCCAGTTGGCAAGGTCACTTCCATCATTTGAATTATGAACAACCCATGCTCACTTTAGATATCCCTCCTCTGGTGTATGAAGAGTTAGGGGGTCTGCGGATGAAGGCTGGTCTATTAAGGCAAGTGGAGCACTGCCCTACCTCCTCACTACCTTCAGCCAACCCCCTTCTACCTGCCTTCCTACTTACAACCAATCCAAAGGACAGCTCTGGCTGCCAGCAGCCTCCTCAAGTCTCAGTTCTGCCATTCTAGAACTCCTGTCATTGGCTCTGGCTCCACTAATAATATAAGTGTGAGTGCCTTCTGCCCCACCAGTCCCAATGGGCACCAACCAGTACTCACACTTATATTATTATTGGTTACATTTTTGTCCCACTGTTCCTCCCAAAGATGCTCAGAACAGCAGCTATACTATAAGCAGCTCTGCTACAATGAGTCTGTAAAGAGAAAACATACACAGATTTTATTATGTGCTCCTTTTGTGTATTTGCATGAGTTTCTTTTTAGGTGAAAGACCCAGTTTCATTGCTGCATAACATTAAGGAGAATAGCAGTCACCTGGAAGAAGCCCTGATAACTATGAAGCAGATGGATACACCTTTGTCTTCTCTTTTGCTAATGATGTTGACGATTGAGCCAACAATGAGGCCCACATCAGGGTGAGTCCTGGGTTTGTTTTCTCCCTTGCTCCACCCAATAACCCACACAATGCATTTAAAGGACATTTATGCCACTTTAGTAGTCACAGCCCCCCCCCCCCGAAGAATCCTTGGAATTGTAGTTTACCCCTCCCACTACAATGCCCTTTACTCTTAACAAACTACAGTTCTCAGGATTATTTGGGAAAGCCATGGGCTTTAAATGGACTTTAAATGTGTGGTGTGGATGTAACTATGGGAGTTACTGTCATTGTTCATTGAAAGAGAGGGTTGTTGGCTAAACTTAATGGTTTCAAAGAGAAATCAGGATCCCTCAAAATGAATGCCCAGCTTTAACAATTAAATAATCCTTCCCCTTTATTTTGCTTATTTTACATTTCTAACTCACCTTTCAGCCCAATTTGGACCCTCAACACAATGTACATATTTTAAACTAAACTAATTTATTCCCCACTCCACTTCTCTTGCTACTTTAGGGAGCTGACTGACAATGCATTTATCAGAGAATGCCTGATTCTTGCTGGGTCACCCATAGTAAAGGTGAAGAAGACTCTGCCTCCAGGATTACTGGACTTAATACTCAACGGTGGGATCCCAACTATTCTAGGTAATGCTGGAAAAGCAGCTCTGAAACAGAGACTTGTAGCTTTCTTGGGAATATGAAAGAATGTAATATATGATGGGTTGTTTGTGGGCTGCATTTGACTCTCAAAGTGATTCAGATGTATCCCCACTTCCTGTCTTATTGATGCCTTGAACCCCTTCTCCTTTACACCCAATGACAGAAACATGCATATAATCTGATCTGAAACCATTAAAACCCCATATAATCATTTTGTTTTAGGCAGATGGGTTGGTGACAGAAAATGTTCTGCATTTGAGGTACTCACAAGCTGTCTCGTAGGGGCGTGGCTTAATCCAGGGATTTGCAGTTGATGTTTCATTCCCTTAAATGCAGTGGGTTTGTATCCAGTGTTAATACTCAGAGAGTAGACACACCAAAACTAGGGGCACGTATTCCCAGTAAAGTGTGTGGGAAGGCTGTGGACATATAGTTGCTTCCAACTGTGTTCTACTCGGAGTTGGACCCATGAAATGAATAATTTTAATTTTAATTTTAATGGATCTACTTTGAGTAGGATTAATATTGGACAAGCCATGGGTATTATATGCTGCTATTATCAGAAAACATTAACCTATGCACATTTATAGGCATTTACTAGGGTATTTGAAGAACTATGAACTGTATCCAATGCTAGTGCTACCAGTCATACAGCTAATTTAGGTCCATTAATTTCAGCGATTCTCCTCTGAGTAGGATTAGCACAGAATACAATTCTGTGTATTCAACCCACCCACCCCCGTCTCTCTCTGTGTGTGAAGGATTTCACAGAAAGGTGCTACTATTTTGTCTCCTGCAGAATTCATGCTGTCTTACCAGGACATAGAGGAAGCTCAAGAAAAGTGCATTGAGCGTCTAACTGTCCTCTTGAAAGAAGGAAAGGGTATGCTTTGACTGTGCTGCTGTCTCTCATTGGATACTTATAAACTGATGCATGGGGTTCCATAAGGAGCATGAGTCAGAGTGGGAAATCCCCCCAAAGAGAGTGCAAATGTGGAAATTTCTCCTGCCTGCCCCTGCTTGTAATATAGGCATAAACAATGCTATTTTTGTAGAAAAAGGTGCTGGAACTCACCATGAACACCTCCCTCATCTCGTTCCGGTGAGTTCCAGCTGAAAAAAAGCCCTGGGCATGTTACTTCTGTTTGGAGGGGGGTGTTGTTCAGAGCCAAACTGGATGGGAAAGGCTTATCTTGATCATAAGAGTGGGGCATCATGCTAGTTGCATGTGCCATAGCTCCTACCAATGGGGTTGGGATTTACTGCATTTCCAGCAACATTTCAAGGATTGGGAAAAAACCATGAGTGATTAAGGAGATCAGCTACATTAGAGGTGGGGAACTTTTGACCTGTAGGTGGCTACTTCCCTCCCAAACCACACCCACTTGCCCCATACCTGATGACATATGTGACATGGAGGGCAGGAAAAGACGCGGCTGGATTGGCTGTATGATCAAGAACTTCATTGTACAGCCAATCTCTGCAGAAAACAGATTTGAAGTCACCATTTTGGTTATACTTGGCTGGATTGGCTGTACATCTATGTTTCCCATGGGGTAACTCAATCGTACAGTCAGTTCCTGCAGAAAGCAGCTTTGCCAGCCTTATGCAGCTGCTATGCAGTACCTTGTAAGTTCTGCAGCCACACTGATAGTCACTGCTCCCAGGTCATACGGCAAAGTGGCAACCCCTAAAGAAGAAGTGCTGTAGGCCATCATCCTCTGTCCACATCCACATATCTGCATTTCCCAGCATCCATGCAAAGAAAATTAAAAAATTTAAAACTATAAGGGAAGAGCAGTAACAGATTAAAATAATAATAATGATAGCTTCTGTTTCTTCCCCACAGCCAGTCTAAAAGTCTTCTTTGGAATAACGGAGCTTGTTACCTCTGCAATGAAGAATCACATTGATTCTCCTGAGGTACAGTTAGCTGGATATTCTTTGCTGATTGAAATAACTAGCAGAGGTAAGGGTGATGAGCAATGTTTGAGTTCCACACCAATTTTATGAAATTTATTTATTTATTGAATTTATATACCGCCCTATACTCAGAGGTCTCAAATTATTGGCAGAGTGTCTTGCTGTTCTTATCATCTTCTTTCACCTAAGTTGAACTTGCTTTAATCTACATCTTACCATGTTCCTTGACCTCTTTTTTTAGCTGTTAGATGTTGACTTGCCCCAAAGCTACAAAGTGGCTCTTCTGATTTGTGTTTCTTTAAAAGCGGGAGGGGCACAGACAATGTAATAAACCAAGTTTAAGTGCTCATCTGCCAGACACCTCAGCTTTCACTATGGTTAACATTGGCTATGGTTTAGTATTATGTGTGAACCAGGCCAGAGACTGTTCCTGAATCCAGTCTTGTATCCATGTAGCAAGAGATGTTCTCTTTGCAGTGGAGGCTGGCCCACTGTGACAAATGGAGCACTGCATCACCAACTTCAATCTGCCTTCAGCTAGCCCCCACCTGCCTTTCTTCTTTCTTCTGATATGCCCCGGGGGGGGGGGGTGGCCCTGTCTGCCAGCAACTTCCTTCAAAGTCTGAGTGTTGCCGTTTTCTTTATTTAACAAAACATATAGACTGCTTGATTATAGTAAAACCTCTAAGTGGTTTATAAGAAATTACCAAATTCAGCGTGGAGGCAGATGGAATGAGTTGACTCTGCTTGTCATTGGCCGTGGCTCCCCCTATTGTTGGCCTCCCTGCCTTACACCCTGTCCTAATAGGCACCAGTCACCATCACTTTTTTATTGGCACCTTTGTGATAAGATGCTGGAATGAGCATCTAAAGCATCTAATGCCTCCTTGCTTTATGTTCTGCTTTTGGCAGCCATGAGGCAGAACCTGAATATTGAATTCCTAGCCTCCGAAAACATACTCGATTGCCTGTTAGCCTCCATGAGAATTCATTTCAACAACAAAGAGTTGATCTGGATGATTTGCACATTGTTCATGATGATGTCGGCTAATGGTGGGTACAATAGACCAGATGCTGCCCTAGTTCAAAGCGGTATCCTGTTTAGCACTGTAACTCTGCCTTTACTCCAGAAAGCAGTGGTGAGCTTGGACGTGGAGCCTGGTAAGTAATGGAATAATGGTTGCACTCACACTATATATTTAAAGCACATTTACAGGACTTTAACAGTCATGGCTTCCCCCCAAAGGATCTTGGGAATTTTACTTTGCCCCTCATGGAGCTATAATTTCTAGCACCCATGTTGGGCAAAATATTCCTGCAACGCAAGGGTTTGAACTAAATGATCCTTGTGGTCCCTTCCAACTCTCCAATTCTGTGATTTTGTAAAGAGTTATACTTCCCAGGATCCTTTTTTGGAAGTCCTGTGCTTTAAATATATGGTGTGTACATGATCAGTGTTTGCTGACAAAGCCCAGGATAGTAATGTGTTGTTTCACTGATTAAAAAATGTAGAGACAGCCAGCCCTGCTATGTTTGGGGACCCTCTTGCTCAGGGGACCTGAGCTGCTTCCTCAAAGTCTGCCTTGATGGTAAGTGAGAAGGCAGCTTTTTTTGTTTTAGGGATGAACAGCTAGTGGCTTGAGGGTTCTCTAACCGGACTCGCACTTGAGCCAAGAAAGAGGCAAAGGGCATTTTAAAGTACCCCACACCCTTGTGTAAACAGCAACAGATGCTTCAGACTTGCACATGCTTCTGCTTTTCCCACCACTTTCTGCTGGTAAAACACACTCTTTACTGCTGAATCGGAGCAAACATCAGTCAATTGGCTTTTCTGTGGATTGATGTTTGCTCTGATTCAGCAGTATAGAGTAGGTTTTCCTGGTGAAAATGGTGGGGCAAATGGAAAACCACTTAGACCCATGCCTAGAAAGCATGGGACAAGCGGAACACTGCTCTGACCTGTGCTTTCTAGGCACATGACAAATGGAGGTATGGACAGGCCCTTAGTTGGAAATCTCAGCTGCACACACGATATGTCTAGAGTGAGGAACCTTTTTTTAGCCTGAGGGCTGCTTTCCCTTCTGGGGCCATATACTGGTGGCAGATGCTGTGAACAGGGGCAGCATTTCTACACACACACACACACACACACACACACACACACACACACGTACGTTTCTCCAGCTTTCATCCAAGCATGCTAGAAGCATTATCAGAGTTCCAAGGGCACATTCCAGCCAGACAAAAACACTCAGGGAGGGTGCAAAGCAGGGCTGGTGAGGGGTGTGGCCCGGGGAGAACCCCAGGGGCCAAATAGAAATGCTTGGAGGGCCGCATCTGGACCGCAGGCCTGAGGTTCCCCACCCCTGCCTTATGTGAGGCAAGATACAGACCAATGTGAGTCAGTAGCTGTGATGCTTCTATGGAGGACTTTGCCAAAGCCCCCATTTCTCTTCATACTGAGGAAAGAAAGCCAAATAACTCTTAACTTGCCTGGGTAATGGACTGGCTGAGAGCCAGCAAGCTGAATCTCAATCCAGATAAGACTGAGGCATAGTTAGTGGGTGGTTCACCAAATCAGATGGATGAGAGGTTGCCTGCTCTTGATCAGGTTACATTGGCTCTGAATGAACTGGTACACAGCTTGGGAGTACTTCTGAATCTGTTGGTTGAGGCTCAGGTGGTCTCGATGGTGCAGAATTCCCTCCATTAGCTTTGGCAGGTGACCCAGCTGTGCCCCAGTCTAGACAGGGATAGCTTAACTTCTGTCGCTTACATCTGGTAACCTTTAGGTTAGATTACTGCAATGTGTTGTATGTAGGGCTGCCTCTGAAGACAGTTCAGAAAGTTTAGCTGGTGCAGAATTCAGCAGCCAGCTTGCTCACCAGGGCAAGACAGTTTGAGCCAATCCTGACCTATCTGCCCTGTCTGCTATTCAGTTTCCAGATCCCATTTAAAGCATTGGCTTCACCTATAAAGCCTCAAATGACGTAGAATTGCAATTATCTCAAGGACCACCTCTCCCCATATGAACTGACCCAGAACCTGTGATTATCATCTATGGTGCTTCTTCATGTGCCCCTTTGTGTGCCCCTACAAGAGGTTTTGTTATGTACTGAGTTGAATAGGATCCAAAATGCAGCAGTCTGATTGGTCCTATGGAGGGAGGCAACATGAAAACAGGCTTTTTCTGTGATAGCTCATCATTTGTGGAATGCTCTCCACTGGGAGGCTCATCTGGTGTCTTTGTTATATAACTTTAGATGCCAGGCAAAAACATTCCTCCCCCCCCCCCCTGCAGGCTTTTTAAAATGTGGCCATCTAAACCAGGGAAGGTTATTGGTTTTGTTTGTTAATATATTATGTATTTTTGAGTTTTATATTGTAAACTGCCCTATGATCCTCAGATGAATGGCGGTATAGAAATTTAATTTTTTAAAAAAAATATAAATTAACTGGCATTTTCGCTTCCATGGAACTGAGTCAATGGATAGAGATATTACTTGGCCTTGAACCTTCCTCTATTCAAATTCCAGTCTCAGAAAAAAAGGTGTGTGTGTAAAGTTATTGGGTGTTAGCAATTAAAAAATATAACTAGGTCAGGCACTCCGAAGCTGTGGCCAACGATACTGTTCATTCAGATAGTCCTCCATATGCTTGTGGATTTGTGGTTGAAGGCAGAAGAGGGCACATCCATCACATTCAGTATTCGTGTTGATTTTTAATTGCATTTTAATTGCCGTTTTTATTTCTTAGCACTGTGTTTTATTGTATTGCAATTTGAATTTTATGGTACACAATTAAAGGCAATAGATAATAAATTAAAGGAAGTAATAAACACCATACAGCATCTAGCATCTACAGCAGCATTATAGTGGCCACTATAGACAGAAATTCATTAAGTAATCCACTAAGCCCCTGCACAATTTTCAAGTGTTCTATGGGGATAAAGAAAGGTTTGGGAACTGCTGAAGTACCAGTAGCTAGAACAGGAAAAGGCGGAAAGCCTTATGTTATTGTCAAATAACATTGGGATCCCTATCTTTTGTTATGTTTTTAAAACTCTTACATTTCATGCTGTCATCAATTCGCTGAGTGCAAAAAAGAACTAGTGTAGTTATCGAAGTGCCTTCGTGCAGTTACAGCCACTGTCCATTAAAATGCTTTCCCCTTTGCTTCTCAGAAGTTGCGGCTCAGACCCTGAGGAAAGTTGGTGTCTTCACAGACATCCTGACCATTCTGGGTAACTTTGCCCAGAACAAAGAGATCTGCCTTGCTTGCTGTGGGGTTATTTGGAGTCTGGTAGTACATGGTAGGTATGTGTATGTGCAACACGTGTTGGCTTCTGCAGTTGAAAAAAAATGCTTCCTAAATTTGTTGACTTGCTCAGATCTCTCTGGCAGAAAATGTTGGTGGTTATAACTTGTGTGCCCTGAGTAAAAGCAGAAGCAAGGGAGCAGATCTGCTTAAAAGGGCTTTTCTTGGGCCTTTGTTACACCTGACTCTTTCATTTTCAAGGCTCCCCCCCCCCTTGTAATAAAAAAAACCTGCTCTGTTTTTCATCTGCTCATTCTAATCCATTGCCTAAATTGCATTGGGTTTTCAAGTCAATATGGAAAGATAGGGTGCAAGTGTTTAAACATATTTTGCTTATTATTTATTTATTGGGTTTATATATTTTTATTTATACAAATATTTGTATACCATTGTGTCATAAAAAAACAAAGCGCATTACAGCAATAAAATTATAAAACTACAATAAGAACCATAAAAAGTTAAAAACTGACATCAGTTAACCATTGTAGAAGGATATATTCTTAATTGCCTGCCTAGGCCTGGTGTACTACAGACATTTTCAGCAGGTATTTAAGAATTCAAACAGAAGGTGCCTGCTGAATCTTTATTGTCAGAGAATATTCTACAGGATTGGCCCAATGACACTGTAGGCTTGGTTTCTTGTTGTCCCTCTAGTTGTTGAGGCTCATTTGGCAATCATTGATGCCCCTGCAGATCATTTCATTGATCAAGCTGAGATGGAAGGGTTCAGATGACCCCTGAGATACCGTAGACCTAATTTGTTCAGGTCTTTGTAAATTAATACAAGAACATTGAACCTGGCTCAGTAGTAAGTGGCGAGTTTAAACACTAAACATTATAGATAATGAAGACCGATGGTATCCATTCACGCCAGTTGAGAGCTGATGGCATGTGTGCTCCCTTGGCCTGGGTTCCCTTGGTTCTGCCTTCCCTCAGTGCACACAGATCTTTAGCAGCCCCAAGCTTACGTATTCGCTTTATTTTACCGTTGCCCACCCAAGAGCTTTAGGGAAGGAGCAGGCTGTAAAAGCCAGTCATCTATTTGCTACCTCATACAGTATTGCCTTCTTCTGTTGATGCAGCAACCAATGTGGCTGAAAACCCCCTGAAGTATGCTATTGAGGTTGTCTCTATAATCCTTCACATGCACCTTGAGGATGTGGAAGTGGCTGAGGCGGCATGCTGCGCTTTCTGGGCTCTTTCTCTCCATGGTGAGCTTTCAAGATCTGCTTCATCCATAGTAGTGGGACAGAGGAGCTTAACTTCCCCCATCTGGGGACAGTGGGTATTATTTCAAAGTACACCTTACAAGCACGCTTCTCAACCAAGATTGGCAATGGTGGGCAACTTGCTCCGCATGATTGATCTTCCCCCAGTGCCCATCTCCAAGGCAGTGCTAATTAGCTAGACCCAAAAAAGGCCTCCCTAGACACACACACACCCATGCAAAACCGAGCTGTGCGTTCTAAAGCACATTCCAGAAGAGTCTCCAATGTGGAGTAATTCCACAATGATTGCTTAAATATTCGTCAGCAGATGATCAGTGGAGAAAGAATTGTCTCCTGCAGCTAGAAGCTTTAAAATTGAAAGAGAAAAGCCATATTGTACATTCCCATTCTCTGATTATTTCATGTAGACCAGGAACAACACACCCTAACAGTTCTTCACCCATCTTTGGAGCAAAGTTAGGGGTGGGGAGTCATCAAAATGGCATTTGCTTAACCGGATTCCTCCCCCCTTTCCTCGCCAGGTTGTATAGATGAAGTTAATTACGAACCCTATTCCTTGCTCATCCTGGAGGCTCTCCGGAAACATCCTGAAAGGCCAGTGCTGGCAAAGAACGCCTGTCTGGCATTGGCAAGCCTCTTGAGGACATCTGGTAATAGCCTATATAATGGGTTGGGCAACATTTGTGGCCAGCACCACTTGGCACATTAACTGTGGAATCCTACGAGCTGCTGTGCAAGTCGCTGCACCAGTGCAATGATTCAGAATAATGCAATTGAAACATACAGGACTTTCTGAGTGAAATGTGGATAGGGTTGATAGACTAGTTGTTATTGCCAGTAGATGCTTTGGAAAGATTTGGAGATGGCTTAAAGGGGTTTGGCATTCTGCCCTGAGATGTTGACAAAGAACATAAAAAGTTAAAGGTACCCCTGCCCGTACGGGCCAGTCGTGTCCGACTCTGGGGTTGCGTGCTCATCTTGCTCTAGAGGCCATGAGCCGGTGCCATCCGAAGGCACTTCCGGGTCACGTGGCCAGCGTGACAAAGCTGCAGCTGGCGAGCCAGCACCAGCGCAGCACACGGAAACGCCATTTACCTTCCCGCTATAAAGCGGTCCCTATTTATCTACTTGCACTTAAGAGTGCTTTCAAACTGCTAGGTGGGCAGGAGCTGGGACTGAAAGACAGGAGCTCACCCCGCCACGGGGATTCGAACCGCCGACCATACGATCGGCAAGTCCTAGGCACTGAGGTTTTACCCACAGCACCACCCACGTCCTGGACAAAGAACATACAACTATGTAAAAGACAGAGGTGCAAAGGCTTATTTACAGATGACTGGTTACTGTTTTATTGATTACATGAAGATAAATAATCCCGGACTTTTGCAGGCATCCAAACTTTTGGGGTTGGTCTAGATTAAATTATATTTTACACATCAGATTGCTGGCTGTGTTTATGCTGTATTTTTAATATATACCTAGATATTTATTTATTGCTACGGAGGGGTATGATTTTAAAACAACAAATTAATGAAAATAATCAGTGGTCCCACACAATCATTGCCAAGCCATCAAATGCTACCAGTAACTATTTCTTAAGGCACCCAGAGGAACACAAGCCAGTGCTAATAGATGCAGAGCATGGCAAGGTTGTGCCTGAGCACTCACAAGTCAGAGTGGTTCAGCTTTCACCACATTGCAGGGGGGCAACAGATTGTTTGCAGAGGAAGACAGGTGGTCGTCAGGAACCTTCTGATTAACAAACTGTCTCCCTTTTTCCAGAGTTGTGTGGTTTCCGGTTCATAGTAACTGATGAGAAGGGCAACGGGATTGTCCTGCT
The DNA here is from genome assembly GCF_964188315.1 of Podarcis muralis. Taxonomy (NCBI): domain Eukaryota; kingdom Metazoa; phylum Chordata; class Lepidosauria; order Squamata; family Lacertidae; genus Podarcis; species Podarcis muralis. The sequence continues at coordinate 15,398,308 of NC_135673.1, read as the reverse complement.
CAAAGACTGCTATGAGCTCCACCGTGAGGATCCTGAAGTTGTGGAAAACATTTGCATCTTGATTAATGAGATGTTTAAATATGGCAAGTCTGTCTTCTTTGGAATCCTAGCCTGTGTGCTCTGCAAACCAGTAGGGGGTGGGGAGAAGGATCTGGGCCTTGGGTTCCAATCCATGTTTAAACAAGGACTTTCAAGGTAGCCTTGAGCAAGTGAAAATGGTTAATGAATTACCAACCTCCCTCACAAGCAAAGCCAATGAGGATGATTTTTTACTCCAAACCTTGAGGGATGGAGTGCACTAAAAATCTAAAACACTAAGGGTTGTATCAAATGTAGCAACCAGTTTAAAGTCTCTAGGTTGTATTCAACTAAGTTTTACTTAGTGAGTAGACCCTCTGAAATCAATGGACCCAAGTCATTCATGTTTATTACTTTCAATGGGCCTACTCTGAGCAGGACTAGCGTTGGATACAACCCAGTTAGTGGTATACGTGTTCCACAGGCAAAATGTTTTGTGCCAGTGGAACATTGATGGGCAATAGATTGCACAAGGCTACAGCAACCTGCTTACACAATTTGCTGCATAACAAGCTTCCACTAGCGCAATTCTTGCAGCTTCCAGTCAGGCTACTGGGGTCTATATACTGTATTGTCCACACTGACTGTCAGAAGCACTCCATGACTTCAGACAGCAGTCTCTCCCAGCCCTACTGGGAGATGCCAGTAAGGATTGAACTTGGGGTGTTCTGCATGCAAAGCAGATTCTCTGTCACTTAGCTATGGCCCTTTACCCACTACACATCTGATATCATAGGATGCCCCCATTGTTGAGGAAGGTCAAACAACAGGCAGGGAAATTAATTAGTAATGCTCACTGCATAACAAGGGTTGATTCTTCCCTTTCTTTGAAATGCAGAGGACATAGTTTTGGAGATGGTTTCCCAGCACATTACTGAGATGCTGACTGAAATGAAGAACCGGTTTACATCTAGTCTGGTAAGCAAGGATACTAGAGATTGCAGTGGACAACCTTGACGCTTCAGTAAGAAGCCCTGTCTTTTCTATAGCTACCTAGAAGGGATAATACAAATAATAGCATCTGGCCTACAACAAAGCCACTGGGCTAAAAATAATAAACTAAAAAGATTGGAAGTTGCCTTCTGTTCCTCAGCTGTTTAGTCAGCATCTTATAGGACTGGCTCTAGGGCTTGGTCTTGTTGTGCACCTAAGGCTCACATCCCTTCGGAAGGGCCTACCTTTTTAGCTGCAAAGCCTACTGAATGGTGCATTTTGCTTATTTTTGAAAACTGCCCTGGGGGACTTAGGAAACACAGGAAGCTACAGTTAATACCATTGGTATCCATCTAAGCTCTGTATTGTCCACACTGATTTGGCAGTGGCTCTTCAGGTTTCAGGCCGGGGGGTCTCTCCCAGCCCCACCTGGAAATGCCGGGATTGAACCTGGGGCCCTTTGCATTCAAAGCAAGGTGGTCTACTTATATGGCTTTGGCCCAGTACCTGACAGATATTAACTCCCCTTATGAACTTGGCTAGGTGCTAAGATCCTCAGGTGAGCACCTTCTCTTGGTCTCATCAACATCAGGAGCATGGCTAGTGGTGACATGAAATTTACACATTGTGGAATTCTCTTCCAAGAGGTTAGAGTGGCTCCCTTTTTTTATCCCTCCACTGGCAAGTTAATGAATTTCTATTCAGACAGACCTTTGGAAACACAGGCGCAGACGATGCTGATTGCTGGGCTGCTGTCTGGGCAAACCTAATTTAATTGCTGCTTCTACACATGTTTTGATGTATTTTACCTATGATTTTTAAGTAGTTTGTTTTTATTAACTTTGCATTTTATAATGGTGATTTAAAGGTTGGAAGCTACCTTAAATCCCAACTTGGGAGAAAGTTGGGAGATAAAAACATTAAATCAATAAACACCACTGAACCATGGCCCCATCCCTAAATGGTCAAAGAGCTGTGTAGAAATGTAACAAAACAGTAGTAAGCCCAGGAAGTTCTTCACTTGCCCTCTCTAAGCATGTCAAGCAGCAAGAGAAGAGAAAGGAGACACAGCAGCATCTTGCCTTATGCTACATCACTGAATGGCTGCATGGATTGGGTCCAGAAGGAGAAAACAAGTGAAGGAATTAGAGTGTGTCAGGAACAAACAAACAGGGTACCACTGAGGGCATCTTGCAGGGCTGTCTTAAGCATATCTGGCACCGTGGTGCAAAGCTCCCTCCGGCGGGGCTGGAGGAGGCAGGCAGTGGCTGGAGGACGGCTCCTCCAGTGGGGAAGAGGCGGAGGCTGGACGCGGCACCTCCCGGCTCAGCTGGCTGCTTCATGCCATGGTGGCCACAGCAGATGGAGGCTCCGGGTGCAGCGCTGCTTTGGCACAGCATGGCGGAGTCGAGTGAGGGCAGCGAGCTGATGCCAGGAGGCGCCGTGTCCAGCCTCCACCTCTTCCCTGGTGCCCTCCAGAACTTGGCACCCTGCACCACTAGCCTCTATGGGTAGGACGCCCCTGGCATCTTGTTTAAAAAACAAGATGTATTTAAAAACACCCTGTATTTAAAGCATTACAATGCCACTTTAAACAGCCATGGCTTCCCCCAAAGAATCCTGGCGACTGTAGCTGGTTAAGGGTGCTGAGAGTTGTTAGGATATTCCTATTGCCCTTTCAGAGGGACTGACTGTTGAACCACTCTGAGAGAGGAAAAGGGGACTCCTAACAACTTGCAGCACCCTTAACTAACTGCACTTGCCAGGATTCTTTGGGGGAAGCCATGACTATTTAAAGTGGCACCGTTGTGCTTTAAATGCAGGGTACCAATGTGGCCTTTGACTCAGGACTTCAATCTTGCATTCATTAGTTTTAATTGTCAAGCTTTAAAGGGACACAGCATACATCTGAAAGAGTCATAGGAGGATTGGCATAAAAAAAGGAGCTACCTTAATTAAAAGAAGTTTAAAAAGCAAAACAAAAACTGGCATCTGACACTTGCTTATTTCCCCAACCAGGAAATAGTTGCTCTAGCAGAAAAGGCACTCTCTAAACTGCAGAAAAAAGGTAAATGATATCAAAACACAAACATCAGCTCTTTATTTTGAAAGCTCTGAATCTTCAGAAGTATTCTTTAAAGCATGTATCTTTTACCCCTACCTGCAGGGCTCCTTGCCTGAAATGAGACAAGTCTCACTCTAGAAGATTGCTTCTTTGCACTATTTGTAAGTCAGCAACAGCATTCAAAGAACCTGCCATATTTCAGGGAAATCTTAAACCTTCTATACATTTTTGTTTTACAAAACAGTCAATAAATATGAATACCAGATGAGATTATGTGGTCCTTCAGTTTGGTAGTCCATGCTATTTTAAAAATTAGGAAATCCAATCAAGGCATCTACTTTGTCCCTTGTCTGTGGTGTTGCAGAGGTATTCAGCTTCAGAAGCAGATATTTAACTAATCCAATGAATTTTGGGGATTTTTGCTGATCCATATATTTTATTTTTACTTGCTCTTGAAACTCACCCCTTTCAAAAGCAGCTTGCCATACACAGTGGAGAACGCTGCTATTTGAAATCATGCCTAAAGCTCCCCTTTCTGCCTGCAGAACTAGTTCTCTGGATGCTAGTGAGAGAAAGCAGCTGGTGACCTGAAAGAAATTGTAAGCCAACTGATTATCAGTGTTTACAAGCAGTTGTCACCAGAATCTTGATGTGCCTCTATTTTCATGGCTTATTATGCTTCCAGCTTACAAATATACAAGTTTGCATAGATTTTGAAGTTTATGTGGTTTTCCTCTGGCACTGAGCTCCTCTCTTAACTTCTGACAGCTTTGTATGTTCACCAAACTGATGCCAGAGGTGTACTTGCTACAGCTGTTCACCCTTCAAACGATTCATTCATTGTCCAGCAACAATGCCCTGGGCCCTGCTGGTTCCCATCTGCTGGTACATAAGCCATGTCAACATTTTGGCTGGCTCATGTTTCACTTTAGGGGGGAGCAAGTTGTCTAATTTCAACAGCCTGTTTGAAAGCAGGAACCTGATTTATCTTAACAGGAGCTCAATGGTATGTAGAGTTGGCGAAATGTTCATATATTTTCAATATGATAGTACAGTTAGCTCTATGTGCAAACAAACACTATCTTCAAAAGCAGGGTTATGGGTAAAGGCAGCTGTTTCTCTCTTTTCAGAGCATTTATGGAGAGAAATCATAGACTTCCTCGGAGTGGCAGGTGACGCACTAGTTTGGTTATTGGGCTTGTGCTATCCTTGAATGGTATATAAAATAGCAAATTTGAAGGCAACCAGAGCCAGTGTGGTCTAATGGTTAAGAGTGGTGGACTTGTCATCTGGCGAACCGGGTTCAATTCCCCGCTCCTCCACATGCAGCTGCTGGGTGACTTTGGGCTAGTCACACTTTCCTGAAGTCTCTCAGCCCCACTCACCTCACAGAGTGTTTGTTGTGGGGGAGGAAGGGAAAGGAGAATGTTAGCCACTTTGAGACTCCTTAAAGGGAGTGAAAGGCGGGATATCAAGTTCAAACTCTTCTTCTTCTTATACAGTTAAGGAAATAATTGTGTTTCACTGTGTCCCAAGCTTATGAGAGAGAGGCTCCAGGAAGCTGTCAGTTGCAGAAGCAAATTGAAGGGTTTCATAACTGAATAACTTGGGAGTAATTTTTGTATGGTAGCTGACCAAGAGCAAACAAAAGGGTCCAAGGGGAAAGGCCAGTAGGACAACTGATATTTTTACTCAGTCAGTGCTGGGCAGTACAGCAAGCAGGACATATCCAGAGATACTCAGATTTATTATTTTTTGGTCTTTGATTTTTCTTTGAGCGAGGCTTCCCACTGCTTCCTCACCATCATGTACAGCCTCATGGCTGCTTGGGCATCCTGAATCTGAGAGAGAGAGAGAGAGAGAGAGAGAGAGAGAGAGAGAGAGAGAGAGAGAGAGAGAGAGATGAGCAACAAGTTTAGGATACAATGAATTAGTTGACTTTGTGTCAAGTGATGGAATCAACAGGATGAAATCTTGCCAAGTGACCTGACTGCAGGAATGATGTAACTCCGGGTTGTTCCCCAATTACTCTCACATTTCTACAAACAACAATGGGCAGCTTAAATGACAAAATTATAACCCTTCCCCTGATTTGGAAGGCTGGTACATTGCACATTCTACCAGCAAACAGCCACATCACATGAGGAGGCCAAAAAGCATTTCATAAGGCTTGCATTAACTACTTTGGTTTTCATTTGAAAAAGAAAGGTGGGACAGAAATATAAAAACTTAATGGGAACATAAGAAGCCGCCTTCTACTGAGTCAGACCACTGGCCCATCTAGCTCAGTATTGTCTCAACTAACAGGCAGTGGCTCTCCAGGGTTTCAGACAAAGAACATTTTCTTAATCCTGCATGGGATTATACCTGGGCCCTTCTACATTCAAATGAGATGCTCTACCCCTGAGCTATGGTCCTCCCCATTAAAAAGCATAGTCTTTGAGATCATATAAAAGCTCTCTCTGAGACATTTGTTTTTTGATGGCTGTGTTATATATGCAAATTATCAGTCGATACGTGACAACGACATGTGTGAACTCATCTTTATTTTAAGATTCAAACACATCATTTGTGGAAATGGCATAGAAAACTGTTGGGACACTTAAGTTGCAATCCTATATGCAATTTCCTGGGTGTAAGATATATTGAACCCAATCAGCCTTACATCTGAGTGGACATGGGCGTTTACTGCTGAGTATACATGCCTGAAACTGCACTGTAAAGTCTCTTTGACACTACTAAGGAAGAAAAAAAGTAACATGATCAGTTTTCGCATTTTAGCAAAAAAAAATAAGCTAGAAACATAAGATGTTCCATTTCGGTAAAGCTTATGTAAAGTGGGTTAGATATAGGGCGGGGGGAGTTAACAGTGCTAAGAAGTGATGGCCAGTGTACCAGTAAGAATTTATTAAAAGTTGTAATTTCTTAGAAAAGGAAATATAACCAATTAGGAGATAGCCCAGGGTTAAACAAGAGCCAGCTCCCCAGTAAAACAGAATACATTTCTCTATTATTTCCTTTCTGAGCCCGGAATAATATGTCACTTGCAACCAGAACCTAATGAAAGAATACCTACTGAACTGTGTTCCAGAGCTTGCACCTTCACATTCAGCAGTTTCTCACAGAGCAGCTTCAAAGATGGCCTCCCACTCTATATGAAAGGAGAAATCATGGTTTGAAGAGGAGGTACTGTGCTTGATTTCTTTGTGTTGCTGTAAGGCCACCAACAATTTGGCCTACACTAACAAATCCTGACAGGTTTAATTGTTGAGAAAGCTCAAGGTATCCAAGATTACCACAAAAGTCAATCTGCTTTGGTCTTGACCATTTGCATTAATGGATGATGCACAAATTTCCCTTATGTCTGTTAAATAAAACCTAAAAAGCACACAGCTGGACAATGCCTTTTTACTTGCTACCCTGAAATGCAGGAATCCACTTTTGGTATTTGTAAATGAAACAAAGCTCCACCCTTCTCCCACAAAGTATATTTGTGCTTTTTTCCTCTTGCCTATCTTTAATTCTGTCCATTTGTCAATTACCATACTTTTCCATGTATAAGACAAGGTTTTTTTACTCTAAATTTTGTTTAAAAACGTGCCTCGTCTTATACATGGATAGTGAATGGGGTGGATGGGTGATTGGCTGCAGCTGTGAGCAGGAGCTTGTCAGCGACAATTGTTGGCTGCTAGAAGGGCTGCTTTGGATTGGCTGCTGCTTCTCTAATTGGGTTGGTGATTGGTTTCTGCAGCAAACACTGCTGTGGATTGGCAGTTGCTGCCGCGATTGGCGGCTGCTGTTCTGGGACATGTGCAATTGCCAGCGGACAGCTTTTCTCAGTCAGGTAAGAGATTTTTTGCTGAGGAAGGGTCTGTTTGCGATTGGCTGTCGCTGTGGCAAGTGGGCGATTGGCAGCTGCCGGCAATGGTCAGCATGGATGCTGTGTATGAGTGATTTTTGGCAATCCCTCCCCCCAGCTGTAAAACCTTGGGCAATCCTCCGCAAAAAAGCGGAGCCATCTTTCCCCCTTTTTCTGAAATTTGAGTCCCCCAAAATAGGGGGCGTCTAATCCATGGGGGCATCTTATAGACGGAAAGGTACGGTAATAAGTCAATTTTTCCCATAAGTCCAATATGCTATAATCTTTTGTACCAAGCATTCTAATTTGCACCTTTCAAGTCCTTCCTGAATGTGGCTATAACCACATGCTGCTCCTAAGAAAAATCCAATTAGTGGTTTATCTTCCAAGTCCTAATTCTCTCTCTCTCTCTCTCTCTCTCTTTTGTAAATAATTTTTATTCATTTTCAATAGAATCCTCCAATTAATGACAAATCCAATCAAATCATTCAAAATTGCAATAATAATAATACCACCAATTATATATTCCAATATAAAAGTGACGTAACAGCCGACACTTGGACCAGAAGATTTGCATAAGTAGAGCTGCCAAACCAATGAAACTTGTCCAGAAGGAAAATGGCAGTGGAATGATCAACAGCCCCAAGTTCTAGTAGCCTCCATACTTTTCAATTTAAAGGAGAGGGGAACCCTTTTTGTCCCAGTGGGCCAGATCTTTATCTCACCCCCCCCCCCACTGAAAGCCTGCTTTTGACAGGTGGGGGGGGCGTGCACTGTCAAACGTGCTGTCAGGTGAATAATAGGTGGGCAATCATGATCAGCTGTCAAAGTTGGCCCACGGTAGTGAGAGGAGTCTGCTTCACCAGCGCAATATTTGCAGGGAATGCACACAGAAAGCAGCACTCAGCAAAACTGAGCCCTCCCTCCTCCCCCACTCATCAGGATTTACAGGTGAAACCCCCTATTGGGCCAAGACCAGCCCATAGGGCGGAGGTTCCCAACCCCAATGTAGAGTCTGTTGATTTGAGATGGGAGAGGGGGATGTCTCTCAGTTCCTACCTGGACCTCTTGTTTGAAAGGCTTGTATCTTTGTGTATCCCGGATTTTCTTCTTGGGGTGGTCAAGGAACAAGATCTGAAAACAGTCAAAATGTTTCCACTGTGAACATTGCTCACGGTGTAATCGAGAGATCGGAGTAGCACACACAGTTGAAACGAGAACAGGTAACCTGAGTGAGAAGCAACTGGGCTTGCAAATTGCAATTCAAACTTCAGCTGACAAGAGAACAATCACAGCCCAGCATAGGACATCTCAGAGTGGGAGACCTCAAGAGGAGAGGAAGCGTGGCCTCTCTGGTTGAGTTCGGGGTGGGAGAAGCAGATGAAAAACCAGACTGGTTGCAAGTCTCTGAATACCAACAATGAAAGGCAAGGGTTGAAAGACAATGAGCCAGTGTGGTGCAGTGGTAGCATGTCAGACTATGACCTGGGATACCAGGGTTCAAATCCCCAGTCAGCTATGAAGCTTATGACTGTGATATTGGGCTAGTTGCTGCCTCTCTCAGCCTAACCATACTTCACAGGGTTGTTGTAGGGATTAAATGAGGAAAACCACGTACACCACCTCGAGCTTTTTGGAGAAAAAGGTGGGATATAAAATATTGTGGAGGAGGGATTATTATTTTTGTTTTTTACTATGCTACATATTTTTTGTAAAAAACTTTTATTGTAAACTGCCCTGTGACCTTCTGAAGGGCAGCATAGAAACAGATATATTAAAAATTCAATACAAAATAATAATAAAGTTAAGGGCTCTGTACCTTTAAGTCATTGTGAAGAGCATGACCAACAAGGATCCTTCCTTGCAGGATGCTGGCCACTTCCTCCTGAACGATTTTAAAATCCTCACCTGAACAACCAAAGAAACACAGAGAAAAATGTTCTCAGCAAAAGCACAACAGGAGTCCACAGAAAAACACCACACAAGGGCCTTTCTTTCTGTTAATATACGTGTATTGATTTTTGAGACCATAGCTGTAAAGTCAGCACGATGTACAAATCAATCAGAAGAAAAACCCATAACTAACCATAACTGTGACTGAGTGAAGTATAAAGATTGTTTACATAATGGGTAGGCAAATAAGGCCCAGGGGCCGGATCCGGCCCAATCGCCTTCTAAATCCGGCCCGCAGATGGTCTGGGAATCAGTGCATTTTTACATGAGGATGTGTCCTTTTACTTAAAACGCATCTCTGGGTTATTTGAGGGGCATAGGAATTCATTTTTTCCTCCAAAATATAGTCCAAATATAGTCCAGCCCCCCCCCCAAGGTCTGAGGGACAGTGGACCGGCCCCCTGCTGAAAAAGTTTGCTGACCCCTGGTTTACATCATCATCTTCTTCAATATTAACACATATGGAGCAATGGGTCAGAGTTTACACCAGAATGAAATCTGATAGGAACCCATCATCAAAAGCAACAACAATTGCTAGCGAGGGGGACAATCTGGGCCCTTTTGAAAATAACAGGCATTTCATGGTTCCTTCCAACTCTACAATTCTCTTATTCTGATTCCCTCAGAGAACTACAATTCCCAAAGTGGTTTAAACAATCCCTCTTCCCAGGGAACTCTGGGAATTGCAGTTCTGGGAGGGGAACAGGTACTCTCCTAACAATTGTCAGTGGCTTGCACAAACTGCACTTCCCAAGATTTATTTTTTGGGGGGAGCCATGACTGTTCAAAGTCATAGAATGGTGTGTTAAATGTATAGTACAGATATGGCCTGACTCAACAAAATACAGCTCCTTACAGTCATACAGTGGTACCTTGGGTTACATACGCTTCAGGTATAAGACTCCGCTAACCCAGAAATATTACCTCAGGTTAAGAACTTTGCTTCAGGATGTGAACAGAAATTGTGCTCTGGCGGCGCAGCAGCAGCAGGAGGCCCCATTAGCTTAAGTGGTGCTTCAGGTTAAGAACAGTTTCAGGTTAAGAACGGACCTCCGGAACGAATTAAGTACTTAACCCGAGGTACCACTGTAATATGAAATCAGCACCAACCTGTCTTTAGGTTTTCAGGCCGAATCCCACTGACGGCCGTCCTGTAGTCTGTCACTTTTTCCATTGCCTTGACATACTTGTCGTAAACGCACTTGCCAAAGAGGTTCACGATGGACACACGGGCCACAATGCTGTCTTTGCCTGTGGGTCCCACGCCCACCATTTCACAGTCCATGGCCACAGCTTTGGTTAGGCTGCCGAAAAGGAGAGAGCCTTATTATTATATTAACCAGCTGCTCACCAGCTGCCTCCACAGGACATCAGCGTTTCTGGGGAAAGGATTTAAAGAGCTCTTTGCCCAGAACTTGGCCCTAACTGGAGAGAGCTTATTCCCAACATAAAACAGGCTGCACAGTTAAGCAGCTGCAGTGTTAAATCGGTCTGACTGGAAAATTGATTAACGAAAGCTTTAATTGGGGGGAGCCAATTAATTTAGTGGGTGCATTTTCAAAAAAATAGGTTATAACATATAACAACATCGTACACACATTAAATATCCCACGCTACACAGAAGACATTACATCTAAAATAATATCCAAATAAAGTAGTAAATTCCTGTACCAGACAACCATTTGTATAGAAGGCAATACATGGTTTATGCTTTACCAAAATATTTTATGGGGGTGGGTGTTCCCTCTGTTTCCATTTTAAGCCGTATGCATGATAAAGCTGAAGAGAGATTTGCAAGAGTCTTTATGCTTCAAACCTTGTAGAAATCTTATTTTGTTAGTCAATTTTCCTATGTGTTATTTGCCATATTTGCTTTGCCAATCTTTTCATGGGAATCAATACTAACTTAAAGTTAAACCTCTTAATAAATCCTCTTTTACTAGTGGCCAGGATTGTAATAATGGGATACTGAAAGAATTTGTAAGGTGCTTCTTCAACAAATTGACAAGGACAAATTTTCAAATGGTGGTGCTGTGTGTTAAGAGCATGCTGGTGTTTCTGTGCGCGTGCATTTTCACTCCCAGGCTATTTTAGTTCCAGCATATTAACTGTTAACAGGCACAAAGCAGAAAATATTAAAGATGTTGGGTTTTTTCTTTTAACAGTGAGAATCAGAATTTCCCCCAATAAACTATAAGCTCTTAATGTCTCATACTGCTCCTCTGTTGAATTTTCTTTTAATAAAATGAAGATGTAGTTAATGAATCCATTTATCCATCAATTCAAAGGCAGTTTAATGTTCAATTAATATTGCTGCAACAGTTCAAAGCCATATGCTATTAAGTATTAGCTTTACTGAGAAACATTTACCCTTCAAAAGCCTTTTCTTTAACCAGTGTTTCTTCTGCTAACTGCTGGGGTCTGACTTCTGGGATGCCCAGATTTTTTCGGGCAATTTTTGCTGCTTCTGGACCCATGGCTGCCTCGATATCATCAGGATCAACATCATCAAACCAGATACTAGAAGGGAAAGCAAAAGACAGGTGACCAAAAAATGCACAAAGTATTAACCAGGCAGAAGAGTCAAACAGCTGCAATGGAGATGGGTGATTTCATGTCTCCATGTAGCCAAGGAGCTCATTTGGGCCACTCTTTATCACTTAGCCTTGCCCACCTTATAAGGTTGTTGTGAGAATAAGAATGGCATAATCCTTTGTATACCTCCCTAAGTGTAAGCTACGTGATGCATCTTCTTCAAGTAACTCATATTTAATAAGGCAACTTCCTTATAGGGATAGGTTACAACATTTGGGGCTTTTTAAGTTTAGAGATGAGGCAAGTAGGAAGCAACATGATAGAAGTGTATAAAATTATTTGTGGTATGGAAAACGAGGGCAGGGAATGGATCATATCTGAATGGGGTGTCCATAGTGCCTGTAAAAAGTGTGACTGGTAATAGAATCGGTCCATGCAGCTCAGATTCTATGTAAACATGTTTGATGAACATGCCCATAAAATTTTCAACGCTGCAAATCAGATGTTGACCTCAGCGGGACTGCTCTGTCCACCTGAAATACGCAGCAGGTAGTTTCACAAGTGGCTACAAGTGAAATTATTTTGGTTCTGCCTTGTTGCTAAGCTCCTACACAGGAAGATAAGAAGACCAATGACTCATCTAGCTCAGGATCCTGTTCCCACAGTGGCTAACCAGAAGCCTGTGGGACTCCTGCAAACAGGAACTGAGCACAAGGGCATCTCTCCCCTTGAGTGATTTCCAGCAACTTGTATTTGGAAGCATTACTGCCTCCAAATGTGGAGACAAGAGCATGGCCATCCTGACTAGCAGCCATTGATAGACAAATTCATGGAGAAGGAGAAGGCTAATCCTCTCTTAATGTCATTAAGTTGGTGGCCATCACTGCCTCCTATGGAAGGGAGTTCCACAGTTTAACTGTGTGCTGCATGAAGGAACAAGGGGCCTATACATCTGCAGCTGGTGCTGAGAAACCTGAGCTCTTTTGCCAGCTCTGCCTAAAAATCATTAAGCACAAGGCTGAAAAAGACTTACTCTGCTGGCTTTGGTTCCACTTCTTCTGCTTTCCTTCTTTTCTCTTTAATGTCCCCATAGTTCCTCTCAACATTGCCCCTTCTATGGCCTCCCTTGGGCCCTTTTCCATCCTCCTGGGCCTGGTGCAAGTTCTTTCCATGTACAGGCTTTTCAGAGCTTGCAGAAACTGGATGAGCAAAATGTTCAGCCTGATTCTTCTTGGCCTTTTCTGGAGGCTTGGATGCCAGCATCCTCTCACTTCCGTTTACCTTTGGCATTTTGAGGGCAGCTCCTCCCTCTATGGCCTTGTTTTTGCCCTTGGAATGTGTGCTGGGGGCAGTAAGAGCGGAATCCAGAATGGCAGCCTTTGGTTTCAGAAGCTGAAAAACAAACCAAGAAACGCAAATCAGTGCAATTCCAATTTGGTGTCAGCAAACAGAGACTCCAGCCCAAGCAGATTCCTATCTGGTCCCCATAACACTCTCACTCCTCAACAACCACATTGTAATCTCCACCAGGAAGGCTAACAATAACTACAGAAGACCAAGTGAAGGTTTAGCATAGGTCTTTCACAACCAAGACACGCAGCGCTTGTCATATCCTCTGGAACAGGTTGGTGCAACGTCTCAGACCAAAAGCATACTTCAACACAGAATCTGGGGGCTGCACAATGAATTAAATTTCCATAATGTAAATTAATGTGTTTGCAATATAGTCAATATTATTTAATATATTTAATTAAATAGGCAATTAGCGGATTTAACATATTTATTTATTAAACAAATCTAATGCACAAGGGGGATGCGGATGGCGCTGTGGTCTAAACCACAGAGCCTAGGGCTTGCTGACTGGAAGGTCGGCAGTTCAAATCCCTGCAACAGGGTGAGCTCCCGTTGCTCGGTCCCTGCTCCTGCCAACCTAGCAGTTCGAAAGCACGTCAACGTGCAAGTAGATAAATAGGTACCGCTCCGGTGGGAAAGTAAACAGCATTTCCATGCGCTGCTCTGGTTCGCCAGAAGCGGCTTAGTCATGCTGGCCACATGACCTGGAAGCTGTACACTGGCTCCCTTGGACTATAGAGCGAGATGAGCGCGCAACCCCTGAATCATCCACGACTGGACCTAACGGTCAGGGGTACCTTTACCTAATGCACAAACATATGTATGCACGTTCGTTAACAACGCAGACATCAAATGGATGTCTGGGGTATATAATTCATCACAATTTGGATGAGGTTGGTTGTTGGCATCCGCAGGCAACTCTGCTAAGTTGTTTCAAGTTTTGGATTTTTTGACGTTCATGTCTGAAAATGCTTGTTCACAGACACACACACACCCCACACTTCTCTGCACCGAAATTCCTTTCCTTCCCCCACCAACTGGTGCATCCAAAAGCTCGATCTTCTCTGTATTGCAAAAAAAGAAAGCAAAGTATTCCATACTGAAACACAGTATTCCACACACACACACAGACAAGATACACAAAGACACCCCCCACTTCTCTGGGGACGCAGCCACGCTCCAAGCAGGTCCAGGTGGTGGCCTGTGTTCACCACACAGAGCACCTGCAGCAGCAGCAGCAGGAGGAGGAGGAGAAACAGCACACACATTCGCCACCATGTCTGCGCTGCTCCAGCTGAGGTGGAGGATGGGGAGCTGAAAGACCACCAAAAACAGCCTCTGGGGCCGCATGTGGCTGCATGTTGGACCATCCTGCTCTAGAAGATAAAGGCTCACAGATAGAAAACAGAGAGCCATTGCCCAGTCATACCTCCTGCAAGGCCTTCCAGTTGCACGAAACTTCCTGAGGATTTTTCGGAGGCATATCTGCCATGGCTTTGGAATCCTTTTGTGCTTTCTTCCTTGCCCCTTTGATTTTCTTTTTCCAAAACAATGTTTTCTTCTTCTCCTTCCTGTGTTGTTTTTTTAAATTTTCTGATATACTTGTGGAGTTGCCTGCTGGGGCTTTTGATTCTTTGGTTCTAATTTTTGCCATCCTGACATGACAGTCACTGACCTCTCACCACAACCATTTCTGAAATAAAAAGTCAAACTTTATAACCCATGTAGTACAAATTTAGGCACTCCACAATAATAAAAACATAATCTTATGTATTTAGTTATTTCATTTCCCCCCCATGGTCCAAAAGGCAGTCTACGTGGTCATATAATCACCAAAAAACAAAAAACCTGATACCTTTTGCTCATCAATTACACATTTCAAAACCACCTAAGATCTGTCTTTTAAAAAGACTGCCAGAGCGATAAGACAATGATGTACAGTGGTACCTCATGTTGCGTAACCTCCAGGTTACGGAATCTCCAGTTTACAGCCGCAGCAAACCTGGAAGTACCAGAACGTCTCAGCGGCACACACAGAAGCAGTCTACCGCCGCGCACGCCTCTAGTTGTGTAAATTTTGGGTTGAGAATGGACCCCCAAAATGGATTACTTCCATAACCCGAGTTACCACTGTATGTCAATTGGGAGTGAAACATTGCTAAAATGTTTCTTAGGCTATACGTACCTAAGAAGCCTAAGGATTTTTTAAAGGATTTTTAAATTACATTTTTCTCTGAAAAGCCTGTGGGGAAAGGCTAAGATTTGTCCTCATAGGCTACAAATTCCAGTATTCTAAGGCCATAACCCTAACAGTCCTGCTTGGATCCCCTCAAACCAATTTTTGGAAGCAAAAGGAGACAAAGCAGACCCAACCCTCTACGAATGTCAAATGATATGCTCATACACCACATTTGGGTTCTGAAAAACATTCGAAAACAGAAGCATTTACTTCCAGGTTTTTGGCATTTGAGAACAGTGGAGGTGTTCGGGAACCAATGTTCCACTGTATATGAAACTTGGCATCCGGAATATGAACATAAGAGTCCTGCTAGATCAAGCCAAATGCCCACCCATATTATTTATTTATTTATAACCTGTCCTTTTCTCCGATGGGACTCAAGGTGGCTTACAGATAAAGACATGAACCACTAAAAACATAGGGGAGGGGATCTAGTCTCACAGTGACCAACCATACATACATAATGGAAAGCCCACAAGCAGGAGCACCCTCTCCTCCTGCAGTTCAAGCAATTGCTGTTCAGAAGCATTACTGCCTCCAAGCTGTACTCCCTGTAATCTGCAAAACTGTACACCTAGTTCACTTGGCGGCGGGGGTGGGGGGAAGAGAGCATTTCTCAATAGCTCTGCTAGATCAGGGTTGGTTGTAAGTTGCTTTTGGCTGCCATAGGCCAGATAAAGGTAAAGGTAAAGGTCGGACCCCTGACCATTAGGTCCAGTCGTGGCCGACTCTGGGGTTGCGGCGCTCATCTCGTTTACTGGCTGAGGGAGCCAGTGTACAGCTTCTGGGTCCTGTGGCCAGCATGACTAAGCCGCTTCTGGCGAACCAGAGCAGCGCACGGAAACACCGTTTACCTTCTCGCTGGAGCGGTACCTATTTATCTACTTGCACTTTGACGGGCTTTCGAACTGCTAGGTGGGCAGGAGCTGGGACCGAGCAACAGGAGCTCACCCCGTCCCAAATAAAGTGACTAACAAGTTCAATTAATAATAGATTCTGTGGCAAAGCACTGAAAAGATTGCACATGGGAGCTGCTTTTGCACATGAAATGCATGCATTAGAAGAGGTATCCCACCTTGGATCAGGTTGAAAGCCACCTAGTGGGTCCCGACCCAACAGCTGAAGACCAGAGCATTTAGGATATTGGGAGGCAATCAGCATCACTTAGGAGGCGTCCTATATATATATATATATATATATATATATATATATATATATATAATATATATATATATACACACTATATATATATATACACTAGTACGTATATATAGTACTTTCTTGTTTTTAAAGGAATAGCCCCTCCCTGCCCAAATCGTCCTGCCTCTTACAACTTCAGTTCTCCCAGATGACTCATAATAATGATAATGATGATCTTTCAGGTAAGGCAGCGTGCACAAAGATCACTTAACTCAAGGTGCTTCGACCCTCCACTTACCCAGCGCTCGGGCTCCGGCTTTGAGGCTCGCGGGTCTCAGCACGTGGCAACGACGCGCTCCGGCTCCTGCAACACGCCTCCTGCCGAAGAAGCAACGAGCTCCCAAGCCTGACGGCAACCGGAAGTGGATCCGCTCCCAGGAAAGCGCCGGTGGGAAACGCAAGCTCTGTCGAGCTGGTTCCTGCGTAAAGGGACGGAACAAAAAGGAAGGGATGCGGGACAGCACCCTCTAGTGGGAGCGGCGTGGAATAACAGGGGTTGCTGAGCGGGTGTGGCGGGATGTTAATGCGGGATGCTCGGGTAACGGTAAACAGAGGCTGTAATCGAGGAAGGGACGGGGGAACCTTCAGCCTTCTGGCAGCTGATTGGACTACAACGCCCAGCAAGCAGGGCCAGGTGATCATGGGAGTTGTAGTCCATCAGCATGTGGTGGACCAAAGAGTCCCCACGCCTCCTACAATATAGATCCAGTCGTGGCCGACTCTGGGGTTGCGGCGCTCATCTCACTTTATTGGCCGAGGGAGCCGGTGTACAGCTTCCGGGTCATGTCGCCGCTGGGTCATGACTAAGCCGCTTCTGGCGAACCAGAGCACCACACGGAAACGCCGTTAACCTTTCCGCCGGAGCGGTACCTATTTATCTACTTGCACTTTGACGTGCTTTCGAACTGCCAGGTTGGCAGGAACAGGGACCGAGCAACGGGAGCTCACCCCGTCACGGGGATTCGAACTGCTGACCTTCTGATCGGCAAGTTCTAGGCTCTGTGGTTTAACCCACAGCATCACCCGCGTCCCTCTCCTGCAATATATTTACCACCAAACTCGGACGGGGTCTACTTCGGAATTCATTTGCTTTATTTATTAATTGGTCGCTTTTTCTTTTTTATCAAGAAAACAGACAGTAAGAGCTGTTTCTGTTGTTATAGAAAATAGGTGGGTTGGCTTTTGCTGCCCAACTCCCCAAGGTCCATGATTGGTCAGAGATGAGTGGATGGAGGCAGGACTCACTGAAAGCAAGGCAGATCCTTATTTATCTGTTGCAGCAGAGTTCCCTCCCCTCCTTGCAAGGAGGCAAGAGAGAGCTACAACAAAGGTGTGCAAACCCCTATAAAGACTTTGAAACTTGCCCACCCTGTAGTCAACAACCACCCCAAAAAGCATCATACATACATCACAGGAGGAGGCAGTCTTCCACAGAAATTTGAGAGTTGCTTCTCTCCTGTCTGCCAAGATACCTGATAATGCCTTACTGATTGCATTTTTTGGGTAGCCTGGCCATTCCTTTGAGATGGCGTTACCAGGAAATTGGAAGGGGGCTGAAAGACGCCCCCCCCCACACACACACACACGCACACCATGAGAAGAGCCTCCGCTGCATATTACCAAACTATTCACTCACGCACATTTCCCAGCCTTTCACCTGTCAAAGGAAATCCTCTAGTGTCAAGAGAAAATAACAGCAACATATCTGCAAAGGCTTTCCATTGGCAAGGGAAGCTCAGCTCAGGAGTCTCTGACTCCCCGCTGAGCCCCAGGTCTCCAACAAAGGAAAACAAGGCAAAGCGTCAATACCAAATGTAGCGATTCACTGATAAATGTATTTATGTGCTGGCTCAATGGGAAAACTTTAGAAAATCATAATAAATCACTCATTGTATCAATCTTCTCAGTTCCAATGGTATTTAGGACCCAGGGAAGTGAGGTATAAGGGGAGGGGTGAGTGAGCCCACCATAATCCCGGAGGTGTACAGTCACATCTGCAGGGCCTTACCAAGGAGTCATGACCAGTGATATCCTGCCCCAAGAGTGTCAGATAGATAACCATCTCAATCACAATGCCTACCCGCCCCATAGTGAGATGAAGCTGTTATAAGAATTTTAAGGAGATTTTATATATATATATAAAACTGTATATATAAACCACATGTCTGAAAATCCGCAGATTAGGTCCTGAACAAATTGACCTCAAATATTTTCCTGCAAAGTCAAGGTGGGAAACCTCCCGGTTTTCTCTTTCCTCACAAATCCTGTCCTCACCAATCCCATCTTAAGGGCACATTCAAGATATGAGCAGGGTGTGAGCCTGTGACCTGTGACCTAGATTCAGGAATTAAGTAGTTATAATAACAAAAGAGTGGCCAAAATCCAGATAATTAGGTAACTTGCCAGACAGGTGATAAACAACACACTCAGATTTCTGTTGTAGTTCACCTGCCCCTTCTCTGATGTACGTATGATGTTTTGGGGGTGGTCTTGGGATACACCCCTTCTGTGGTGTATGTATGATGTTTCTGGGGGTGGTCTTGGACTCCAGGGCAGGCAACTTAAAATGTCTATATAAGGGCTTTCATGCATGGCTTGGGGTTATCCTCCTCTCTCCTGCGTGTGGGTGAGCACCCTGTTGCAACAGTTAATAAAGATCAGGCTTACTAGCTGCTTTGCTTCTCAATATTCTCTGGTTGGCCTCTGTTATTTTATCCTACTGATAGAGAACCTACAAAAGGACTTTATATGGGCTCTAGGGTACCCCATAATGGAAAAGGAGCAGGGTTTTTTTCTTATATCAAAGCCCAGTCAAGACAAAGGGGTGTATTTGACTTGACTCAGGGACTTGGAAACTATAAATACTTTCCTTTGTACTGTGATGGAGTAAGTATGAAAGACTATATTTGAGTGACGGGCATGCCTGGATCTCAGGTTCTACCTGAGACCACACCTTTACTGTAACATATCTATGATGTCTTGATGATGTATCCTGAGATGTATTGTGGGAAACTTTGAAATATGGATGTAACCCATTGATTCTCTCTGCTTCTCCTGTGTTGTAGTTTGGAGTCTTGCTGCAACAAAAAAGATTGGGCCTCCTGGCCACTGGTTTGCTTCAGTTTCTTGACTGTAGTCTTGTTTGACCTTCCAACCTAAGCCTGCGGAACTCACTACTGCAATATTAAATACTTTAGTTTCTGAATCTCCTTTTTACAAATTTACACCTTATTTATAGTCTGCTCAGCTTAGCAGAAACTTGCCAGGCTGAATCTGCAGGGAGGATTTGCAAGTGAAAAGACAATTGGAAAGTTTCTCCCGTCCTCCTGCTGCAGAGAAATATTTGAGGTCCTTTGGGGAGAGTCCAAATGGCTTCAGGATTGCTCTCCTGTACTATTTTAGACACGTGGTTTATGTATGTTTGCATTTATGAACATTTATTCTATATTTGAGACCTCAGAATTCTTATAACACTGTGCTTATGAATCAGTTACTTTGAGGTGCATTTTTAACCAGCTCTTCAGCCCGGCTTACATACCAGATTGAAACCAGTCACTACGCACAGGGTTGCAATGTAAAATACACAGCACACAAGGCAAGATGGATGGGGAGGAAAGAGGAAACATTCCTCCCAAAGGAGCCAATTCTCAGAGAGCCGTTCTTATAAGTTAGGGAAACATTTTGGCCGTAGGAGGTGCTTGAGGGAAGGGCCCTGCTTCCCATCATTCCTGCTGAGGCAGCCTGATAGAATGGCTGTTTCTGTGTGGTATTTGAAGACCTGGTGGTTATAAGAATCTTAAGGTCTTATATATAATAGATGTCCATAAATGTACCATGCAAACACATATATAAATATATGAACCACATGTCTGAAACCCACAAAAAAAACTCCTAAAGCCATTTTGACTCTTTCAGTCACCTCAAATATTTCTCTACAAGGTGGAAGGAAATGCAGAAGCCTCCCTATTGTCTCATTTGTTCACAAATCCTGTCTTAAGGGTGCGTTTGTGTATGAATAGGAGCCTGTGACCTGGATTCAGGATTAAGTAGTTATCATTACAAAAAGAATAGTCAGGCTCTCCAGGTAAACCCATCAACAGGTTTACTGCCGGCCCTTCTCTGATGTATGGATGATGTATTGGAGGGTGGTCTTAGGCTACACCCCTTCTGTGATGTATGTATGATGTACTGGGGAATGGGAATTCCAAAGGTCTTTACAGTGGTACCTCGGGTTACAGATGCTTCAGGTTACAGACGCTTCAGGTTACAGACTCTGCTAACCCAGAAATATTACCTCGGGTTAAGAACTTTGGTTCAGGATGAGAACAGAAATCGCGCGGCAGCAGTGGCAGGCCCCATTAGCTAAAGTGGTACCTCAGGTTAAGAACGGTTTCAGGTTAAGAATGGACCTCCAGAATGAATTACCGTATTTTTCGCTCTATAAGACGCACTTTTTCCCTCCTAAGAAGTAAGGGGAAATGTGAGTGCTTCTTATGGAGTGAATGCAGGCTGCACAGCTATCCCAGAAGACAGAACAGTGAGAGGGATCGTTGCGAAGCACTCCCTCTCGCTGTTCTAGCTTCTGGCTTAGCCGCGCTCTGTCCCTTCCCCCACCTCCCGCAAAAGCCAGCAAGAGCCGCGCTCCCTTTAAAGAGCCACGCAGAGCGTGTGTGCGGCTCTTGGGGGCTTTTCCCCGAGGAGGGAGAAGGGCAACCCGTCAGTGACGGGCAGCCCTTCCTTCTCCTCGGGGAAAAGCCTGCAAGCGCCGCACACACACTCCACGCGGCTCGTGAAAGGGAGCGCTGAGCAGAGCCTGGGAGGCATACAGGCTCTGCTCAGCGCTCCCTTTAAAGAATTTTTTTTCTTGCATTCCCCCTCTAAAAACTAGGTGCGTCTTATGGTCAGGTGCGTCTTATGGAGTGAAAACTACAGTATGTTCTTAACCCAAGGTACAACTGTATAGGAGTTTGCACACTATTGTTCTCGGTCCTCTTCCTCTCTCCTGCGTGTGGGGGGAGCACCCTGTTGCAACAGTTTAATAAAGATCAGGCTTACTAGCTGCTTTGCTTCTCAATATTCTCTCTTTGGTCTCTGTTATTTTATCCTACCAACAGAGAACCTAAAAGAGGACTCTATATGGGCTCTTGGGTACCCCATAAGGGAAAAGGAGTTTTTCTTATATCATGGTCCAATAGTGGTTTTGTGCTAAATGGGCAAATGAAGGCACTGGCTTATTTATTCCTTAGGTATGCACTTGCAAAACATACACACCCACCAG
This sequence comes from Podarcis muralis, assembly GCF_964188315.1. Taxonomy (NCBI): domain Eukaryota; kingdom Metazoa; phylum Chordata; class Lepidosauria; order Squamata; family Lacertidae; genus Podarcis; species Podarcis muralis. The sequence goes on along the minus strand of NC_135673.1, from coordinate 15,376,815 downwards.
TGTTCAAGATTCAGGTAGGTAGACATGTTGGTGTGATGCAGTCGAAAAAAATGAAAAAAAATTGTCCAGTAGCACGCACTTTAGAGACCAGCTAAGTTTGTTCTAGGTGTAAGCTTTCATGTGCATGGACACTTCAGATATCTGAAGAACTGTGCATGTACATGAAAGCTTATACCCAGGACAAACTTAGTTGGTCTCTAAGGTGCTATTCCACCAATGTTCAAATTATGTTTTATTGTGTTGTGCTTCATTTTATGGTGGATTGTATGTGAAATTTTGAAAAACAAAACACCATTATGGATGTCCAGCCAAACATCCCCACTCTCAACCAATAACCCTTGCAGCTGCAACAAAGATTAAACTGCCAAGTGGGCAGATGGGGGAATGATGAGTGCAGATTTGAGGCTGTTTGGGCTAATGGGACTAGTTTCTTCTGGCTACTGGCTGTGTAGCCAGGCACACCAAAAAAAACCTCATCTCTTCTATTTCTCTACTCCCCTTGAGACTGGAAACATGAGAGAGGTTGGTGGTTACTGCCTCTTGCCATTTTTAAAACCCAGGTAGGTGAGAGCGCATCTAGGTGCATTCTCCCTTCCTTGGCCTAGCAAAGTGGGTTTTTTAATATTCCAGGGCCATCTCAGGCTCTAGGCCAGGGGTGTCCAACTCCCAAAAGACAGCGATCTACTCACAGTGCTATAAACTGGCAGTGATCTATCCCCCTTTTTTGGGGTTCAGGTCCAAGTTGAGCTTTTTTTTTTAGGAAGGAGGAAAGCCCTGTTTTTGGGGGGTGCAGGGCAAAAATGTTGAGCTTTTTTTTTAGGGGAGCCAGAGTTGTTGAGCTTCTTTGGGGGGAGCCAGTGATCTACCACAGACGTCCACTGATCACGATCTGCCTGTTGGACGTGCCTGCTCTAGGCGATTGAGGAAAATATTCTGCTGATTACTGAAATGAGGCAGCGAGGGCATAACTGCACTTTCCTCATGTTTGTTATGTCAGAACCATAGCAAGTTCTGTGGATCAGCTGCATAGCATCTGCCTTGCATGCTAAAAGCCCCAGCATCTCCAGGTAGGGCCAAGAGAGACCCATTGCCTGAAACCCTGGTGAGCTGCTGCCTGCCAGGGTAGACAGTACTGAGCTAGATGGACCAAGGCCTGACTCAGTATAAGGCAGATACCTATGTTCCAGAATCATTAATACAAATGTAGGTTATTGCTGGATATTAATGAATCTGATGATAGTGATGAGCCAGATACTGCACAGTGCTTCTGCAGAATCTTCCACGGATGACACAAGCACTTCCCCACCCTGTCGTTTTCCTCAGAGATTCCTCAGAGGCTTGCCTTGTCCGGGATTCTGCCAAATCTGGAGAGGATGCTGTGCTCAGGTGGGGCCTCCTCCTAAGCCCCATAGCGACATTTTGCCTTGGAACGTGGCAGATAAATGCAAACGCTGAATCTGAGGCTTGCTCTGTGAAGCCTCTACCCCCACCCCATTGTTTAAAGTTTTATCTTAGATGTAAATTATATAACATTTAAAATAACTTGTCACTTCCTATACTTCCAGTCAGTCATTTCCTACAATATTAAGAATAAGTCCTCTTCAAGACATTGTGTGAATTGTAGGTGGGAACAAACTTTGCTGACTATTAATGAATTCTATAAATGAATGACATAACAAAAGAAATATTTTTTTTGCAGTGCATCTCATGAGTTCGGTATGGTGATTTAGTTTTTCAGATAGGCCTACCTGCTGTACATTTATCTAGCCATTTATTATGTGACAGTCCATTTATGTTCTTCCAGTGGGTTGCTAGTACTGATCTGGCTGCTCTACAATTCTACGTAGAAGGACATAAACTCCACAATTTTATGATTCTCAAAAAAAAAAGTTCTCCCCCTTTCTTCCTCCTCTCTCTTCCCACTTCCTCTTTTCCCTCAATCCCAAATTGCCAATAACAGTAATGTCTCACTCTGGATACAACTGATTTGTTTGAATGGTTTTATGACTTGAAAACAAGAGACTCAATATATTGTATTGGTATCAAAGAAAATAGTTTATTAAAAATATATTAAACAAAAAAAAAATACATTATCTTACAGGGAACGGAACCAACCAGAAAGCTGATCGTTCAGAAAAAGGCTGTACATGGTGCAGCCACAATAAGAGTTCTTGCTTATACAGGTAGGGCTACTCTGTTGTCTTCTGTCGCTTGGGATCTGTGGGGCTATGGCTCTCAGTGGGGCTCCTTCTGACTCCTTCCTCTGCCCTCTTGGCCAGCCGTGGATCTCTTGGCCTATTCTGAGATGTAGCCTGTGGGTTTGAGGAACTGGAGTGCCCAGATGCTGGCATTAGAGGTGCCCCACTGTTCCTTGGAGCAGGAGCAGCAGAAGATGATGGCTGGGGATGTTGTACAGGGACTTCATTCATCAGGGCTGCCATGGTCACCTGCCCAAATCTGGGTACCACCAGACTTGGCTGGGCTTGCGCAGGAGATTCTTTATTGCTCCCTGGAGCAGGACCGGGAGCAGGAGCAGGAGCACCAGAAGATGATGGCTGGGGATGTTGTGCAGGAGCTTCACCCGATGTGGCCACCGTGGTCACCTGCCCAATTGCTGCTCTCGCCAGTCTCTGCTGGACTGACATGGGCTTCAGGATCATCTTAGCACCAGTTGCATAGCAAGGAATACTGTTGTACATGGTTTTGGAGGTGGTCTTGATGATGGAGCCTCTTTTCTGAGCATCCTGAATCAATGCGTTCCAATCTTTATTTTCCTACAAAAGGAAATTTTATTTTTTACAAAACAAATTCTTATGATTTGGGGGTAGTGGTGGTCTATAAGCTGGGGGAAATTAATCTGATGCCTCAAACTAGAAACTGTTGTAACTTGATCCCAGTTCTCTTTCCTTCTCAGGGAGGGGAACCTGGCGGTGGTGGAATTAATCTGCCCCCTAGTGTTCCCAGCTGGCCTGCCAACCTTCAACTTCTTCTCAACCCCACTGCCTGCTGCTTAGGAGACCATTCTAGCTTCTTGGCTGAGCTGCAGGAAAGTGGGAGTTTGACTGTGTCGGTCTTGGGCTTCCCTTGCTTTTAGAGTGCACCTCTCAACAGCTTTCAGCTTGGGGGAAATGGGGGCCTTGGCCTGAAAAGTGTTCTTCACCCTTCCTCTAAGGCTGGCTGAATTAATCTAAAACACTAGAGACCACTAATAATGGGTGTCAGGAGAAATGAGGTCAAACTTCCTCTGGATTGCACCCACTGGTAAACAGTGGTTTGTGAACACACAACAGAGGATCCCTCCAATATGGCCGTACTCGGGCTATAAGGATCCTTCCCTCCTCACTGCAGTTACAAAACAAGCAGCAGCAGCAGGGAAACGAGTGTTTAACAGGAATCCATTCACAACTCTGAACTTTACAGGAGCAAACCATCATTGCCAGGCCTTCCAATGGACAAACCTGGATTGGAGGCCCTCTAGTGACAAAGTTGTTATGGTACAAGGCTGGGGGAAAGGACCATATGAAGACTTTGCGCCCATATGGGAGTAACTGTGACCTCATGCAGGAAAGTGCCAGGATGGAAAGAGGGGAGTCCCCCATGCCAGCTGCGTTATCCCCTGACTGGGCGCCTCCCTGGGAGAAAACTGGCAGGACAGGAGTCTGATGGGACAGAGGCAACCAGCATGGCAGAGGACGGCATCCCTTTCTCTGCTCCCCTGCACACAGCTGGCATTCTAGCACAGAGGAAGGAGTGGGGAACTTTTGTGGCCCCCAGAAGTTGCTGAACTCCATCTCTCACCGCCCCTCATCATTGGCCAGGCCGGTGGGGCTGCTGGGCATCGCACATCTGAAGGGCTGCAGGATCCCCGGCCCTTACAGCATCTCACAAACACCTCCCAGAAATGCCATGCTTGGCCTTGCATGAAAAACCACAGCGTTCAATGGTCAGGAGTGATGGGAGTTGTAGTCCAGTCCATTAGCTCTGGAATACCATACTGCCAGTCTAAGATCAACTGGTGAAAGAGCTAAAGTAACGTAAGTTTTACAATCTATGAAACCCGAGTTTCAGGTTCCTCTGGGCGCCCACAAGCAGGGACAAAATTGAGATGGCACTGACCCCCCCAACAGGACCTTCTCAGTGGTAGCTCCCTCTTTGTGGTGGCCCCCTCCCTGGGGAGCTGCGCCTGTCTCCCTCATTGTTGCCTTTCAGGAGAAGTTTGAAAACCTGTTTGTTTACACAGGTGCCTTCGGTGGCGGAAGGACACTGGATACGGGATGAGAGAATGCCTTTTCCAAAGAGGTTTAGAACTGTAGCTCTTCTTAGAAGGCTCTTTAAACCATTGTTTTGTGTCTGATATGTTTACCGCCCTGGGCTCTTGAGGGGCTGGACCTAAATTCAAGGAATGAATAAATGTGGCCCAACATTTTCCCCAACCCCGCAGATTCAACAGATTGAATTGTCTACAACACCTCTGGCCAGCCTGGATCCCTCCCAAAGTTTTGAACTGCAATCCTCACCTGCCACAGCCAGAGCAGCAAATCTGTGCCCCCTTTTCAAGGGCAGGCGGAGGGCACCACCTACAGACACAGCGTACTGGGCCTGTTGGCACCCTGCTCCTCCAAACAACCCTATGAAGTAGGCTTGATTTATGGCTTTGGGAGGCGATGGGGGGGGGGCTTGGGCCAAGCCCCACACACTGCCAGGGCACCCCCACTGGCCCTCCAAGTCCCGCCTTTCTCTACAAGGAGGGCTGACGTATATATCCAGAGAGAGACTTCATGCCTTCTTCCACTTACCATGAGAGTCTTCAGGTGTCCCAGGATGAAGAGGCTGTACTTGGCTCGGGTGAGGGTGACATTCAGACGCTGCAGACTCTTCAGGAACCTGGAGAGGGCAAAACAAGCCACAGGTGAAGCTGGCTCAGGATGGGCAGTGTGTGTCCCCCCCCCCCGTGTCCTCCTAGACGACCACCGTGGGGTTCACTAAATCCCTGCATTTGTAAGTGCACTACTAAAAGGTTGCAGGCATTCCTACCAAGGTTCCCATGTCTATGTATAATTTCAGTGGGTCTCCTCTGAGTAGAGACAACCCCCTGCTGTCATGTTTTTGCTTTACATTTCTTATTGGAGGCCCTGATTTTGATCAATTTCGTTAGTGGTGAATATTTATTAGTGATGTTCATTTATACATGGTTTTTTCCCTTGCTTTGCAATATTTTAGCTTCTCTCTGCCTCCCCCATAGGTTCTTTATGAAATACCTTTTAAGATTATAATTTAAAACACTCAAAATGGTTGTTTATCGATAGCTTTAATTATCATTTAATTCCATTGTTCCTTGGGTGCCTCCTTTATTGGACATCATTTGAGAGCAAAGTGAGAAGCTTGGGGCATAAATCTTAGAAGTCAGTCCATGATCTGCTTTTGCAATTTCAGCTGCCCCCCCCCCCACCATGTGGCTTCCAAGCACAGAGTGCCCTTCCACCCCCACCCCCCCACCCCCAGGTGGAAAGGAAGTGGGCTGGTGGTGGGAACCAGCTTTAGACCTTAGCCACACATCCCTGCAGCACAAACCATTGGCGGATTAATATTATTTGTTGTGATTCATGTGAAAACTCTCTCGTTAATATTTCAAAACTGTGCCTGAATATTTTATTCATTCCAAAGGTGACTTGCAAAACAGAAAGGCACCATTAGCGCAGCTGTGACCTTTTTCTCCTTCTCAAAAAAACAGGAAAAACCCAAACCTGTAAAGAAAACCAAAAGAAGTGTAGCCCTGTTTGCCTGATTTCACCCCATCAGCCGTCCGTGGGGCCAACAATTCTGCCGGGTCACATCTGAGAGCACCAAACCCCTTGCCTGCCAGGGAGGACGGGTTTGGGGCTCCATTTCTCCTCTCCCCCAGTGAGACACAGCGGAAGCTCCCTCAGAGAAGCCATTTTGCCAGCGTCAGGAATGGGAAGTTCATTGCACTAAGAGAGCTGCAGTGACGAAGCTCACATGGCCTAGCCCTGCCCTCACCCCCTGCAAAGACTATTGTGGGACCACAAACCTCTCCTCTCCTGAATTCCCTTATGGGCATCACAGGTGGCTGCAAGAATGCGGCCAGAGACCAACAGGGGCTCTAACAGACAACTGTGACTTGTGGGAAATGGCCCACACACTTGACCACCCCAAGGATTGCACCCGAGCCCTAGAATTGCCAGCAGAGGCACCCCAGTTGACAAATCACAAAACAACAGGAAAGCCTTACCCTATTGACCCTTGCGTGCTTTGCGCTCTGACACAGCTGACAATGATGCAGTCCTTCTCACGGCCCTGGAACCCATCCACAGTGTCGACTTCTGCAACGCTGAAAAAGGAAGGAATGTACAGAGCCATTCAACACATTTATTTTTACTAGTACTGCCTACCGAAAGCAGAGGTGAAACTAAGAAGGAGACAAGCCACACTCTTATGACATTAGAAGAAAACTCTGCACTTATTGTCTGTGTGTGTGGAAAAAGAGGGAGGGGCGGAGGGAAGATTACCAGAGTCACTGAATGGGCTGCGGCACATCACTTGTTCCACTACTAAAATGAGAGCATATCCTATATATCACACACAGCTGCTGCATAAAGAAATGAGTTTTTTTGGGAGGGGAAAATATTTTTGTTTACATACAGTGGTGCCCCGCAAGACGAATGCCTCGCAAGACGAAAAACTCGCTAGACGAAAGGGTTTTCCGTTTTTTGAGTCATTCCGCAAGACGAATTTCCCTATGGGCTTGCTTCACAAGATGAAACGTCTTGCGAGTTCTTGCGAGTTTGTTTCCTTTTTCTTAAAGCCGCTAAGCCGTTAATAGCCGCTAAGCTGTTAATAGCCGCTAAGCACCGCTAAGCCGCTAATAGCCGTGCTTCGCAAGACGAAAAAACCGCAAGACGAAGAGACTCGCGGAATGGATTAATTTCGTCTTGCGAGGCACCACTGTACGCTTTCTAGGGTTGCTTATTTCAAAAAGATCCGGCACAAAAGGCCACCTTCCAGAAATCCCCCCAGATGTCAATTCCATCTTTGAAATCCTGGTAACGTCTGGTAAAATCCAGACATATGGCAGCCCTAGCTTTACTATCATCTAAGTAGAGAGATCCCTGCCCCAGGGAGCCTACAATGTACATTTTAACAACAGGGAAACAGAGGGAGGGAAGTTTCTATTTTATGAAATAAGTGCAGGCAAGTCCAGCAAGGGATGGCTGCCCAAGTGTTCTTCAGCAGCAGGGAAGGCCTCAGATGAAAGGCCTCACCAGCAACATCACTTTTGAAGGAAGATAGGGAGGGTCATGGCGCACTGCAAGTGTTCTTGGAGAGGGAGTTCCAGACACAAAGGGTCAGCAAGGAAGTATCAGGGGAGTTGTTCAAAGGAATAGGAGGCCTTCCGGCCACTGAGGGTGGTAGAGATGAAGGAGTGAAGGTCACTGGTCAGGTGTTCCAGAGAGCAGGGGAGATGGTGAGTGGAGGAGAGGCTTGTCTGCGGCTGCAAGGAGTGTGCAATCTCCACATGCAGAGGCAGTCCACCTCTGAAGACAAGGTGCCCAGCTTGTGGGTTTCCTAGAAGCATCTGGAGGCAGTCAGGTCTAGTGGCTGGAGTGTTGGACTAGGAGCTGGGAGACCAGGCTTCAGATCCCTGCTCAGCCATGAAAGTGGGTGGCCGTGGGCCAGTCACTGCCTCTCAGCCCAGCCTACCTCACAGGGCGGTTGTGGGAATTAAATGAGGAGAGGGAGAACCATGTACGGCACCTTGAGCTCCTTGGAGGAAAAGCTGGGATATAAATGCAATGAATAAATAAACTGGAGCCTTGGCTTCATCCAGCAGGGAGATTATGGACAGACTACTGCACTTTTGTACACCACAGGGATGGGAAAACCCTGGCCCTCCAGGTGGTGCTGGACAGTATCCCCCACCCCCAACAGGCCTTCCTGACTGGGGCTGTTGGGAGTCCAGCAGCATCGAGAGAGACACAGCAGGTTTCCCAGCTCTGATCTGAGAAGCACCCTCCCTTTCCCCTGAGGGAATGCCTTTTCTCCATAGAGGAATTCTTCCATCTCCTGCTTGAGGGACTCAGATTCCCATAATTCCCTGACCACTCAAGGCTTGCAAAGCTTTTACCCCTTTTCTTCTCTTCCAAATTCTTTCTCCAACTCGAGCAGGATCCTTCTTTTCTGAGCACTGTATGGGGTGATGATCCCAATGTTACGATAGCTGATGCTTTTCTTCGTTTTTGTAATTAACGTAATTAATTCTACGACCAGTTTCACTTCCTGGAGATTGACGAAGGAACTGAACAAGAAAGTAGTAAAAAGAGGGGGGGGGGAGAAAAGGATGAGCGGAAGGGCCTTGTAGATGGATGAGTGCCTCAGGTTAAAAGTCAGCACAGGCTGTTTGTTTCTCTTGAAGGGGGGTTTGGGGGACATACCCTGCCCCCCACATGGTTCTGGCTAGGTGACCTAAAAGTTGACTTCAAAATTATTGGTTCTCCCCAACTCTGAAAAAAAAGGTAGCTCTCAAAACTCTTTGTCAGCAGTGAAGGAGGACATGGCTGCCCAAACTGGCACCTGCTCTTGCTGTAGCGGACAGTGGGAAAGATCAGATTAAGACTGCTGCAGGCTTTCCAGTGGGGCATCTGTTTGGCCCCTTTGAGGACAGGATGCTGCACTAAGGGGTCCTTGAGCCAGGCTCAGCAAACGGCAACCTAAACGATGAAGGGGATGATACAACTCTCCCTATGAGGAAAGGTTGCAGCCTTTGGGGCTTCTTACTTTAGAGAAATGGCAATGCAGTAGAAGTTTATAAAACTATGCATTTTGTTGTTTTTTTGAAGGTTTTTAGTCTTCTTTGTTTTTTAATCTGTTAAGTTGGTTTGAGGCTTGTTTGTGTAAAAAGAAGCTAACAAATATAATAAATTAAAACAAATCAATAATGTTTCACTTGTATTGGTTTTTGCTTGAATTTGTTTGTTTTGTATTTTGCTTTTTTATTTCACTGCTGCTAGCTACCGTGAAAAAAGCAGACTACACATTTAACAAGCAAATAAGTGAGTATCTTACTCGGTCTCCCGTATCTCATGGGCATCCAAAACATCAAAGAGGAGGTACGGTAGGAAGGGCCAATCCTTAGAGAATCGGTTCTCTTCTGTCCTCCTGTAACATCATGAAAATAGTCACCATGTAATAGCTTTTAAAAAACAGTGTTGAAAGTCAATTGGCTAAATTCTTTACTCCTGGAGGAGACACTGTCCATTCACACGATATTCCCCACCTGGAGAAAACTAGCATGTCAGCAGAGCCGTAGCCAGGTGATCTTGTGCCCCTGGCAGAACTAGTCACAGACATATTAGCTCTTCTTTCTGCCTCTCCTCCAACCGCCCCCCCCATTCAATTCACTTTCTATTTAAAACCATTTCTTATGAGGCAATAATTGATATTTATATTTATTTATACGCATATTTTTAAGCCGATTTTGCGTCCCTCCCACATCGCCTACGCCCCTGGCGGGGCCCCACCTTGACGCCCCCTAGCTACGGCCCTGCATGTCAGGGAGGCAGGGAAACATTCCAAAAGTATGACAAGCACAGGCAGAGATTAGCAGTGGAAGGGTGAAAAAATACAGAGGCTTATACAGATTTTCCCTGGTGAAGGTTCAGAAAGTCTATGGGACTCTGAGAAGTTCTTTCAGCAGTTAGGGCTTGAGAACTTAGCATCCTGGTTCTTCCCCAAGACTCTCATTCCCTGTTTCTACAGTATCCTGTCTCCCTGCCCTTTGAAAAGCATCACCCCCTTTGCCACATAGTCTGGATTGCTTGAAAACAAAAGTTTAAGCAACTGTGCCTCATATGATTGTCTTTGGGGTACAGTTAATCCTAAATGTGGTGTCACAGATTCCAATGAATCACCCAGTTCTGCAGAGACAACAGGGCATGAAAGCTGTTTTCAGTGCTGTTGGCATGCTGAGATTCTGCAGAACATGATACTGGGTGTGAAAATCCAACTTTCTGATAATTTTAACTTCCATTCAGTAAAAATAAGTTGTTTCGAGCCTTAATGCCTGAAAGCACAAAGGCAATACCTGCCAAAGCCTCAAGGAGCAAGAATGAAGTCAGAACAAGGTTTCTGGAGTACTTCTGACTTTCCCAGGAGCAACAGAAAACCCAGCTAAGAAATTGTGCAAAGTAAGATAAATTACAAAAACAATGAGTGAGTCATATGCACAATTCATGCATGTCACTTAAACCAGCATTTCCTGACACAGAATTTGAAGTGTAAGGGCACTGAATTTTATTTTATTTTATTTATTTGTTTTAAAAAAGCTCAGCAGCAGCAGCTTGGCATAAATATAGCTACTTGCCACTATACAAATCCAGTCAAGTATCAAAGAGCACATAATTCAAGACGAACATTTCAGAAATGGTTAGAAAGAAAGATTATTATTGTTTACGTATCAAATCAGGTTGCCAAAAGGAGTCAGGATGGATGCCTATGATCATGTGCAGAATTTTCACTCACCTGAGTACTCACCTATAGTGCCTGAGCAAGTGTATTCCCACCCCTCTAAAACACACACACACACACCCCGGATATGATGTCCAGGTGTTGCCAGACTACAAGTCCCCCCATCCCTGACCACTGGCCCTTCTGGCTGGGGCTGCTGGACTCCAGCAACATCTGGAGAGCATAGCCGACCCACCACTGGACTTGGGGGTTCTGAAAAATCCAGGATAAAGTAGAACCTTTGTCCACATTCAGGTTCATTTGTCCACATTCATTCGTCCACTTCTTCTTCTGCAATGTCTGTTGACTTGAGGTGAGATAATCAATAACAAAAAGGTGACTACGCACATGTCAGTTTTCAAGGCACAGTTGTAGACGTAGTTAGAAGGGAAGAGGCAGATCTCAGGGTGCATCCTGTACTGAGTGGTCAAGCGCAGAACTGGAAGCCTGTCAATGACTTTATTCTGGAGCTGCGCATCCAGCTGTCTGCACAGCCGCTCCATCAGAGACTGCCCGTAGCCGTATTCCTCAGCTCTCTGCCAATGGGGGAAAGAAGCAAGAGAAAGGAGGAGGAACGAGACTTTCAGTGGGTGGGTCAGGTGCAGACAGCAACTAAAGAACAAGAGGATGTCATGTGAAATTGCTCAGGGTATACAGCTAACTCCACACCCTCTGGGTTTTTTGTCTTTTCCCTCTCCCAAGAGTAAGCCAATATTTCATGGGCACACTCAGTTCTCACTGGGCTGTTTTTGGAAGAAACATCATTAGGTACCCCCCAACCATATTTTTGTACTTCTGCAAACTGAGAGGCCAAACCAAGTCCACTGATAGCTCCGTCTTGTGCATGGCTGTTGCATTTTCTGCATGGCTGCTGCAAGCTGCATTTCTTTGTGTACCACATTTTGGCTACATAAACATGAGGGCTTGGAGATCAGTATTAGTTTACAGTTTAACATTTACAGTGATTTAGATGGCTCAAAGTGTCCCATGTACATTACCTTGTGATAACCCTTACCACCATCCTATAAAGGGAAATCAGTAATATTATGCCCATTTCACAAATTGGGAGGGGAGGGAATGAGGCAGGGAAGAGATGTTTGAAGTAGAGATTACGAATGAATGAGCCCTCTTGAGCTACCTAAAAGGCTTGGGAAATTAACAGTCCCATGAAATAACCCTACTTTTTATATACTGGAATGTGGGGAAGATGGCAGGAGAAAAAGAGTGCAGGAACATCTCCCCTCTTCTGACGTTCTCCCCTGTGCATCAGAACTAAGAGAATTAGTGGTGCTTGAGCAGCAAAAGTCTCTCAAAGGCTATTGCTATGGGAATATTTCTTAATATACATTTTTAAAATGCATTTTAAAACACTGGCCCTACCCACTTTTGCCTCTGCCTCACCTGCCACTGGAATGTATCCCAGCGTGCTTGGGTAGATAAATCTTTCACCAAAAGCTCTGTTGTCTACCAAAACGGGAGCCACATGGGCTGATTTCAGAAAAGCCTGCAAAACTGTGTGATTCATTTGATCAGGCAAAGTAATTGAGTCATCGTCACTGGAAACAACTCATATGCCATTAAGGAGCTGATGGGTGGTCTACTTTATGCATGCCAATAACAGGGTCATGAGATAAAAAGAATGCTGCACAACTTCATCTTTCCTGGGATAGAGAAAACACCTTAATTTGTGCCGTACTCACCATAGATCTAACTGTGGGAGGAAGCTGCTTTGGGTCTCCAACCAGGACCAGTTTTTTGCAGCCATGAGTGAGCGGGATGAGAGTTTCCATCTCACAAGACTGTGCAGCCTTTTAAGAAGAAAAACACAGCAGTGTGAATGGGGTGACAGGAAGAGAGGCATATTCCAGGCAATGACAGAAAAGCCACAGGTATGGATCCTAAGATCTTGCTGCAGGAGCCATATTGCATCAAATCCTGCTCCCCCTTCCCACCCCCAGCCCCACACCTGCAGCTCAGCCACTGCGACCCCCAGAAGCCAGTTTTCAGGAGGAGAGGGAAAGCCAGGGTCTTCAAATAGAGGGGAGGTTCCTGGGGATCTTGCATTAAAAATAATAATCATCCCAAATTCCTAGCCTTCCAACATTTATTTGTCTGCTTCCCATTTAAATGTATTTCTGCTTTCCCTGTATGGTTATTTTGATCTAGTTCAGCTTTCCCTCCCAACCCAGCGAGTGCCCATCAAAGGTTTCAGAACTGCAACTCCTGCCAGCCACAAATGGGAGCCTTTTCACATAATGCTCAACTGCACAGCTAAATGCTAACATACAAACAAGACTATTCTGTTCTTGGATTACAGCAACTGAATTTTAAAGTGTTGAGGGTTTTTTTAAAAAAATAATAATGGTGGTGATGGTTTCTTCAACTTGAGATTGGTGGATAGCCAGTTTCGGGGGCGGATTTACCTTGGAATCAAAGTCAAAATGCCCACCCTCAAAAATGTGCAAAGCACTCAAGCCAAGAGGAAAACTCATTTTCAAATTTCAGCACACACAGAAAATTAAGACTCTGCATGTTGTTCTTGCCACGACAGGGGCTGGGGACAGTGTCAGATTTTGCTAAATGGATTGACAGTGGAGAGCCTGCTCATGGCCCAAGATTGACTGCCTTCAACCAGGCTGTAAGAGGGGGCAGGGCGGCTTGCTTGACAGCTTACGTCTATTAATATAATTCTTTCCCCTTACAAAGATATTAATTGGGGTTCTGGGACCAAGAACAAGCTTTGCAACTCTCAGGTCCCCTGCTCTGGGCATCTTTGAGAAAGACTTCGCTGGCAGAAGGTTCAAGGGGGGGGGGGTGCTGCTCTCTGGGATGAAGGAACCACTGGTCTGAGCTGCAAAAGGAAAAACTCCTTACTGCCAGAAGGAAGGCTGTGAAATGTGGTGATCAGGCCCAGAGTCAGAGAGAGGAAACAAGCAGCAGTCCTTATAGGCAAAGTATATTTACTGCTGTTGTTACGCTGCAGAGAAAAGTGTAAGGTGGTAAGAGAGGCCTGTCTAAGGGTAGACAACAAGATGCCCTCCAAAAGGCACATGATTTGCAGAAGGTCCCAGGTTCAATCCCCGGTGGCATCTCCAGGTAGGGCTGGGAGAGACTCTTGCCTGAAACCCTGGAGAGTTGCAGCCAGTCAGGATAGGCAAGATGGGTCAATGGTCTCATTCAATATAAGGCAGCATCCTTCATTTGCTAACAGGGATACCCAACCTTTTGGAGCTCAGGGGCCTATCTGGAAATCTAAGAAACTGTTATGGGCTCCACAAAATACCCATTTCATGGAAGAAAAACTGGCAAGGCTCTGACTCACCGGTACCTCCAACAAAAATCCCCAGGCAAGCCACTCATACACATCTCAAAATAGGAAGAAGAAAAAACAGGCTATATCTCCAGAATCAATCAATCACATTGAACAAAAAAGCTGCCTTGAGGGCTTTTAGTGTCAGAAGGTGGTGTCAGTGGTGGAAATAAACAATCAAATAAATACAAAGCCAGCTAAAATGAAAAGGGTTGTTTCTGCAATGCCTAAAAGGTACCAATGACATCCTCCCCTTTGAATACCCTCTTGCCGCCATAGTGCCCACTAACCTCATCCACAATGACACAGCTCAGAGGGTCACAGCCCTGCCGCCGGAATGCTGATGCCAGCATGCTATTCCCACTGGTGCTCAGTGTGCAGCAGATGATGTGAGACTTCAGGATGATGTTCGCTTTCAAATCGCCTTGCGATCGTCCGCAATCCTGGAAAATAAGAGCCAGGAATTTCATTTTGAAGAAGACGTAGTTTTCAGACAGAGCCCAGTTTTCTTTCAGCTGCCTGATTTGTTTTTACAACAACAAGTCCATGCTCAGTGTGTGGTTAAAGATGAATTCCGCTCCTTTTAGAGGAAGAAGTGGCTTAGATGCTAAAATGAAGGGCCATAGCTCTGTGGAGGGGTGCCCATTTTGAATGCAGAAGGTGGCAGCTTCATTGGCCAGTATCTTCAGTTAGGGCTTTGGATGTCCACTGCCTGAAATCCTGAACAGCCACTGCCAGTCAGTGCAGACAGTATTGACCTAGACAGACCAATGGTCTCAGTATAACACAGCTTCCCTGTGCTCCTATGACTCATGATGAACACAGCCAATACCTGCTTAGAGTCAAATGAAGGCACATGTTCACCAGTGTGGCACTCAAGAGTACAACAGTGCCACTTCTCCCGATGCCCACCAAGCCCCTGAGCCCCACCTTCTGTGCCACAAGGTGGTGAGGAGAGCTACCCCTTGCCTTGGAAAGTGCAAAAGGTTGTATCCAACACAATTAATAACATATTGAGCCCATTAAAATTTAGTTGCATACAACTTGTAGAGCTGAAAGGAAGTGGGAGGGAGCGCTACACTTCTAACTTCTTTTTGTTTGATGTGCTTTTCAAGGCTCAGACTGGCACCTTAATAGCTGAACAGAAAGCAAGACACTGGACTCGATGATCTCTGAGCCCCCACAAATGCTTATAAGTCTATGACTGGACTGAGTTTATGGCACATGACTGATGTGCAACAGAGCAGCAGCACCATCAGTGATCTGCGGTAATGAGAGATATATCCTAGCTGGAGCTAACTTGAGATACAAACACTTTTTTGCATGATGAAACAAAGCAGTTCACTGAGTGAGGCTGTTTTTAAGAGCACCTTAAAGACCAAATGGTTACCTTCTTCAGTTGAACAGTGAGCCTCTTTCTTTCCTCTCCAAGTCTGCAAATCTCGTTGTCTAATAATTGCAGCTGAATGAAAGGGGGAAAGTTGCACTCTTATTTTTAGCAAGATAAACTTTATTCGCATTAGCCAATGGCCAGAGCAACATATATTTTTGAAAAGCATAAACAACCAAGCATGGGGAAGAGCATAGTTCAGCATCAGAGCATCTGCTTTGGATGCAGAGGGTCCCAGATTCAATCTCCAATGGCATCTCCAGGTAGGGCTAGGCAGGTAACTCCAGCTGAAACCCCAGAGAGCTGCTGCCTGTCAGTATTGAGAAAATTAGCTGGATGGATGAAAGATAAGGCAGCTTCCTGAGCTCAGCAGCAGTATCTGCTAAGCATGCAGAAGCTCTCCAGTTCAGTCCTCAATAGCATTTCCAGGGAGGAATATCCATTGTCTGAAACCCTGGAAAGCTGCTGCCTGTCAGTGTAGATCAGGATGATGAACCTTTTTCAACCTCAGGGCTGCATCCCTTTCTGAGCAAGTTTGCAGGGGTCATGTGTCAGTAATGGGTGTTCCCTTTGTACAGCTGACTCAATTCTACACCCCTCTCCCAATCTGCTACCCAGGAAAGCAAAACTCCAAGGACACATTCTAGCGAAGTGAAACCTTCAAACCACCCTGATGTAAACAATGCTAGAGAGATCAATGGTCTGATTCAGTGAAGAGCAGCTATTAAGTCAGCTTTAATTCAAAACCACGAGGACTGGAACCTTATTTCATTTTAGGGGACAGGCTGCTGTGCAGAGGTAGAGCATCTGCTTTGCACACAGAGGGACCCAGTTCAATCCCCAATGGCATCTCCAGGTAAGTTTGGGAGAGACCCTTGCCGGAAACCCTGGACAGTGACTGCCAGTTAGAGCAGACAATGCTGAGCTAGATGGACCAACGCTCTAACTCAACAAATCTTACTAAAAACATTTTGTTCTGCACAGCCCCCTTGCTACCTGAGCCCCCCATTTCTGGAGGCTGCGTCCTTGAACAAGTGAAGCACGACACCACCATGTTTTGGCCCCTCCCTCATGCCTTGACACGTTTAACTGCAAAGCAGGTCTAAACAAGTTTCGGAATGCCAGCCTACTCAACAGCCTGATTTGGACGTGCTAATCCTAGTCCAATTACCCATGCTAACAAACAAGTACCTGGTCAGCGCTTTGGGTTTTTGCTATAGCACGCTGGCGACAAATAATGTCCAGCTGTCGATCCAGGTCTTCTTTTCGTCTGCAGATATCTTGATGTCTGCCAAGGGCTGCTTTGCCTAAGGAATTCAACCAAGTGCTTTTAGTTTAGTCATTTATATTCCACTTTTGAAACAGAATATTGGTCACTTACCAAGATGCTTTCTCTCACATACTGAAATTCAATGCTTGCTTTACTGGCCGAGGGAGCCGGCGGGTCATGTGGCCAGCATGACTAAGCCGCTTCTGGCGAACCAGAGCAGCACACAGAAACGCCGTTTACCTTTCCGCCGAAGCGGTACCTATTTATCTACTTGCACTCATGACTAAGCCGCTTCTGGCGAACCAGAGCAGCGCATGGAAATGCCGTTTACCTTCCTGCCGGAGCGGTACCTATTTATCTACTTGTACTTTGATGTGCTTTCAAAAACAAGTAGTTCCTAACAAACCATTTCCAAGAAACACATTGTGTTTGCTAAGCAGAACCTGCACATATAAATTTATTTAATTAAACAATCTCCGGCTACAGACCTGGATAGGATGGGACGGATAGGATGATGTTACAGGATTTCATCCCCTCAGCTAATCCCTGCTCTGGGCTTATGATCTGGGAAGACTATTTCAGATAGAACAGAGGCCAACTTTTGGACCTCACTATTAAAACAACTAATCAAGAGACAATTGACCATGGGGAAAAACCAACTGATAAATTTTACATGTATGCTCACTATTTCCTAGACAGAAGGAAAATGTCATAGCTTCAGTATCAGATGCATCAATGGATCTTATACAAACATAAGGGAGTCCAGTAGATTCTAAGTATTATTTTCTACTGGACTCCCTTATGTTTGTATAAGAAAGGACTATCTAATGTAGCTCTTTGTTGGAGCTGTAATATAGACAGTGCTTCCTTGAAATATATGTTTTTACTGTGTCCCAACTTACTAAGTTTTGGGGAGGCAGTGCTGAACTATATAAACAAAGACCCTACGGAAAAAATTAAGATTTTCAGAGGTGAATGTGCTCTTGAGCTATATACCCATTGTATGGAAATTGACAAAAGGACAGCAAAAATGGAATCTACATGCCCTAATGGTGGCCAAGGGACTGATACTGATGAATTGGAGGAACAGAGACACGATTCCCCTTAATCAATGGCTTAACATATGATTGGACAGCTTATGGACGCAGACTTTCTTCAGATATATACAATAATATTTGGAATGAGTTTACACAGAATAAACTACTGGCAATTATATGTGTATTAGAATAAGAATATACACATCTGGATATTTATGTATGGTAATGTAAAAGAATTTTCTATTTTTCATTCTCACTCATTTTCTTTCTCTTTCCTCACTCTCTTTTTATAAATGAAATGCTTCTAATAAAATATTTGGGGGGGACGGGGACCTTGAAAAAACCCCTTTATAAGATACTCACTTATTTCATGGTCGACCTGGGCATCTAGACTAAACTTCCAGACGTCCCTGCTGATGGAGTTTTCTTGTCCCAGTCTCACCAAGTTGATGTCACCACAGTTTCCTGGATGTAAAACAGATACTCAGTGCCTTGCTACATTACAGTTAGTTTTTTGAAAAAGAAAGAAAAGCATTTGGCAAACAATTTTGATCTGCTTAGCAAATCCTGAAATCTGCATCTTGCACATTAAGAGCTAAGAGTTGGAAAATGTTCAGGAAAGGGCAACTAAATGATCAAGGGGCTAGAGCGACTCTCCTACAAGGAAAGGTTGCAGCATTTAGGTTTTTGGGTGGTCACTACGAGAACTGGAAGAGGGCTGCGTGGACCACTGGCCTGATCCTGCAGGCTCTTCTTAGGTACTTAACGTTCTTTTGCTGAAAACACCCATAGGATGGTTTGCAAAAAACCAAATACAAATAACAATTTTTTAAAACCACTAAAACTAGCAAAAAGAAATGAAGCAAACCTTTCAGTAGACAAGTGCAGCATTAAAAATATCTCAAAGGACCCTAAATATCCTTTTTAAAAAGCGTAAGGATGTACAGGAAAGACCATGCTTGGAGTCTAAAAGATAAACAGAGATGGCACCAGGCCCCATTTGGAATGACTTTTCTGCAAGAACATATGCTACAGTAAGCGTAATTACTGCTAACTACACTGAAAGGGTGGGAGCACAGTCCTAAGTGACTTAAACCCTGAATAAGCCTTAGCGTTTAGCTATAACCAAGCCAATTGCTCCCACCAAACCATGACTAACACAGATGAGAACTGGACAAGAACTCAGTGTACCCAAAGGACTGCTACTGTCCTGGCATTTTCCCTTGAACATAAGAATTATTTTTTTCATCAGGTCGTCGACAGCAGCGTTGGATGGGGCGCACAGCAGCACACGGTTCTTGATTTTGCTTTGCGCAGAATTTTCTTTTCCTGGTCTCTGGAGATTAAAAAAGGGGGAGGAGAGAAGTTGTAAGTTACACCCAGAGTAGCACAATTGAAACAACTGAATCATATACAGTGGTTAATTGTGCACAGTAACTGCAAAGAGTCTATTCCAAGTACAACTAAGAAGAGCCTGCTGGATCAGGCCAATGATCCATCTAGTCCAGCATCCTGTTCTCACAGGGGCCAGCTTGTGGGAAACTAGCAAGCAGGATCTGAGCACGAGTGCACTCATCCCTCTGGGGGCGTAGCCAGCTGCTCCGGCATTCGGAGTGGTGGGGGCGGGGCAATCCCACAGTGAGCTGCCCACAGAGTCCACCCAGTGGATGGAAGCCCCACGCTGCTGTTTCAGGCAGTGCCATTTTGTCACCCCACCCCTCAAGGATGACACTCAGGGCAGACCACATCCCCTGCACCTCCCTTCCTATGCCCCTGCTTCCCTCCTGAGGTTTCCAACAACTGATATTCAGAAGCATTGATACCTCTGATTGTGGCTAGAAGCCATTGATAGTCTTATTCTCCATAAATTTATCCAGTCCTCTTTTACGTACTGCCTGCTATCAACTAGCAGTGGATTCAACAAATTGTGTACTCTGGATTTTATTTTTAAAGAAAAATCATATGAAGAATATGAGTCTTTAACCATTCAGAGTTATCTATATACATTTTTTTCTTTACCAGTCCCTCCTCTTACATCTGTGTCTTTAAGAGCAACCCAATACATAGCAATTTATAAGACTTTCATCTTTTCTGATTTTTTTTAATTAAACAAGATCTATATGCTGCTTAATTTAAAAAAAATATAAGTGGTTTAATAAAGTTAAAGAAAAAACAGAAAAATAGCAAATAATCAGACATATAAAATGATGAAAATAAGAGATAAAAATAAACTTTTAAAATAATACAAAACTAGATGTACATAATAAAATTATACGTCTGGATAGGTAAAGGTAAAGGGACCCCTGACCGTTAGGTCCAGTCGCGGACGACTCTGGGGTTGCAGCTCTCATCTCGCTTTACTGGCCGAGGGAGCCGGCGTACAGCTTCTGGGTCATGTGGCCAGCAAGACTAAGCTGCTTCTGGTGAACCAGAGCAGCACACAGAAACGCCGTTTACCTTTCCGCCGAAGCAGTACCTATTTATCTACTTGCACTCTGATGTGCTTTCGAACTGCTAGGTTGGCAGGAGCAGGGACCGAGCTCACCCCGTCGCAGGGATTTGAACCGCCGACCTTCCGATCGGCAAGCCCTAGGCTCTGTTGTTTAGACCACAGTCTGGATAGGCTTGCCTAAATGAAAAGGTTTTGAGCAGAAACAGTACAAGAAATATGCTTGCCTAATTTGGGCAGGGACTTCCAGAGAATAAGTGCTGCCTCACTGAAAGCTCAATTCCTTGCACACACAGAATGGACATTATGTAAAGGGACAAGAACACGTCCAATAAAAAAAGAGAAGAAAGCAACCCTACTTTTTTTTTAAAGCACCAGGCTAAAACCAGTATATAATAAGAGGGACCACTATTTATTTATTTAACAAGATTTATATGGGAACATAGGAAGCTTCCTTATATTGGCCCATCTCCTTCAATAGGGTGCATGGACTGACATCAGTTGTCCTCCAAGGTTTCAGGCAGGGACCCTTTCCTAGCTATACCTGGATGCCAGGGATCAATTATGGGACCTTTTCTGTATGCTGAGCAAATACACTACCATTATAGCTATGTTTCCCATTAATTAACAACAATAACTCAAAATAAAACCCTAAGTGTATTAAATAAAGCAATATAAAATATTGCATCTTGTAATTTGCCACCAGAATAAGAGAGCCGGGGATGCCATTTGTTGTTAAGCCTATTAGCTACTCTCATGCATTTCACAAGGACTGGCACATGCAGGGTGTTATCGACCTAACCCACCTCGATGAAAATGCAGTAAAGGAGTCCAAGGATAGTCTTAGATTTCCCAGACCCAGGTGGCCCATGGATCAAGCAAATTTTGGGCAGTGAAGGGGACTGTGTCACGAGGGCATAAGCTGTTTCAATAGCTGTCCTTTGATCTTCATTAAATTCTCTCATGTACGAAGACTGTGGAGTAGGAGAGAGGACAAAGGCATGTCATTCACAAGAACTTTCTATTCCCTGAGATTTCTGTGACTTGGTTTACACTGCTGCTATGCCAAACCATGGCTTAGTGTGAGCATGTGGGTTCCTGGGACACGAACCTTGCTAATTCTCCTGCTTTGAGCTAGGCCATAGTTCATAAAGGTAAAGGTAAAGGGGCCCCTGACCATTAGGTCCAGTCGTGGCCGACTCTGGGGCTGCGGCGCTCATCTCGCTTTATTGGCCGAGAGAGCCAGCGTATAGCTTCCAGGTCATGTGGCCAGCATGACTAAGCCGCTTCTGGCAAACCAGAGCAGCGCACGGAAACACTGTTTACCTTCCCGCCGGAGCAGTAACTATTTATCTACTTGCAATGTGTGCTTTCGAACTGCTAGGTTCGAAGGAGCTGGGACCGAACAACAAGAGCTCACCCCGATCAGCAAGTCCTAGGCTCTGTGGTTTAACCCACAGTGCCACCCGCGTCCCTCCATAGTTCATGCATTGCCACTATTTTTATATGAGTGATTAAATTTGTCTACCGCCCTTCATCCGAAGCTCATAGGGAGGGTAACAACATAAAAATACAAAATGAGAGCACAAAATGCATAATAAAAAGGAGACATAAAGAAGTAGGAAGAATTATACACTTGGGTGGAGACAACATTCCTTCTTGAGCAACCTTCTAAGGCCACATGCCAGGGATGAATATGGGCAGAACAACATAGTACATTTTACCTTTGTACAGTTGCTTCTTCACACTGAAGACACCACTTTATCTCATCCCAAATTCAGGTAAGCAAGAGGCTTGATCAGAGCTCAAGTACACATCACAGCCAGGCAAAAAACAAAACAAAACCATTCAAGGAAGGGGAGAGTTGCAAGGGCCGGACAGAGGCTTGGAGGGTGGAATTTGGCCCCTGGACCTGAAGTTCCTCACCCCTTTAAGACATCTAAAAGACCATTCCCTGTTCCCATGGTCTACTGATTTGTAGCCATGTTATGGGCACCATGCAGAAAGCAGCACTTTGTGAACCATAATTCTGAAGGTTTCCTTGGAGATGGTAGAGGAAAGAGCTTCCATTTGTTGCTAATCTTACCATTTAACTGTCACTTCAGTTCCTCCCTCTCCCCAGCCCACTAAGGAAAGTTGGCTGCTGGAGTAGAAATAAACAGATATCATCTCCCCTCTCTCTCTGGCCTTCTCTACCCATCTCTGAGGAAATTTCAGCTTAAAACCTGGCTCATTGGCATACAATTTGGTAATGGGTAGCAAGGATATTATACTTCCCTAAATCAGGACTGGGAAATATCTTTAAGCCCATTTAAAACCAATTCAAACACTTACAGAATTCTCAGAGTCCACATTTGAGCCCATGAGAGAGAAGTCAGTATATTCTGTGTTGATTATGGCTTTGGCTAGAGGGCTTCGGTTAAGCAGAAGAAGGGCCTTAAACATTCGCTGCATGGTGGCCAATGAACAAATGGTGAGGCACATTACTTTCTTCTCGATACGGGACAAATTCCCTTGTGTCTTGACAGACAGATTAACGACATCCTGCTCTTTGTATTCTGTTTATTTTTTAAAAGAAAAGACACATACACAGGAATAAAATTCAGAAATAATACTATATGCATTCATCATCACTTAGAACCCAAACCATAGCTTGAGAGCATTTCCAGTATATATAAAGGTAAAGGTAAAGGGACCCCTGACAGTTAAGTCCAGTCGCGAACGACTCTGGGGTTGCGGCGCTCATCTTGCTTTACAAGCCGAGGGAACCGGCGTTTGTCCGCTTCCACCGGCGGTTTTTCCGTGTCATGTGACCAGCATGACTAAGCCACTTCTGGCAAAGCCAGAGCAGTGCACAGAAACACTGTTTACCTTCCCACCAGAGCAGTACCTATTTATCTACTTGCAATGTGTGCTTTCAAACTGCTAGGTTGGAAGGAGCTGGGACCGAACAACAGGAGCTCACCCTGCCGTGGGGCCTCAAACCACTGACCTTCCAATCGGCAAGTCCAAGCGGCACAGTGGTTTAAACCACAGCACCACCCGCATCCCAAATCAAAGTTTGAGAACATTTCCAGTATATATACATACTAACAAACATGGTTTAGAGTTCTTTGTCGGCATTCATTTCCCAAAACCATGGTTTGCAACCCCACTTCAAACCATTGTTTCTGATGTCAAACCATGATCTCTAGATTTCTTGGGTTGCCAGCTGACCATGGTTGGACAAGTCCGGCTTTACATCAAACTAGAGTTACCGTATTTTTTGCTCCTCTTTAGCCGCGCGCAACCTCTCCGGCCAGGAGAGGCTGCACGCAGCTAAAGAAGCCAAGACAGTGAGCGGGATCCATCCCGCTGGCTGTCTTGGCTTCTTTAGCCACGTGCAGCCTCTCCAGCCGGGATAGGCTGCGCGCGGCTATGGCAATTCCCCCACCTCCTGCAAAAGCCCACACCCTTTAAGGAGCGCGCGGCTCCTGCGGGCTTTTCTATGAGGAGGGAGAAAGGACTGACTGGCCACGTCAGTCCCTTCTCCCTCCTGGAGAAAAACCCGCAAGAGCCGCACAGAGCTTGTGTGCGACTCTTGGGGGCTTTTCCTGCCTGCCCCCACCGCATTCGCTCCATAAGACGCACACACATTTCCCCTTACTTTTTAGGAGGAAAAAAGTGCGTCTTATGGAGCAAAAAAATACGGTAATTTTTCTTAACCACAAAGCTTGTTGCAATATCTGGGCCGAGCTAGAATTCCACGCTCAAATAGCAGATAGGAACCCCACATCCCAAATCAAAAGAATTAATGACACAAATGGTTGGCTAAGGTAATTCTTTTCCCCACTGACAAGTTAGTTTTAAAAAACTTACTAAAATAAAACCGAGTGACGTAACCAACGTGGCACACTGGGTGGCTTTCTGCCTTGCCAGGGTTGCTATGAAAGGCTTGCTTTTCATACACTGTTAAGACCACAAAGTCATCTTGCTTTGGGTACTGTCTCCCCAAATTGCTCTCCGAGAGGTTAGCTGGAAAAATAATTTGAACACAGAATAAAAATATGCAAGCATCTAGCCACATATGGATATGGCTTTAATGTTACCAAACCCTCAGTAAAAAGATACATGTCAACCACAAGTTGCTGAAGCTCAGCTTTGAATTTCAGGTGTTTTCAGTTACACCTGTGACCCAGCCTAATAAATCTTTCGTCAATTTAGTTGTATGAGGTTTTTCTCTCGGTTCATTTGTATGACCTGATAAGAACAGTTTTAGAGACATATAAAGCAATCAAGGTGTTGAGATAAAACAGGCATACCACTCCTCAATCCCTGTTTTGTTTTGGGGGTTTTTATGAAATAGCGTTAGTTTTTTATTTATTTAATCCTTTACAGCACCTGGAGTTCAGTTTGCTTGGGTCATGGGCATGGGATATTGGTTTATTTTATTTCCCAAAATTTATACCCACCCACCTCAAGGTTTAATACTTCTTTTATACACAAGATATAAAACAATAAAATTATTGGTATAAACCTTTCTTTTTTAAAAATTCAGATCAGTGCAAAACTGAAAATGGTCTAAAACACCCATCAACATGTGTGGGCAAAAAAAGCAAAAATTATGCAGGCAGAAAGAAGTATAATAGCACTTGTCTGCTTACCCCAGCAATCTCGCCTTTGCTAAACAAGCATTTGCTATCTACTTCAACCACTACTGAAAACAGAACCAAATTTTTACTGCCTGTTTGTTTATATGCAGTGAAATTCTCACTCACCTGTAAAATCTGCTTCATTTGTGTCCAGACTGAAGTTCAGCAAAGTTAAATGGAAATTCCTTTTGTCTTTCCATTTCTGGTTCTCTATCCAATCTTGTGCCACCTTACAAGAAAAAGCAAGCTTTGGCTTAACAGCAGCTATGAAGAGTGCTCTTCCATCCACTAGACTTTACAAAGGGGTGATCCAGACATCAATGCTTTGTGTAAGTGAAAAATTAATTCTTGGGCTCTTCCACCCTGAGGAGTTGTGTCCCCACCCAACACCACCATGAAGGCCTTTTGGTCTCAATGGACGAGTCTAGAGCTCACGGATGACATACTATACAGATAATGGGTAGAAACCACTGGGGCTGGGCAAGGTGGCAGCTAGTTGTGTCACAGAATCATAGAGCTGGAAGGGACCCTGAGGATCATCTAGTCCAAACCCCTGCAAATTTAGGAATATGCAGGTGTCCCATATGGAGATCAAACCTGCAACCTTGGCATTATCAGCACCACACGCTAACAAAGCTAAAGAAGCTGGGGCACTCTGGTGTAGCAAAGACCCTTGGGTAGAATAAGGGAGAAATTCTAGTTGGTCAGGGGCAGGCAGGCTGTAGAGAATTGGTTCCAAAGGTGTGGTGCCTGCATCAACCACCAGTGGAGTCGGGTCCTGGGCAAAGTGGCTCCACCACTGTAGCAAACATAACCACCTGGAGTTCAGCAGAGCTAGAAGAGAGGGTTTATACTACATGGAAGAACCAGGAGGCACAGGAATGTACCCTGGAGAATAAACCTCTGAATTTGTTGTAAAATGAGATTTATGAGGGATTTATTAAATATGATCGAAAGTCATCACATCAGTGGCTGTTAAAATAAAGGATTAAGATCGGAATTGTGGAACTTGGACTAATTAAGAGAATTGGTGCAGGACCAAGGAATGACATCAACTCCTGATAGCCGGAACATGGGAAGTCGTTCAAAAATGTTTAATTTGGAACTGATTAATTGGCTCTTTTGATTGTATTGTGATTTGGCATGATTTGGTATTGCATTAATGTGGCCTACATTGGATTGTTATTAAAAATTAATAAAAAATAATTTAATAAAAAGAAAGTAGTATGATACTGATTTAAATGTATGGTGAAGATGTAGCCTAAGTGGAATTGCAGTGGAGGTAGGAAGGGAAGAGGAGAGGAAAGAGAAAAATGGGGCATTCTGTTGCTAACTCTGGTCCTGTCCACTGCTGGCATGCAGCAGCTCCCAACCACCTCCAATGCACTTCCTGAAGGGTCCACCAACTAAGGTATGTATTCTCCTTACAAGTGTGTCTTCTTAAAAAGACTTCTTTGTACAGAAAATGCTGAATATAAAGCTATGGAACTCTAGACTGTCCAACCTGTATTTGCACATGCCCAAGAATGCACTTTAAAATAGCACACCAGTGGCACTGTGCACCAGCACAATTATCCCACATTACTTCTACTATAGCATGGAACAGTTGGCAGGACCGTGGGACCAAAGGGACATTTTCCACCTTTGGTGGGAATGCCCGCAAGTCATTCTGGTTTGGGATCAAGAAATACCTGTTTAAATTTTCTTTGATAAATATGTGGGCAGAAATGATTAAGACTTTTTGCTCCAAGGAATGTTAAACATGGGTGCTGGCAGCAGCCTAGATTTCCGTAGTTCCAACAATGGAAAACATTACAGAGCTTGAATATTTCTCCATGGTGTAAAAAGCCTAAATTATGGGTCTGCAAGGGGAAGGAGGACCCTGAACATTTTTACTCCGTTCAAAGATGGACATGTAATGATCTTTCCTTACACCAGAGAAATATGTCATGATTTAAAGTTGGGTGTCATTACTTCTTATGGTGGTTCTTCTATCTGCCTTGACTTGTTTTAGATATGTCAAGTTATTATTATATTATTGTTGTTATTGTTCACTTATTCTGCTTACATAACGGTCTGAAAATCAATTAAAAATGTGTTTCTTTAAGCCAGGTGGGCCTCCCTGAAACTAGCCAAAAGACTCCAGTTAAAAGTGGCCACCAGACTACAAAGAGCTGAGGGAGACTTTACTTACTGTTTCAAAGGTATTTAGCATCATTAAGGGGAAGAAAGTATTGAAGTAGTCATTGTAATTGTTAAAAGTGGCTGGAACAGAAGTCATAACAGACTGGAGGAGGTAAGCTGGTGGCCCAAACTGACTGAACTGTGCAAACATGTCATAGTTCCACTTCAGGATTTCTCTGCTAAATATGGCAGGACTTCTCTGCTGGGCATTCACGCTGTTTGCTTGTGTGAAGCGTGGATTCATTTCATGCCAGGAAACAGGTCTGCAGGCAGGCAGCACCCCACCAGTATACACATTGGAGTTATTTTGCACATTTAGCAACTGAGGGACGTTGTTCGAATTCTGTGGTTGGAGAATGCTGTTCGGCATGGGGATTTGGGACTGCAATCCATTCCCCTTTGAGGTGGGGGGCATGAAGGAATATGATTTGCTCTTTGGAACTGCTGGGGGCTTTGGGATGCTCTCGAGCTCCTTGGTGAGGTTTGTGTTCCGGGAAGAAACGCTGAAGATTTTCACCGTGGAGAGCCTAGGGGGTGCAAAAGTCTTGGCAGACGCATTGTCTTGTGGGCCACCAGCAGAACAGCTTGCGCCGTGAGCCTCTGCTTCAGCTGCTCTTTTAGAACCTGCTTCCTTGCATATCTCATTAGCATCCTGTAGTGGGCTTGCAGATACACTGACTTCCATGTGTGTGGGGTTACTGCCACTTTCTATTTGTGAACACAGCTCCATGTCCACTGGATCGGACTGTGTAAGAAACAAGTTGTCATCTTCAATGTTCTCATTCAATTGTGGCTCTCCCTCTTTCAAAGCCACATCCTCATCACAAGAGCTAGAGGAGGAATCGGTAGAAGTCAAGGGATTGGTTTTACTAGCTGTAGCTTCAAGGATTGAGGAACTTGGGTTTCCTCTTTGAGTGTGCTGACCCTTCTCTCTCTCTTTAGGCCTTGCCTGCCTATAGAACTGAAGTTCTTGGCAAGAAAGCATTTTTCTATTTTTAGTAGTTAGGTGTGAAGCATTTATTAGTTGTGATGTTCTTTTCTGTGCAACATCTACCCTGCCAGCAATTTCCCCATGACGACGCAACTCAGCAAGACTGTCCTGTGTGCGCTGAGATAGTTCAGCTGCTCTACGGACTTTCTTTGACAGGCCAAGATTCTCTGTCAGTGAGGTTGGGGGTGGAAAATGGTGGACTTTGGCAGGTGGCACCACAGCAGGAGTAGATCTTGCTGGTTCTGCCTGTGGTGGTGCCTTCTTTGGCTGAATAGTAGATTCTTTGACAGCAGATGCTGACTCTGAAGGAGCAGTAGGTGCTGATGGATCTATGTGTCTGGAACACCCTGCATCCATCCCTGTGGAAGTCGAGCAACACATTGCATTTCTGCTGCTAATGTTGACCTTCTGAGCCGGTGTATGTGGCTTTGTTTTAGTTTCACTGTTTTGCACATGGTCCTCTTTTGCTTCTTCAGTGGCATTAAACCAATGAGGGTTCGACTCATAACCCCAGTAATTTATTTCCAAGTCAGTGGCTCTGTGGCCATTGTCTGTCTCCACTAAAAGGTTCTCCTCCTCTGTCGGTTCCTCATTAGTTTGGCTGTCCTGCCACTCTGAGTAAATTTCAGCTTCTGATTCGAACTCAAACAACTGTGATTCATGTTCCGCATTTGTTGGTGAGGAATTCATTGGCTCTTGCCCCTGTGCACTGGATTGCTTCTCATGGCACACACATGTTGTATCGTTTCTGCTCTCTCTACTAGTGTTCCCTTGGTTTTCATCCTCTTCTGAAGAATCAGAAATAATAATTGTATAGCTTGGTCCCTTTGCTGCCTTAGAAGGGCAGTCTTCACTGGAAGACTGAGATTGAACAGAGCCCATGCCTTTCTTGCTGCTTTCCTGCCTAGAGTCAATGGGGAAACTAGTTTCTTTGGTGTAAACAGTGAAGGTGCCTTTATTGAAGTCTATGTTAATTTGGGGATCTGTTGCTGTGTTAGTTGAAGTGACAGCGACAGCTGCGTCAAATTCATTCCTCTGATTCCTCACCACAATGTCAAGTGGCACCGTCTCCTTCATGTCATCACTGCTGCCTTCTTCAGAACCAGACTGCCCTGTTTCAAAACCCAAAGCCGTATCCTTGCACTTATTTTTCATACAGGCTGACAGACTAAGAAAAGACTTGCTTGAGCCTGCCCCCGATTTGCAGAGCAATGGATCTGATGTGTTGCCAGCGCTACCTGCAACAATATCACTCTTTGGCCCTTCCTGGCTTTTCCTTTGGTCTCTAACTGACTGTTCCTCCTTTGTTTTTGACTCCAGCATGGTGCTGATTCTATACTTATCAAAAAGATGTCTCAACCTCTCCTTGAAGTCGGGTATCAGAGGTCTCAGAGGTTTCCTTTGGCTTGTAAGGTCATTCTGATCAACACTTTTCTCCAAAGCATCACTGCTGTCATCATTCTTTGTCATCAGAGGACTGGAAGCTCTGGGTCTCTCCACCCCTGACCAGATGTTCTCAACCTTTATGTCTATCCCTAGTGTCTGGTGACAGCTCATGGTTTTTTGAACATACGTGTATCTGTTTGCTAACATGGAGCCCTCTTGTACTTGGCCTTCTTGGCAGACTTCATCCTTCCTTGCTGCTGACAAGTGAGGTGGGTGCTCATTACACATATTCACTGGATGCATGTCTTCCTGTCTTTCATTTACACCAATGGGAAAGCTCTCCACGATGGGGGAAGAAGGTCCTGATTTCATCCACATGGTCCTTATGATATGCTTCAGAGTACTCTGCAATTCTTGAGTCTGCTTGGGACTCAGCTCCAAGTTCATGCGGTTACGGAGAAGCAAGTTGAGTTCAAGAAAGAACTGCTTACAAACGGGAGTCTTCACATCATGTAAGCCTTCCTTCAGGATATTACGAATCAGTTTCATGCAGAAAGACTGCACAGACTCTGTTTCCAGAGATGGTGATGTAGCTGTGCTTATTAAGCAGCTCCTGGCCGCCCTTCTCTCAATGCCAGCCATGAACACTGCACGTGGAAGCTTGGCCCATGCTACCACTGTCCGCACCCATTTTTCCGCGCTGACCCACAGAGAACTCAGGCACTTTTTCTTAAGGTGGAGTTGAATCACGATCACCAGGACCCAAATAAAGAACTGAGATACTTTGTCATAGGATTCAGCAGAGTTCTCAGAGACATCCGTTTTTAAACACAGGTGGCTCACAACCTGTACGCTGTAGCCAATCCCCAGCTCCCTGAGGCCCATAAGGGAGTGGATGAAAGGGATAAGCCATAGAAAAGTGCTGCTGTGCAACTGTATGTCTTGGCCAAAGTCAGCCTGGAATGCATCAATTAATGTTTTCATATCTTCATACAAGTCAGGGAAGTAATTAGGACAAGCAGCAGATTTCTGCCCGGTAACCTGAAACAAGAAGTCACTGTTTTAACAGCATGTTCTCCATTCCGCTGCCACCACCACCACCACCACCCCGCATTTACAGATGCCATCCTCACATGATTTTACTATGACAGGAAAGGGGGTTTGTTGCGCTTCAGATGTTGCTGGACTCAAAATTCCATCAGCCTCAGCCAGCATGGCCAATGATCAGAGACGATGGGAGTTGTAGCCTAGCATCATCCAGAGTGCAACAGGTCTACATTTTTTAATAAAAAAAACCAAAGTTTTCAGGAGGCTGAATTCTGTTGCCAGTAAGAAACCACCCTTCAAACGAACACCAGGATCCAGCCTTTGAAAATGAAAAGTGTTTGTTCTAGAGGACAGATGTGGTTTGATTCTTCTCTCCAGCTATACTCTGGAGCTGCCCCCATAACCATATTTCAACCATGGAAGGAGACAATAAATTAGATCAACATGCAAGGTACCTTCTGTGGCTTTTCTAGGCGGTAATCATACACCAGTTGGCTGCAGGTGACCATTTCATCTTCACAATCTGATAGTGGCACAGATCTAGTCCTTTGAAAACATTAAGAAAGCAAAGCATTTAAGCCAAAAGCTATTTATTTAAATGTGTAGTTTACATCATTCTTAAAGCTCACGACTGCTGGGGGGGGGGAGAGAGAGAACAGAACAGAAGAATATGTAATCAAGGTCAGTGTTATTTCCTCCTCTGACCCTGAGTCCCAAAGACTATGCAGATAATTATAGTGTTACATTTGTCATAAAGAGTACTTAAATTGCTCTCAGACTTAAACTAACTGCCTTAGTGAAAGCTAATTCACTTAAGCCAGAGCAATCAGGATTTCACTCAAATTTAACTCTAAACCACAGATGGTTGCAAAGAAGAAATCTCCATTTTTCTTCATCTTGTTTGAATCCACTTTGAGCCTTTAGGACTCCATATTATGTATCCAGCATATGTGTATGAAGATTAACTAAGCTCTTCTAGTAAGGAAAAAAACACTGTATTTAACTAAGAGGTTATGTGCACCTGGTACAATGAGGGAACGAACTCTGAAGGAAAGTAAGCAGATAATCAGTATGGCAATAGTGAAAGGACTGCTAAGCATAGCAGTACTTATATTTAACCTGATAAATGAATCACAGATAATGGAAAACAGATGTTGATAAACAGCTAATAAGAGAAATTACTCAAAAACACCCTTAAAAAAGGTTACCCTTAAAAAAATGTATAATAAGATGAGGAGGTTGAGATGGGCTAAACAGAAGAGCAAAAGGATCTCTGGTTGGTCTAGAATGGTGTCAATGAGTTGTAACTGTGATGGGAAAGTCTGCTGTAATCCTATGACTGGTGAAGTAGAAATAACGTTTGAAAGCCCCAAAACGCAGTCTTCTCCAGTATTTTTTAAGAGACTGACCCTAAGTACATTTGTACTAACAAAGGCCTACTTTTCAACTGAAGCCTGTGTCTCTGGGGAGTTCAGTGGAGGGCGACCTCTGGTCAAACTCCTCTACTAATTTCTTTCCAGAGTTGGAACCCAGCTCAGCTGACTAACCACAGCTTGCTTTGGTTGATTCCAATCTGGCACTAAAATTTCTTGTAGGTTTATGAAACATGGCTTGTTGTAAGCTCTGTAGAAAGAAACTGGTTTGCTTGCTCATCTGTGAGACAACCTAAGGCACGTTGGAACAAACCATAGTTCACATACACACCATGGAGGCACCATGATTTGTAAATGCAGGAAAGACAACCTCACTAAGTCATAGGCTCCTTAAGTGGCTTTGGAAGAAATACCACAACACCCACAAAATGGGCATGAGCAACATAGCTCATCCAATGATGTTAGATGGAAACTGTTCCACTGATATA
Source organism: Podarcis muralis (assembly GCF_964188315.1). Classification (NCBI taxonomy): domain Eukaryota; kingdom Metazoa; phylum Chordata; class Lepidosauria; order Squamata; family Lacertidae; genus Podarcis; species Podarcis muralis. The sequence continues at coordinate 15,344,738 of NC_135673.1, read as the reverse complement.
TTTTCTGCAGGAACCACATTTCATAAAATTAATAGGTGTCACAATACATGAACACAACACAAATCCAATCAAGAAACTCATGATTAAAATCAATGTTGTAGTTAACTTTTTACAGATAACCATCCCCACAAAACACAATATATTTATAAAAACTAGTATTAGAACTAAAACAAAAACAAATTACAATTTAAACAGTGAGTGAGTTTTATTGGTAGGTATTTTAACTGGAACACTTGAAAATATTTTAAGCAAAGCCTTTAACTGATTTGCAGATAACATTTAAAAGGTAAAGGTAAAGGTACCCCTGCTGGTACGGGCCAGTCTTGACAGACTCTAGGGTTGTGTGCCCATCTCACTCTATAGGCCGGGGGCCAGCACTGTCCGGAGACACTTCCGGGTCACATGGCCAGCGTGACATCGCTGCTCTGGCGAGCCAGAGCCGCACACGGAAACGCCGTTTACCTTCCCGCTAGAAAGCGGTCCCTATTTATCTACTTGCACCCGGGGGTGCTTTCGAACTGCTAGGTTGGCAGGCGCTGGGACCGAGCAACGGGAGCGCACCCCGCCGCGGGGATTCGAACTGCCGACCTTTCGATCGGCAAGCCCTAGGCGCTGAGGCTTTTACCCACAGCACCACCCGCGTCCCTAGATAACATTTAACCTATATCAATTATGTTTAATCTTAATCCAGTGGTAACTAATATAGTTACATGTTGATGGACAATTCCCATCAGCCCCAGCCAGAACGGCCAATTGCTCAGCAAGAATTGAAGGATATCACACTGGCTTCCAAAATGCTGTATTATAAAAACAGTAATAAAAGGATAAAGGACTGACCTCTTGCACCTTTGGCGAATATTCTCTATTTCTTTATTATAACTCACACTGTTGTTAATAGTTTGAAATGCCTCACTTGGATCAATGTGCTGCCCCCACACTTTGGACCCAAGCTTATCCAGGATCACCATGAAGCAGTGGAGTGCAGGCCAGAAGGGACTGTTACTTTCATCTGAAACAGACAAGTCAAAACACGCTGAGATGGGAAATAATATTTAGTCAATGAAAACACGTAAATTAAAAAATGAAAATGTTGAGTACATGAGGGGGAAAAATAAAAACCCAGTATCAAGCAATACAGGAATTGCCATAAAATCAGTGAGCAAGTTTGTATTCAAATTATGTTTTACTCAGAGTAAACTTCAAATGAAATGAATGAACCTGGCTAAATTAAGGAACTGGCTTGATGCTGAATCCATGGGCAACCTATAGTCCCTGCAAGTATTTCATGCTGCCTGCTGCAGCTGATCAACTGTCCTCTGGCAGCAAAATTTTGCTGCCTAGGGAGGTGGAATGCCCACATGTTTGGAGCAGGAGAGTACTACTGTATTAAACTGAACTGAGGAGAGAGTGTTTCAACACCAAACTAGAATGTACAGTGATGCCCCGCAAGACGAATGCCTCGCAAGACGGAAAACCCGCTAGACGAAAGGGTTTTCCGTTTTGGAGGTGCTTCGCAAAACGAATTTCCTATGGGCTTGCTTCGCAAGACGAAAATGTCTTGCGAGTTCCTGCAGGGTTTTTTTCCTCCCCCCCACTTTTTCCCCAAGCCGCTAAGCCGCTTATCAGCTGATCCACTAAGGCGCTTAACAGCTGATCGCTAAGCCGCTTATCAGCTGATCCGCTAAGCCGCTTAACAGCTGATCGCTAAGCCGCTTACCAGCTGATCTGCTAAGCCGCTTAACAGCTGATCTGCTAAGCCGCTTATCAGCTGATCCGCTAAGCCCGCTAAGACGCTAATAGCGCTAATCCGCTAATGGGCTTGCTTCGCAAGACGAAAAAACCACAAGACGAAGAGAATCGCGGAACGGATTCTTTTCGTCTTGCGAGGCACCACTGTATTCAATTAGAGAAAATACTAAAAAACAGTGTATGCATGCAACCACACAGCCAACTATGCAAACTACCCCAGGGTGCATAGGATCCCCTCCAACCCCCTGCAGAAACTGGACCTTCACTGGTGTTCCTGTTAGGATATTTCCGTTCCACCTTAAGAGAGAGAGCAGGCTTGTGAGTCACAGAGTCTGCGTATTTCCTGTTGAGGATGTTTATGTTTGCTGTTTCCTTTCGATTTCAGTCGGTCGGAGTCACTGACTCAGAACGGTCATGTTTTTCCTTTGTTCTGTTCAACGCTAAATAAAGTCTGTAAATTATGCTCTCTTCTGCGGTGCAAGCTTTCTGGCTGTGGTTTCTGCTGATAAAGAACAGTGTGCACAAGCCTGGAATGTGGCAATCTATTTCTGAGGCTTTGTGTCGCTAACTGCTGGATCTGCCTGGCTACGGGAGATCGATGGACGTTCGGCAGCCGGCTTGGGGCCATGATGGACAATATCTCCCTGGCAGTTTCCCAACAACAAGGTTTCGGGCCCAGATTCACAGCACCTACAGGAGAGTACAGCTGCAACAGACTGCGTTTGAGAGGTATGTGAAAAGCGAAAGCAGCGAGAGCGGAGGCTTTTCTGTTTACCTCAACAAGGAGCCTTTGAACTCCGGCAAGGCTTAATTGGCCTGGGAGCCAAGCCAGGGAGTTCGTGATTAATGGGCTGCCGAGATAATAAGTCTTTGAAGGCATAAAGACTTGGGCTCACGTAAAGACCTGAGATGGATCTTTTACAATCCTCAGAAGTAGCTCCGTGTCCACCGAAGCTAAATGGCCACAACTATCAGACCTGGGCAAGGTACTGTGAGGGCCAGATGAGAAGGCTTGGAGTGTGGAATACCATTTCTGAGAACCCCCCAGCCCCTGTGACAGATGAGTGGAAGGCACAGGATTCGAGAGCCATGGGGATAATTTTGCTCTCAGTAGCTCCTGAAGAGTTAATCACCTTGGCTGGCAAGGCAACTGCCCGTGAGATGTGGGACGGGCTTAAAGCCTGTCATCTCCGACAAGAGGCTGGGTCTGTGTTGCTTTATTTCAGAAAACTGCACAGGAAGCGTTTAGAGCCAGGGGAAGATCTTAGAGCCCACGTTTTACATTTGCAGCATCTCAGACAGGAATTGACTCAGAGAGGTTTCAATATGCCTGAGTCACTGTTTGCAATTCTCATCCTGGACTCCCTGGATGAAAGCTATCATGCCGTGGCAAGTCAGCTGGCGACCCTCCCAGCACAAGACCTCACTGCTACAAAGGTCTTGGCGACTTTGCAAAACGAATATGATAGAAGGAATGCAGCTGAGTCGGCTTGTGCGCTTCAGGGGGAGCAAAGTGGGACAGCATTCCAGCCTCCAGGGGGAGCCAAAGCGTTGGCAGCTGTGAAGTGCTGGAACTGTGGGAACCAAGGTCATACTCAGAGGTTTTGTCCAAAGACTGGAAATAAACAAAAGAAAAAGCCTGCAGGTGGCCCGAAGCAGAAGGGGGGTGGAAAGCCCGCGCCAGGGAAAAACAAAGCGATGTTTGCTGGCACAGCTTCACCAAAGGCTAAAGGCACGTCTGCTGGCCAGGAGCAGCAGGGGGGCAAGCTGCAAAAGCCCAAGTCAGTGGAAAACAAGGGTTTGCTTGCTGTAAAGACTGCTCCAACAGCCAAAGGCAGGTTTATTACCGATTCAGGTGCCAGCCGCCATATTTCGAAGGATCGCCACCTGTTTATCTCCTTCAAGCCTCAGGAAGGTGAGATCCACCTGGCTGATGGAAGGACGTTGCAAATTGCAGGAGAAGGGACTGTGAAACTTGCAAGTTTGCATACAACCATCAGTAATGTTCTGTATGTTCCTGGAGCTGCAAGCAATTTGTTGAGCGTCCCGCAGCTTACTGGACGTGGTTTTCAGATTTCCTTCAAGAGGAGCGTCTGTGTCATCAGTAAAGGCAAAGAGGACTATTTGCATGCAAAGTTTATGGATGGTTTGTTCCATATAACTTATGATGACACTGCTGTTGTATCTAATGCTGATTCTTGTTGTGTTGCACAAACTAACAAAGTTCTTCATGCAGGTTGCATTCATGAAGCGCATCGAAGGTTTGGTCACCTCTCCTGGAAGGCACTGGCCAAGATGCCAGAGGTGGTTGAGGGTTTGAACATCAAACCCTGTAAATTTCACATGAAGTGTGTATCTTGTGCAGAGAACAAGGTGAAGGTTGCTCCAAAAGGCAAAGAGTCTAGCAGGCAGGCTTCCAAGCCCTACCAGCTAGTGCACGCAGACCTGGTTGGGCCACTTACGCCCTCTTTAGGAGGAGCAAGGTTCTTCATGGTTCTAATTGATTCTTTTTCTAGGTACATTCATGTGTTTTTGCTCGAACAGAAATCGCAAGCGTTTCCGAAGTTTAAGGCATTCTGTGCTTGGTTGGAGAATGCTCACGGTAAACGTATTTCCTGTCTGTTTACCGATCGGGGCGGGGAATTCACTTCTCAGCAGTTTGAAGCTTTCCTGACTGAGAAGGGAATCCAGCATGACATGTCAACCCCCAGATCGCCATGGATGAATGGGCTTGCGGAGAGAGCAAATCAGACATTGCTGCAAGGAATGAAAACCTTGTTGCATGATGCCAATCTCCCTGATAAGTTTTGGGGGGAGGCTTTGGGGAATCTGGTTTACTCCTATAATCGCAGATTGTCATCACCCATTGGTTGTACCCCCTATGAGAAGATGTTTGGCAAGAAACCCAACACCAAACACATGAAAATTTTTGGTTCTGACATGTGGGTACGCACCTCACAAACCAACAAGCTTGGGAAGCGTGGGGCACATGGTTTGTTCATGGGGTACGAAAAAGGTGCATACAGGGTATGGATGACTAACTCTAAATCCATAAAGTTCACAAGGAGTGTTGAGTACAATCCAAAGTGGGGGGAAAATGTGGGAATTTTCCAGAGTTACCCAGAGGAGGATGAAGGTGATGTCAAGCAAGCAGCGAAAGCTGAGGAAGCTGCTGAGGATGATGATGATGATGATGATGATCAGAGTTCGGATTCCAGTTCAGTGGGTGGCGCTGCTGCTGATGTCAGTGAGAGTGATGACACAGCAGACTACAAGAGTGCAAAGGCCTCAGTCAGACCATCTGATGCGTCTGACAATGAACTGGAAGAACCACTGTTCACCATTGGTCATTTTTCTCCTAAGAAAGAGGAGATGAGTCCAGAAGACTTGCGTCTAGTACGTAGGTCTGAAAGGGCGACCAAAGGCAGACCTCCAAAGAGATTTGCTGATGAGTTTGCTAAGACGGCAACTGCAGTTCTTAGTAGCTCAGAGAAGGTGTGGGAACCTTCAAGCTTCAAAGAGGTTCAGGAGTTAACCTCTAAAGATGCTGAGCCTTGGCTTAATGCCATGAAGGCTGAAGTTGATTCCTTGAACAGGAACCACACTTGGGAGCTGGTACCGGTAGTCCCAGGTATGAGACTGGTTGGCAGCAAATGGGTCTTCAAGGCCAAGACAGACCAGAATGGCAAGGTAGTCAGACACAAAGCCAGATTGGTTGCCAGAGGTTTTTCACAGGTACCAGGACAGGATTACCACGAGACCTACTCACCCACCGTCAAATATGAGAGCATTCGGCTGATGCTCAAGATTGCTGCGGAGGAGAAACTGCATGTTTCTCATCATGACATTAATACAGCTTTTTTTGTACGGGATTTTGAACGAGGAGCTGTTTATGCTTCCACCTGACGGGATGCAGATACAGAAGGGAATGGTCTGTAAACTGCGGAAATCCTTATATGGTCTCAAGCAGAGTGCTAGGTGTTGGAACACAAAACTCACTGAAACGTTGCTTTCTCTAGGTTTTCACCAGGGCAAAGCTGATCCATGTGTGTTTGTCAAGGAGGAGGGGCAAAACAAACTGTATTGTTTATGTTTTGTTGATGATCTTCTGATGTTTTGGAAGAATCAGGCTTTCTACCAAAGCACCCTAGCTCAACTGAAGGAGCACTTTGACATGAAGGATCTTGGTGAGGTATCCAACTATCTTTCTCTGCAGGTGGAGAAGGACCAAGCAGGTAATTTTCTGGTACACCAAACACAGAAAATTGCTGATGTATTAACCAGGTTGAATTTGGTTGATGCAAACCCAGCAGACACACCGATGGTGACAGGTTACCAGGTAGACAGTACTGCTGAAGCGTTTTCTGACACAACGCTATACAGATGCGTTCTAGGCAAGCTGAATTTCATTGCCAGATGTTCAAGACCTGACATAGCTGTAAGCTGTAATCTGCTTAGCAGACATGCCAACAATCCTACGGTTCAGGATTGGAAAGCTCTGAAGCGCATAGCCCGCTATTTGAAAGGGACTATGCACTATAGGCTGAGGTTCACCAGTCAGAAGACTGGAGGTCTTGAAATCTTTGCAGATGCAAGTTTTGGAAGTGACACCACGGATGGTACAAGCACTTCTGGTGTGTGCTACATGTACAACCACTGCCTGTTTGACTGGTTGTGCAAGAAGCAAACAACAGTGAGCCTAAGTTCCTGTGAAGCAGAACTCAATGCTCTGTCATTTTCACTCATGGATTGTGAATGGTTGATGCAACTGTTTAAGGACATCGGGGTTTCTGTGAAATGTCCTATACAAGTGTATCAAGACAATAGATCATGTTTGGCTTTGCTGAACTCCGAGAGTTGCAAGCAAAGAACCAAGTACTTGCAGATTAAGCTACATCGTGCAAGAGAGTGTATTCAAAAGGGACTGATTCGGGTGTCCTACATGGCAGGAAATGAAATTCCTGCTGATCTGTTGTCTAAGGTTGTTAACAAAGAACAACTTAAGGTTTACACACAGAGGTTGCAATTGGGTGAACCACAGGTACTACAGGTTACACGGAAAGGGGGAGGATGTTAGGATATTTCCGTTCCACCTTAAGAGAGAGAGCAGGCTTGTGAGTCACAGAGTCTGCGTATTTCCTGTTGAGGATGTTTATGTTTGCTGTTTCCTTTCGATTTCAGTCGGTCGGAGTCACTGACTCAGAACGGTCATGTTTTTCCTTTGTTCTGTTCAACGCTAAATAAAGTCTGTAAATTATGCTCTCTTCTGCGGTGCAAGCTTTCTGGCTGTGGTTTCTGCTGATAAAGAACAGTGTGCACAAGCCTGGAATGTGGCAATCTATTTCTGAGGCTTTGTGTCGCTAACTGCTGGATCTGCCTGGCTACGGGAGATCGATGGACGTTCGGCAGCCGGCTTGGGGCCATGATGGACAATATCTCCCTGGCAGTTTCCCAACAGTTCCAATGTCATATTTCCATGCCCGGGGGGTGGGGATCCTTGGATAGGATGTACCAAAGCTGCTCGAACACCTCTCAGGTTCATTCCCACGTAAGGAACTCAATCAATCAATACCCCACCCATCTGGCTGGGCTTCTCCAGCCACTCTGGGCAGCTCCCAACAGAATATTAAAAATAAAACAAAACACTAAACATTTAAAACTTCCCTAAACAGGGCTGCCTTCAGATGTCTTCTAAAAGTTGGAAAGTTGTTCCCTTGACATCTGATGGGAGGGCGTTCCACAGGGCAGGCGCCACCACTGAGAAGGCCCTCTGCCTGGTTCCCTGTAACCTCAATTCTCAGTGAGGGAAGCACCATAAGGCCCTCAGAGCTGGACCTCAGTGAACGAATTCCAGCAAGACAATACTTTTTATTAAATTTGCTGCAGTAAAGGACAATCCCATAGAATAGTGGGTACTGTGCTAATCACAGGTTTCAAGACAGATTTTATACTTCTCCATACACCGCTTACATGGCGCTAAGTATATAACCAGTTCCACATGGTCCACTCTACATCAGCCATGACATGACATGCTGGTCCAGATTTTCCTACAGGTCATTTTACATAATAACCTTTTTTCTTTCTTTTTTTTTACATAACTAACCTTCCATCAGGACAGTAACATCAGGTTAATCTCTAAGCTAATCAAAGAGACATTCTTTCAATATTCCAAATTTTGATCTATATAGTTTTCTAATCTAAGCATGTTCAAGCTAACTAATACTTTCCAAATAAGGATATGCACTGACTTATTCTACTAACATCCTTAATAGCTTTTATTGCCAATCCTCCCTGGTGGATGCACCTAATACATGTTCTTCAGTGATAGATGCGAGGTAGTTCTCCACCCAGTTGAACAATGTGTGACTTGCTGCATCAGTGTCTGAGAGATGTGCCTGTTCACCCTCTTCAAATTCAATATGGCCCTGAAATCTTTCTTCTCCTCCTTTGGGACTATGAAGATTATTGAGTAGCAGGGCATGGGCTCTATGGCATTGATGGATTATCAGCTGAATGGCTGTTAGGACCACATAGCGTTTTCTCCTTTTTGGACATGGGAGAAATGACAAAGTGGTTGTGAGGTAAGTGGGCAAAGTCCTGAATATCCCCTTCCCTCGTGGTTTGTAGAACCCACTGATCTGTTGTCATCTCCTTGCAGCAGGAGAAGAACTGTTACAGATGAACTAAACTGGAAGCTTAGGGAGTCAGGAGTAGAGATGGGAAGGCCGGGGGGGGGGGAATTGGGGAGGAAACCCCAGTGTCCATCCCCCCACTATTTTTGAAGCTGTTTTTTTCTAGAAAAATTGGGGGGGGGAGTTTGATATAGTTTGAATATTCCAAACACCTTTTTTGTTTTTTAAAAAAGCACTACTCAAAGGGTAGATCTTCTATGGAGCTTAAATATTGAAGTGGATCTTAACTTTATTTGCTGTTGGTGCTAAGGGGAAAATCTGATTATTTTTTATATTGATGGTTTCTTGCTTTTTTTGTTGCTTTTGGGGGAAAGGGGGTGGTTACATGTTTTATTGCAAGCATAATACTTTTACCTACACTGTGTTTCACGCAATTTGTAAAACTACTCCACATTGAACTTTTAAATTTCCCCCCAAAAAACTTCAATTTTTTTCTGGGGAAAAAGAGGGAAAAACATTTTTTTTCTCATGGCTTCAAAATTTCCGGAAATTTTACATCTCTAGTCAGGACTATGTTAACTTCTTGCCTCCCTGCTGATTCTGTCTAGTCTCTCTAGAACTGGGTGAGAACTGCTTCTGCTATTTGCCAGGGCTAGAATCTCTGCCCATCTCACTGGTACCGCTAGCTTCTACTGTCTCCGCGGCCATAGGCACCACCGGAAGGTCAAATGGAGTCTTATTATCATCCAAATTCTAGGAAATTCATCTGTGTCCTTGGCTGTCATTGTACCCACTGTATCGAACATACAGAGGTACGGTGGGGAACTCGGCATTTAGTCATAGTCTCAAGTTGAAAGGTATAAAACCTTTTAGGACCTGGGCCTACCTGGGCCTGAGGAGTGACTATCCCCAGGTACTGAGAACAGATGGAAAAGGTGCCAAAAGGGTTGAAGGACTGGAACAGTCCTTACTTTGGACACTCCCTTTGCCGCTGCTGCTGCCGCCACCACCACCAGCTCCTGTGTTCTTGGGCACAGTTATCTTTCTTTAGGATCTTCAACAGGTGGGCAAAACTCTCAGCAGAAAACAAGTGTGAGGCCCTATTTCCCGCCAAAACTTGAGGTACCTTGGGCACTGGAGGGCCAAGAAATGCCGGGATAGGACAATCAGAATCAGAGGTTTACCAGACTCTGAGCCAGTACTAGAGACATATGTGACACAGATAATTTCAGAGTGGATGGGGGAAAGGACAGATTGGCTGGATGGTTCAGTTGAAAGCTGTTTCAGAATTAAATCGTTTCAGAGCAAGGAACGGAAACGCCCAGGAGACATTTTGTTAACATTAGTGACAAAAAAAGTGAAGGATGCAATCCTTCAGAATAGCTTTGAAAATGATCTCGTGGTTGCTGGACAGAAAGTAGACATCTTCAGAGAAATTCCTCTGAAATTGAGATTAAGAAGAACAAAATACTGGTTTTTGACAACTGCTCTTAGGAGAGCCGACATCAGATACAAATGGGAATTTCCTGAGGGTATCTCTTTTACATACATGAAGAGGAGATATAAGCTGACATCAGAATTTCAGGTGAGAGAATTCCTGGATAAAAATAGGAGAGATTTAGACCCCAAACAAGACAGGGGAGACCCCAGATCTGAGCAAAAGAAAGCTTTGGAACAACTTGCACTGGAAGAGGCGGGATCAGGGAAAACAGATATTGTAACTGACTCTGGAAATGGTCAATCTTAAATTACTGAGCTGGAATGTTAACAGTTTGAATTCCGGAGCCAGATGACATCGGAGTGAACATGTAATAGCAAAACAGAAATTGGATATAATTTGTCTCCAAGTGACACATATTGCAAAAAAGCATAAAAGAGTCTTAATTAACAAAAAATTAGGTATGGACTTCATCTCATCAGATAAAACAAAAAAGAGGAGTTGTTTTTTATATTAGTCCTGCACTTGAACCCAAATTGATTCAGAAGGACGAAAAAGGCAGAATTTTAATAATACAAATTAAAATCCAGGGAGAGAAAGTGATATTGGTTGGTATTTATGCCCCTAATGACTTCCGGGTTAGTGCCATCGATTAATGGCGGATTCCCTGCGAGCTCCGCAGGGAATCGGCTCTGCAGGATCGGGTCTTGCCGCTGCGGCGATGCGGGGACCCTTAAAAATCACAGGCGGGGAAGCCTGTGAGCGTGGTGACTCGGCGGGCACCATTTGCGCCCCCCCAATCTGCGAAGGAGCCTTTTTAAAGGCTTCGGAACGGGGACGGGGTGCGGCGCGGTGCTGAGAGTACTGCTTCTTCTGTGGAGTGAAGCCGCAAGCCATTGTCGGAGAGCGCTGACTTTTTCCTTTGAACAATTGGACTCTAAAGCAACAACCCGTGAGTAGTACGGAAATTTGGACTTTAAAAGAAAAATTTGTTGAATTAGGAACGAGCGGGGAAGGGTTAAAAAGGAAGTTCGCCCTCCCCTCTTTGTAAACAACTTAAAGCAAAGGACCTGCTAGCTAATTAAGTTATTAAGTTAAAGTGGAGAAATAAGTTAAGGATTTGCTGAATTGACAATTTAAATTGGAATACAAGAAGGGAGGTGTGAGGAGGTCTGAGAAACAAGTTATAAGAAAATAAGTAATTGAAATTTTATGTGTTTTTAATTGTTTTTAAGTTTTGGATTTTTGGATTTTTGTTATTTTTTGTCTATTTTTGTTTTGTGTGGTTTATGAAAATGCCAATAAATAGTCATTAAAAAAAAGAAAGAAAAAGGCAGAATTTTAATAATACAAATTAAAATCCAGGGAGAGAAAGTGATATTGGTTGGTATTTATGCCCCTAATGATAAAAAAGCAACTTTTTTCAGGAAACTAGAAACAGAACTACAGTGGTGCCCCGCAAGACGAAGGCCTCGCAAGACGGAAAACCCGCTAGACGAAAGGGTTTTCTGTTTTGGAGGCGCTTCGCAAAACGAATTTCCCTATGGGCTTCCTTCGCAAGACGAAAGCCCATAGGGAAATCTCCGGGACAGCGGGGAAGCGCAGCATGTCTTCCCCACTGTCCTCGGACCTCCTCCGAAGGCTGGAGGTGGGGCGGAGAGACCTCCTCCCGCCGCCAGCCTTCGGAAGGCTCCTCCGAAGGCTGGCGGTGGGGAGGAGAGACCTCCTCCCGCCGCCAACCTTCGGAAGGCTCCTCCGAAGGCTGGCGGTGGGGCGGAGAGACCTTCTTCCCGCACCAGCCTTCGGATGGCTGTCCTGAAGACTTGCGGTGGGAGGAGGGTTTTCCTTCCCACCGCCAACATTCAGAATGCTGTTCTGAATGTTGTCGGTGGGGAGGAAAAACCCTCATCCCACCGCAAGCCCCGGGAACAGAGGAGAAGCGCTGCGCGCCTTCCCCTCTGTTCCCGTACCTGTCCTGAAGGCTTGCGGTGGGGAGAAAAGCCCTTCTCCGCACCGCCAGCCTGGCAAGCGGTCTCCATAGGAACGCATTAATTATTTTCAATGCATTCCTATGGGAAACCGTGCTTTGCAAGACGAAAAACTCGCAAGAAGAAAAAACTTGCGGAACGAATTAATTTCGTCTTGCGAGGCACCACTGTACTTGAATTTGCAGATCAAAAGATTATTTTAATGGGAGACTTAAATGGAGTTCCAACTTTAGACAAAGACAGAACAGCCAGGAAAAAAGAGACCAAAGAAGGTAAACTGCCAAAAACTTTTTTTGACATGACTCAAAATCTAAAGCTGATAGATATCTGGAGAGTAAGACACATGTTTGATAGAGAGTATACTTTTTACAGCCATGTGCATGACAGCAGTTCGAGAATAGACTCTATATGGATCTCCAAAGAATTAGAAACAAGAGTCAAAAGAATTGAAATCAATCCCAGAACCTTTTCAGACCATAATTCCCTGACTATGGAATTAGAAAAAGAAAGCCAAATCTCTTTTAGATGGAGATTAAATGATGATTTATTAGATGATCACAAATTTGTTGAAAAAGCAAAAAAGACCTTGATGGATTACTTTGAAATAAACAGTCAAGGGCTAACAAAGTTACAGACGGTCTGGGATGCAAGCAAGGCTGTAATGAGAGGACTCTTTATACAACAAAATTCATTTAAAAGGAAATTGAGAGAGAAAAAGAAAAAAGGAATATTGGAGGAAATTATGAAAAAGGAGAAACAGCTGCCGAACAAAGCAAACAAAGAGGCAGTAAAACAGGCAATCAAAACATTACAAACCCAATACTCAATGATTATAAACGAGGAAATCAGCTGGAAAATAAAAAGAGTAAAACAAAAATATTTTGAGCATGCAAATAAACCGGGGAAGTTGTTATAGCCTGGCAGCTGAATAAAAGTGAACAAAGGAACTCCATAAATAAAATTAACATAAATGGCAGAATTACAGACAAGCTGAAGGAAATACAAGAAGGGTTTGTTAAATATTTTTCTGAGTTGTATAGACGAGGGAAAGAAAAAACATTTAAGATAGAAGAGTACATCAGAAATAGCAATATACCATATTTAAAAGAAGAACAAAGGAACACCCTTAATTCCCAGATAACAATGCAAGAAATACTTGATGCAATAAAAAGCTCTAAAAATGGCAAGTCTCCAGGCCCGGATGGCTTTACAGCAAAATATTATAAGATATTAAATGAACAATTAGTGAACCCATTGAAAGATGTCATGAATGAAATACTGAACACAGGTGAAATCCCAGAAACATGGAAACAAGGCCTATATAACAGTAATTCCAAAACAAGACGCAGATTTGCTGCAAATTAAAAACTATAGGCCTATTTCCTTGTTAAATAATGATTACAAATTGTTTGCAAATATCCTAACTAACAGATTTTTAAAAATATTGAATGAATATATACATCAAGACCAAGCAGGGTTCCTACCCGGAAGACAAATGAAGGAGAATATAAGGAATATTTTGAATATAATAGAATATTTGGAGGCTAAAAACGAAAAGAAAGTGGCAATGATGTTTATAGACGCTGAAAAAGCCTTCGATAATGTTTCTTGGAAGTTCATGATAAAGTTGTTAGAACAAATCAGAAGTTGTCCCAAGTTTTTAAAAGCAATAGCAGCAATCTATTCAGAACAAAAAGCTAAACTGATTATAAATCAGGTGATAACGGATGATTGTAAGATCCAAAAAGGAACAAGACAAGGATGCCCATTATCACCATTATTGTTTATTCTGGTCTTGGAAGTACTTGCCAAAAACATAAGAGCAAATAAAGAGATTACCAGTGTAAAAGTTGGGAAAAGTGAATTCGTTAAAAGCGTAAAAAAAACCTAAAACTTCACTCCCTAAAGTAATAGAAAAAAAATCAGAATTTTGGGGAAGTGGCAGGATTTAAGCTAAATAGGAATAAAACTAAATTATTAGTTAAAAACATGAAGGAAGAAGAAAGAACCGAATTAGAACAAAATATTGAGATTGAAGTCCATACAAAGGTTAAATATTTAGGGATTTGGTTAACATCAAGAAATATAAACCTATTTAAAAATAACTATGAAAAAAATTGGCTTGAGGTAAAAAGAAATTTAGAAATATGTAGCCGAATGAATCTCTCAATGTTACGAAAAATATCAGCGATTAAAATGAATGTGTTGCCTAAAATGCTATTTCTTTTTCAATCAGTACCAGTCTTCCTGAAAGACGAATGCTTTAAACAATGGCAGAAAGGGATTTTAAGATTTATCTGGGGGGGCAAAAGGCCAAGAAGGATAAAACATAAAATACTTACAGATGTAAAAGATAGAGGCGGGTTTGCCCTCCCAGACCTTAAATTGTATTACAAATCTGCTTGTTTGGTATGGATCAGGGACTGGATGAGATTGGACAAACAAGAAGCACTAGAACTAGAAGGACATGACAACAGATTTGGTTGGCATGCATACTTAGGGTACGGGAAAGGGAAGATTCACAGAAGAATTTACAACTATATAATCAGGAAATCCTTAATGAGTATGGGAGACTTATTGGATATAAAGACTTATTGGAACAAAAGACTTCGTGGTGGCTCTCACCACATGAAGCATTACTGCTCAAACCACTTGGAAAGAAAGGAAAATGGCCCACATATGCTGATTTATTAAAGGAACATGATGGGAAATGGAAATTAAGAGATTATGATGAGATCAAAGACCACTTTCAGAGTTGGTTGCATTGTCAACATATAAAGAAGACTAAGAAAGGATTTACCGTATTTTTCGCACCATAGGACGCACTTTTTCCCTCCTAAAAAGCAAGGGAAAATGTGTGTGCGTCCTATGGAGCGAATGCAGGGGGGAGGCAGGTGGGAAAAGCCCCCAAGAGCCGCACACAAGCTCCGTGCGCTCTTGCGGGCTTTTCCACAGGAGGGAGAAGGGACTGACTGGCCGCATCAGTCCCTTCTCCCACCTCCCAGAAAAGCCAGGAGAAGCTGCGGTCTCTTTAAAGGAGTTGCGCGGCTTCTGCGGGCTTTTGCGAGAGGTGAGGGAATCCCCACACCTCCCAGGAAAGCCAGAAGAAGCCGTGCAGCCCTTTTAAAGTGTGTGCGGCTTCTGCCGGTTTTGCGGGAGGTGGGGGAATCCCCCCACCTCCCAGGAAAGCCAGGAAAGCCCTGCGCAGTGTCTCCTGGCAAGGAGAGGCAGCACGGGGCTAAGGGGGAAGCCTTGACTTGCTCCATAGCTGCGCGCAACCCCTCCGGCAAGGAGAGGCTGCACGGGCTATGGATTCTTTAGCCCCACACAGCGTCTCCGGGGAGGGAGAGGCTGCATGGGGCTAAAGGGGAAGCCAAAACAGCGAGCGGGATCCATCCCGCTCGCTGCCTTGGCTTGCTCCATAGCTGTGCACAACCCCTCCAGCATGGAGAGGCTGCACAGGGCTAAAGGGGAAGCCAAAACAGCGAGCGGGATCCATCCCGCCCCCTGCCTTGGCTTGCTCCATAGCTGCGCGCAACCCCTCCGGCAAGGAAAGGCTGCACGGGGCTATGGATTCTTTAGCTCCACGCAGCGTCTACCGGGAGGGAGAGGCTGCACGGGGCTAAAGGGGAAGCCAAAACAGCGAGCGGGATCCATCCTGCTCGCTGCCTTGGCTTGGCTTGTGCCATAGCCACGCGCAACCCCTCCGGCAGGGAGAGGTTGTGTGCAGCCTGTACGCTGCGCTTTGGGGCTGGGGGGGAAAAAAAGATTTTCTTGATTCCCCCCCCCCTAAAAACTGGGTGCGCCCTATGGTCCGGTGCGTCCTATGGTGCGAAAAATACGGTAGTTATACTAGATCTAGGCTTCAAACGGAAGTGATTGAAGGGAAAGTGAAATTACTGAAGGCCGCATATAGCATACTATTAGAATGGGAGGCGAAAGATGAAGAGGTAAAATCAGTTATGATTAAATGGGCACATGATGTAGGTCACAATATTATGATGGAGGATTGGGTTAAATTATGGAAAACTGACTTAAAATTTACAGATTGTTCACTATTGAAGGAGAACTACATGAAGATGATGTACAGATGGTATACAACACCAGTGCAGCTAGGGAAAATGTACAAAACTAGCTCAAACATATGTTGGAAATGTAAGGAAAAGGAGGGAACATTTTATCATATGTGGTGGGATTGTAAAGTAATTTAAAAAATTTGGGAAATGATATACAATGAACTGAAGAAAATGTTCCATTTAACATTTGTTAAAAAACCCGAGGCATTTTTGTTGGGGATTGTAGGGAAAGACCTGCCAAAAAAGTTGAAAAACATCTTCGACAACGGCCGCGAGAGTTCTGGTAGCACAAGGATGGAAGACTGAAGAAATCCCAACTAAAGAATAATGGCAAGAAAAATTGATGGATTATGCAGAACTGGCAAAATTGACACATAAGCTACGGGACAAGGATAACTGTGACTTTAAGGATGAATGGGAACCTTTCACAAAGTATTTGAAGATGCAACAAAGTGAACTGGACTCCTTGGCAGGTTTTGAATAAACATCCACAATTTTTTACTGATAATTAGCTAAACAGTTGGAGGATCTATACAACTCTGTAACATGCAGAAAATAGCATTATTGGAGAAACCAAAGACTGGAACTGAGGGAAGTCGGGGGGTGGGGTGGGGGGATGGGTTTTGTGGGGGGTGGGGGAGGAAAATGGGGGGGGGGGAATAAGGATATGTTTTTGGAAAATATGTTTTGTTATAACTTTGAATAAAAAAAATTAATAAAGAGAGGAAAAAGGAAATGGCATCTGAAGGACTGGGACTAAACCAGCTCCTGCACCCTGGGTCAATGCCTGCCGGATTCACTGACAGAACTCAGTGTGGAGTGTTGTGCTGTCAATCACTAAATGACGGGGTGATGCAAGGCCCAGCAGCTGCTACAAAGCCTCAGCTTTCTCTGCAGCCTCTGCTGGCTCCTGGGATGCAGTTCTTGGCAAACTTGAGGGTACACCAAGGGAAACCACCCCACTGCTGTGGGTAGCCTCTGCTCCTCCGGCCTCCTCATCTGAGAAATTGGCCAAAAATGAAGGCTGCGAGCTCTCAGAGGAGACTCATACCTTTTTGTTGTTGAATCCTGTAATTAAATGTGCCTCAAGGAAAGGAAAGCTTCTCCTCACGAAGCAAACGGCAGCAGTGTAGAGCTGCGACCTGGGCATGCACAGCAGCAAGGCAGGAAGGAAAGGAGGCAATGCTGCCCCACTGAGGTAAGATCTGTCTAATCTACATATTCCTGCCTGTGGAGCAAGTGTGGAATGGGGGGGGGGGGCGATCCATGTGAGGATTCCCTCTCTGCTGCAGGAAAATGCCATTCAACACAACAGCGCTTATCAGCAAACAACAGTAAGAATAAAGGTCTGCAAACCTAATGACTTTATCAACTGTGCTGAAAGAAGATATTACATTGCAGGTAAATATGAGCCAAAGCACATGGGGGGGGGTAATGTTTTTAAACTGAATTTCTCATGTAGCAACCAAAACGGAAGTATTATGGATAAAGGAAGGCAAGTTACATATATCAATTTATGCAATTTCAGTTAGATATAAGGTGCATCCAAACAGATTTCTGTTCCCCCTCAGAAGAAATTACACCTAATTCTCCAAAAAGAAACCCCCTAAAACCCATTTGGTGATATCAAACTTCAGTTAATAATCTAGACACCAATGAATTCAATGAACCTTCATTAATCAAGGTGTCTAAACTATGACTTAGTTAGATCTCACCTAATAACTGCAAAGCACATAAGAAAAACAAAACTTCAATGACATTTGAGGTCTGTTTTTTATAAGCATAGAAACTAGTGATCAGCCATCATGCACTATAGCATTTGAACATTAAATAATTTATTTGACATACAAGTTTTATTGCTATTCAGACTATTTTTAATTTACTTTTATCACTGCCCTAAAAGATTATTAATTAATTACCATCCGAGTCTTCCTTAAGGGTATTTATTAGGCATTGCATAAAGTCGTTCTGTTTGTTTGGGCCAAGCAACAATGAATCCATGGCTTGCTCATCCAGCACCAGCAGCACCATACATATGCCTACAACAATGAAAATTAGAAAGTTCAGAAACTGTCACTGGGCATTGCCTTAACTCCCAATCTTAATCCATAACCAAACTAAAACCTACTTAATGTAATTGCGCCTGCTTGCAGTCCTCTCAAACTTTAAACTGTGTCCTCCAGAGTTTGGGAGCACACCATCCCTGGCAATAGGCCATAGTGACTGGGGCTTAAGGAGGTGGAGTCCAGCAACATGTGAAGAGCACCATGTTAGCTACCCCTGCTTTACATTACACATCCCTTGGGACAGGAACCTTTATTTTAGAACTTAGCAAGGTTGCACATACATAGATGGAATGGTTTAATTAAAACATAATGATATATACAACTGTTAAGCACCACAAAGTCAATGATAAGGAAGCAAAGTTTTAATTCTAAATGGAACAGGAGGAAAAGGAGCCTGGCGACACCTTAAAGGGGGGGTGGGCAAACCTGTGGCCCTTCACGTGTTATTGGTATACAACTCGCATCAGCCCCAGCTGGCATGTCCAAAAATAAGAGGATGAGAAACATACTCCAGAAACATCTGGAAGGCCAGAGATGAGCTGGGTGTGGGGAGAGAAGGCTAATAGGTTTATTGTGGCACCTGATTTCATGGATGAGGGCTGGAATACACCCCCTGGAGAGAGATGCTGCCCCAGTCAATGTGAACTATTAGCTGGATAGACCAATGGTCAGTCAGCATAAGGTAGCTTTGTGTGTGTGTGTGTGTGTGTGTGTGTGTGTGTGTGTGTGTGTGTGTTTTAGGGAGGGACAGAGGCAGAGGCTGTGTGTATGGTGGTCGCATCCACTTTCACCCCGTACCCGTTTTGGGAGCACTGCTGGCATGAGGTCCTCCGAGCATTTGTTATGAGCCAATGTGGCTCTTATCAAAAGGAGAAAAAAAGTTTAGCTATTCCTGCTGTACCACAATGCTACCATGCCCAGTGGAATGGGGCATGCCAAATCCCTTTACCCTTCAGACCATCTCAGCTGCTTCTACTCACCTAGCCAGTAGTTTTTGTAACTGGTAATATCGTACAGGTGGTCAGGCAACAAGATGAGATTACCCTTCTCAACTGTTGTGGGGCTATAAACATAAGCGTTTTCAAAGAGGTTCAGCTCTATAACTCTGAGCAAGCAATTTAGCACTTCCTGTATGTCATAGTAATCGTCCCTGTCCACCTTTCCCAGACTCTTGGCTGTCATAATGGCCCATCGACGGATCTGTGGGTTTGAAGGGACATTATTAATTACTATGGTAAGGAATCAGAGCAGTCATTGTTATGGAAAGTGGAGCAGAAGCCAAGTTGGTGTGAAAGACAACTGTTACCAAGTCTAACCTAAAGGTTCACATTCCAAACCAGACGGTGTAGATATGTTTCAGGGAAAACTTACTTGAAGGCCGTGGACTTCTCCACAGCCTCCTCACTTACCAATCATCCCAGAAAATGAGGGACGGGGATATTTTAACAACCACCTATCAAAAACAAATAAACCTGGGTGGAATCACTAAAAATAGAACTGTGTTAATAACTGTGTAGAACAACTAGGATGTTACTTTAGGTTGAATCCAGTGTCAGTCCTATGCAGAGTAGGCCCATTGAAATTGATAGGCATGACTAACTTAGACTGTTAACATCAATGAATCTCTTCTAAGTAGAAGTTAGATACAAGTCTTTTTTTATACCTCACCCTTTAGCCAAAAGAGAATTCAGAGATACTTACAAAAGTTAAGTTTGTTTATTTCTTCTCACACAGGGTAGCCCCCCAAGGGTCTTAACCAGGCAAAGATTTCTGTTGCCAGGCCCTCAGCCTGATGAAAAGAACAAGCTTCCTATAAAGGTTTGGCTGCCTCAATATTGCATTAATGCAACGTGTCTCGGGCTTTCCTTGTGCTGCTGTTAGTGCAGAATGGTGCATCATGGCTGCTGACAGGTGTGAGACCTTGTCAGCATGTAACACACATGATCACAGACCAACCTGTTGGTTTGTTACCAGGCCAAGTTCAAGGTGTTTCTATTAATATATAAAACACAAAACAGCTTGTTTGTTATTTCCTAGAACTATGAAGGAAAGCATTGTTGGAACTGTCATTTTCTCAAACTTGTTAATGTAATTTGAAAAATACAGATTTGTGTCAGGCTTTTGACAAAGTCTCCCATTATATACTTGTGAAGAAGCTGATAAAATGTGGGCTGGACAAGGTAACAGTTAGGTGGATTTGCAGCAGGCCGAATAACTGAACTCAAAGAGTGCTCAATAATGGTTCCTCATCATCCTGGAAAGAAGTGACAAATAGGGTGTCACAGAGTTCTGTCCTGGGGTTGTTGTTCAATGTCTTTATAAATGAATTGGAAGAAAGAATTGAGGGGCTGCTCATCCAATTTGCAGATGACACCAAACTGGGAGGGGTAGTTAATGCCACTTAAAAAGAATCAAAATTCAAGAGGACCTTAACAGATTGGAGAACTGGGGCCAAACTTCCAAAATGAATTTCAGTAGGGACAAGTGTAAGGTTCTGCACTTTAGGCAGAAAGAACCAGCTGCACAAATATATGATGGAAGGACACCTGGCTTGCCAGTGGTACATATCTAGGGGTCTTAGTAGACCACGAGTTTAACATGAGTCAGTACTGTGATTCAGCAGAACAAAGAGGGAATACTGTTCTAGACTACATCAACAGAAGTGTAGTGTTCAATTCAAGGGAAGTACAGGCACAACTCTATTCTCCCTTAGTTAGACTACAACTGGAATATTGCGTCCAGTTCTGGGCACCACAATTTAAAAAGGATATTGACAAGCTGAAATGTATACAGAGGGCAACCAAGATGATCAAGGGTCTGGAAACCAAGCCTTATAAGGAGTGGTTGAAGTAGCTGGGTATGTTTAGCTTGGACAAGAGGAGACAGGAGAGATGATAGTCATCTTCAAATATCTTAGGGGCTGTCATGTGGGAGCTGGAGCAAGCTTGTTTTCTCCTGCTTGGAGAACTTGTACCAAGGACTTCAATTTACAAGAAATGAGATTCTGACCAAACATAAGGAAGAACTTTCTAGCAGTGAGAGCTGTTTGACAGTGGAAGAGACTCCCTTGGGAGTTGGTGGACTCTCCTTCCTTGGAGGTTTTTAAACAGATTGGATGTCCACCTGTCATGGATGCTTTCGCTGAAATTGCTGCATTGCAGGGGGTTGGACTAGGTGACGCTTGGAGTCCCTTCCAACTCTACAATCCTATGCATAAGGACTTTCTTTCATTTGACCAATGGTTAAGGCAGCTTAATCCTACATTTAAGCCTGGGAAGCAAAACTGAAAATGTAGAAGAAAATTAAAGCAGCTCACCGTTTCATTAGGGTGTACCATGAGCAAATAGACCCCTGGGTGTTTCCCAAGCACCTGGCAGGGGTAGTTGATTGCCTCCATTTTGCAAACAGCATCCACAAACAGCATGCCTACAATTCAAAAAAAGAGAACGCAAAGTGTTAGGGCTGCTGGAATAACCATAATTTGAAGGGAAATGATCCTTGCATAAGATGAAAGCCATTTTCAAAGATTCATAGAACAGGAATGGACTCTGTGGAACCCTCTGCATAGTGTTCAGATCAACACCATGCAGAGGGTTTTATCCTATAAAGCTTCTTAAGGGAGATACCTGTCCGGCATTTTCATGAAACACGCCCCCCCACACACACACACATACAAAGGAGATGTAACAAGGCACCTTGTTACTATATGGCTGGGCCAAAACAAACC
This sequence comes from Podarcis muralis, assembly GCF_964188315.1. Lineage (NCBI taxonomy): Eukaryota > Metazoa > Chordata > Lepidosauria > Squamata > Lacertidae > Podarcis > Podarcis muralis. The sequence continues at coordinate 15,323,062 of NC_135673.1, read as the reverse complement.
CACAGCTTGTTCTTCCAGCAAAGTTAATACACAGGTTCTTGCAACAAAAAGAATTCTACCCTCCTGTTCTTAGTAAACAGCAGGGATGCATGTCTTGAGGAAGTCAAGTGAGCAACACCACCCAGGCCACAATTTCTGATCACTTGTGATGGCAACAGAATATACATAATATAGTAATAAGAATTTTGTGTACAAGATTTTCTGAGGAGCGAAATAGTACAAAAAAGCCCAGTCAACATACCACCTCCTGGCGTATCCTGAGAATGCAACCATTAAGTGATTTGTCACAACCTGTTTCAGTAGCTGCTTTCAAAAACTGTAGCTACTATGCAAGGGAGAACCAGATCAAGTTCAGGTGCCTCAAGATACTCACTGAGGCGTTTATGAAGCAACAGGTAGGGGTATTTCAGTATTTCCAACAATGGCACTCTAAGTTTTTTCTCGATGTCAGAATCCAGGCATTGCACCTTTCCCCTCTCATCACAGTCCAGCGAATTGCTGTCTTCCTTCGGCAAATATTTCTCAAAATGGGCAATAAGACGAGTGGTTTCAAGATTCCACAGGATCTGTAATTAGAAAATAAATTAACTACAGAATTCTAGAACAGAGATTGCAGTAACTAACTCTGCTGCCCTAAAAAGATGCTAGCTGAAAATAGAATCTACAGATTATTATTTATTTTAAAACATTCCCACTCTTCATCCCAAAAGGGTCCCAGAGCACCAGACATGGATGCAATGAAACACTTACAAGATCTAAAAACAATTCCAAAGGAGAAACAGACTGGGAAAGATCTCTATTTAAAAGGCTTAAATGGGCAAGTAGTAGCAACCGGAAAGGATTTTATTTTTTTTAATGTATCACAAACAATGACTGCATTCCAGGATATGGAAATATAACTCATATCATTGTGAGTATAGCATAAATGAAATCAAAACTACATTATGTAAAATTACATATTCTTGAGACAATTCTGCCCCTTGTCTTTCCAAGTAATGGAGAAAAAGAAAAAAATTACAGTTACCTATTCATAACAGGAGTTCAAGAAATAGATTTGTACAATCTCAGGTGTAAATTAGCATAAATCAGTCCAGTGTAGGAAACCCAGGAAAAATTAATCGGGTGAAAAACAGTAACTAAAAGTTAAAGTATTTTTGTTTGAGCTTCACCAGAGAACAAAGGAAATAAAATGGAGAAGATGGCAATGGGCAAAGCTACTTGTCCTTGAGCTCTGTGGTCTGTTTTAATTTGTTTTTATTTTGAGCAGTTTTGAAGCCAGTTAGCCCAGCTGTTAATGCTAATAGCAACATACAGGCAAGGAACGTATCTGCACAGGCTGCAAAAAAGAAGAAGATAAAATTGCTATAAATTGTTGTGATTTGGAAGTTTAATTTGAAATTAAGCTGGAATTTAGTTTGTTGGTGTCTCTGGCAACTTCTTTCTGACATGGATGTTAGCTCATATAAATTCAAAAGGTCAAAAGTTAAGTGAGTTTCAATGCAGGAGCACAACCTATTTTTTATTCCCCAGCAACCCAAAAACACATTTGTTCTCTATAACCTCAAATTCCTGACTGTCTAAAGACTGTCTCAAGATTTCCTATGTATTTTGAGGAGAGTGGTGATGCTTAACAGGAGTCACCTCAGCCATGTATCTTCTTGACACTGGGCTATTATTCCATAGCTGGTTCCATAGGTAAAGGTAAAGGTACCCCTGCCCGTACGGGCCAGTCGCATCCGACTCTAGGGTTGTGTGCCCATCTCACTTAAGAGGCCGGGGGCCAGCGCTGTCCGGAGACACTTCTGGGTCACGTGGCCAGCGTGACGAAGCTGCTCTGGCGAGCCAGCACCAGCGCAGCACACAGAAACACCGTTTACCTTCCCGCTATAAAGCGGTACCTATTTATCTACTTGCACTTAGGTGTGCTTTCAAACTGCTAGGTGGGCAGGAGCTGGGACCGAAAGACAGGAGCTCACCCCGCCGCGGGGATTCGAACCGCCAACCATACGATCGGCAAGTCCTAGGCACTGAGGTTTTACCCACAGCGCCACCCGCGTCCCTAGCTGGTTCCATAGCTGGGCCAAAAGCCTAGCCCCCCTATCCTGTATTTTCCCACATCTGAAAACTGAGGCTGAAAGAAATCAGGAGGGACAGCCCTGTATGTAAACCAAGTTTCTAAACTCAGCTTTTGCCCATTCCTACCATGTGTCTACATGATTCCTTATAAACCTTTGCTTCCCTCACCCCCAAATACATGTGGATTGCACCCCAAAGAGGTCCAGACTGAGGGCCTGCAGATCAGGGCTAGAGCAGCTGCTTTGCATGCAGAAGGTTCCAGGTTCAACCCCCAGCGGCATCTCCAGGCAGGGCTGGGAGAAACTCCCTGTCTAAAACCCTGGAGAGCAGCTGCTGGTTGGTGTACACAATACTGAGCTACAGAGACCAGTGATCCAACTGGTAGCTGCAGGGGAGATTTTTTAATTAAGAAAATAGATTTAAAAGTTATGGGAGCACAGAAATGTTGCAAATGGAGGGTCAAAGCAGGATGGAGCTCAAGATTAGCAAATAGTGTTGTACATTGATTGTATTCAGGAGCCAGCCAAAACATATCCTTGGCCATTTTTAGTTTTCAGCAACACTTGAATTATCAATGACTGTTTATATTTCTCCACTGTGCTGTGCCAGTTTTCAGAAAAGATTATATGGCCCTGTTTCTGGAAGGTCAGGGCAAAAGATAACAGGTCATTTTATAAGTCGGGGCCACTGACAAGGCTAAGTAATGCTGAAAGGATGTGTAAGTTTTAAGTCACGTAGAAAAGGAAGCAATACAACAGAAATGCTAAATGCTGGCAGATACAAGAAATACAAAAACTGCATCAATAACCCTCAATGCCTTATGGCACCTAAAGACCAAGAAATTTGTTGTTTAAAAAAGGTAAAGGTACCCCTGCCCGTACGGGCCAGTCGTGTCTGACTCTGGGGTTGCGCGCTCATTTCGCTTAAGAGGCCAGGAGCCGGCGCCGTCCGAAGACACTTCTGGGTCACGTGGCCAGCGTGACGAAGCTGCAGCTGGCGAGCCAGCACCAGCGCAGCACACGGAAATGCCGTTTACCTTCCCACTATAAAGTGGTACCTATTTATCTACTTGCACTTAGGGGTGCTTTCAAACTGCTAGGTGGGCAGGAGCTGGGACCGAACGACGGGAGCTCATCCCGCCGCGGGGATTCGAACCGCCAACCTTACGATCAGCAAGTCCTAGGCACTGAGGTTTTACCCACAGCGCCACCCGCATCCCTTGAATTTGTTGTTTAGGCTGCAATAAATTAACATGGCAACCTCTCTGGAAATCGTCCATTACATGAGAAAGAAAAATCCAAGCACATAAAAACAAATCTACAGTGCAACCGCATTTGGGATACTGTGCACAGTTCTGGTTGTCTCAGCTCAAATTCTCATACTGCGGAGTTGGAAAATGCTCAGACAATGACAATTAAAGTGATCAAGGTGATGGAGCAATTCCCTTATGAAGAAAGGATGCAAAGTTTGGGACTTTTTAGTTTAGAGAAAAGATGGCAGAAGTATATAAAATTATGCATGGCATAAAAAAGAGGGGGGGGGATGCAAGAAGAGAGCTGAAGCCCCAGATAGGAAAAGAGGTGGTAAAAGAACACTTAGCTACTTTAAATGAATTCAGACTCCCAGGGCCCAATGAGCTGCACCCACGGTGGAGGAGGGCAAATATTGTCACCATCTTCAAAAAGGGGAAAAAATACTGACCAGTCAGTAACTACCAACCAGACAGCTTGACATTGATTCCAAGAAAGGCCTTTGAACAGATTATTAAACAGCCAGTCTGTGAACAGTTAAAAAAGAATGCTGTGATTACCAAGACCAGCATTAGTTTCTTAAGAACAAGTCATGCCAGACGAATCTCTCTTATTTTAATAGAGGTACAAGCTTGGAGGATTAATAGAATGCTCTTGATGTAGTGTATCTTGCTTTCTGTAAAGCTTTTGACAAAGTGTCACATAATATTCTTGGGGAGAAGCTAGTAAAATATGGGGTAGATGGGGTAACTGTTAGGTGGATTTGTAGCTGATTAATTGACCAAATCCAAAGAGTACGGTACTTACTCAAGGTTCCTTCTATTCCTGGAAAAAAATGTCTAGTGGGGTGCCGAAGAGTTCTCTCCTGGAACAGTTGCTCAATATATTTATAAATGGCTTGAATTGAGGGCATGCTTGTTCAATTTGCAGGCGACACCAAACTGGGAGGGGTAGCTAATGCCACAAAAGACAGTATCCTGCTGCCACCTTCTGGAATCATAGTCAAAACACCTCCTCAACGTAATTTAACAAAAGAGATGAGAAATAAGCTCACTGGAAATAGTAGTACACTGGTCAACCTCTTATATATGAAACAATACTTTTATGAATATGGAGGAAAGACTAGACTTTCAGCGAACAGATTTAAAAAGAAATAAATTCTGTCAGGAGCACACAGTATTAAAAAAGGCACTAAAACAATCTCTTTTAAAGGCATCTACCCCCTCCTCTTATTCTAAATTATATACCTCATAATCCCCCCTCAAAAGATATCCACAATTATTAGAAAACTTACCTATACCCTCACTAACTCATGAGAAAACCTTTTTTAGATAGCCCCATCTCCCTAGAAGAAATTGACAATGTTCTTAAAAAACTGAAACCACATAAAGCTCCAGGACCTGGTGGCTTCACTTCTAAGCCTTTGAGCTTTATAAACAATTCAAAGAAACATTATCATCATATATGGTCCTCTTATTTAATGACCTAATGAGAGGAGCACCTATCAACAAAATATGGTACCACACCAAGATTATAGCTATCCGAAAACCATTTAAAGACCACAAAAAAGTAGAATCTTTTTAGCCAATCTTTCTGATTATGAAATTTTTACATGAGTGCTAGTCAACAGGATTAAGACATTGTTACACAAACTAATAGCCCCAGACTAAGCCCGAGACCAAGCTGGTTTTGTCCTCCATTGAAACATCACCAGACCTATCAAAAAGCTGTCTACATAGTAGACAGACAATCTTCCCACTGGTAGTCATGGCCTCAGACATCCTCAAGGCCTTTGAATGTCTGAAATGTGACTACTTGCAGGCAGTCCTTTCTAAAATGCAATTTGGCCCCAAATTCATACAAATTTTGAAACAAATATACTCTGAAGCTTCTGCTACAGTAGAAATAAATAATATAAATTCATCCTTAGTGGGGATTCAAAGAACAATGCAAGGCTGTCCAATCTCTCCCTTTTTTGTTCGTCCTAGCTTTAGAACCATTAGCTATATACTTCAGAACAACACCAGGTGTCAAGGAAGTCCTAATTGGAAAACAAAACTATACGACTGGACTATTTGCTGATGATTTAATGATAATGACACCTGACCTTGAAGACAGGAGCAGCAATATTTTGAAAGCTTCACAGCTTTGCAACACAATCAGGTCTGCATGTTAAATTCTCAAAATCTGAAGATTTATGCTTCAGTGTACCACCCAACCAAAAAGCTTTCACAAAACTCACAGGCATTAGATAGACTCTCTCACACAAAGCTTAGCTATTTAGGAATAATTATAACAAGAAACCTTAACAGACTCTATTGACAAAATATCCTCCTGTGGATATCTGTGGACAATTCAGAATTTGACAAAAACACACACAATAGAATAAACCCCATTTTATCCTAGACAAATTAGAAATGGTAAAAATGGTGATTCTACCAAAACTGCCATTTCTATTCCAATCACTAAACCACTTGGATCTCACTCAAGAAAAGTGCAAAAAAACACACCAAACCAGAATAAATGCCAAACTCCCAGTAGAAGGAGGCAGGGGCATCCCAAACTTGATACTGTATTTTATTGCTAACCATGTAAAACATGCCATCCCTTTTATTTTAGATGATACCTCAAAACAATGGCATTAATTTGTAGGGCTGCCTTATGCCCAGGAAATCCTATACATGTCCTCTTTTGGGGGGCCTACATCCTCATCAAGGGAGATTTTTACAAGTTACAACAATTGTCCAGGTTTCGGGGGGTGGTTGGTTTTATTTTATTGTATTTACTTTTTTTCCACGGAGGCTTGGGTTTATGTTTGGGCTCTCGCGTGGTTGGTCTGGACTCTGGTTTGTGCTCAGTCTCTGGTGCAGATGGTCTGAGCTCAAT